>NC_041392.1:246562303-246661102 GCF_002162155.2 Triticum dicoccoides | reverse complement strand
GTGGAGGAGGGGCGAGAGCAAGGAGGGGGCGAGCTAGGATTCGAGGCGGCAAGGACAGCCTCGAGGAGACTAGTAGGCGGGCAGGGGGAGCGATGGCCGGCATGCACGACCATTGCCGGCGGATGGCCGCCACGGCAACCTTGTCTCCTCCTATAGTAGGAGAGTTGGAGGTGGGTCGGGCCGTGTGTGGCCACTAGGGCTAGTAGATTAGGTCTCTTCTTTCATTTTTTATTTTACTTTTTCTTTTCCGTTTTCTATTTTATTTTGCTAATAAATGATTTTTGTAAAATGTGATACCTAGTATACAATTAAGATACAATATTTGGCTCATGCCCACAAAGTTTGGGGAAATTTTGAAAGCTTTAAACATTGTTCTTGAAAATGAAAAGGTTAAATAAATTGCTGCTGAACCACTCAATAATTTCCATGGGCATAAATAGGTTGGTTCCATCATGACATATACTTAGTGTTTAATTAAAAAATTATGAACTATTTTGTTTGCATGTTTGAAGAAATACTTTTTTAACTTGAAATTTGAATTTGAATTTGACTTTGATTTCTATCATGTGGCAATTAAGCTTAGCAAGCCTGGTGACATGGCATCATTAGGGTGAGGTTACTATAGCTAACCACTGGGGGTGTTACAAATCTCCTCCACTACAAGAAATCTCGTCCCGAGATTTTAAAATGTAGAGTTTGGGTGAAAGAATTGGTTATGACATTCTAATGAGTCTTCTAGTTCTTGGTTACTCTTCCCGAAGTAGTTGATCCTTTTCGTCGATGTATTTATTTTCTACTTCAGGTCATCTTGATGAAGTTGTCATCCTTTCTTCAGGAAATCCAACATACTTACGAAAAGGATAAGGGTTAACTTCGAAAGAACGAACCTCTACACGGTTGCTTATCTGGTAGATAACATCAAGGAAGGTGGTGAAAAGTAAATCTTGAATTGAAACTTACGAAAATATCAAGAGTAAAGTAAGAAGGTACCATGAGAAGTTTCGAGCGGGCAGGCAATCGTTCAGTGCCTAATTAGAAGGTGAAAGGGTTTCAGAGCAACGAAAATAAATATTGTGTTTGATACTAGAGAAGATCATCTCTAGGAAGGTGGCTCGTGATCTATATACGAATCCAAGTGTGAGGACTAACTTTGGAAACAGGGATGTATAGGAGAGTCAGGTTTCGATCATGTGGAAATGTGGGTTATGGGCCCACCATGTGGGTTAAAAGTAGAAAAGGGTGCTGACGTCTTGCACTGTCATGATAGCAAGGAATGTATAGGATAGCCTGCAGTTATGTTGGCAACAACATTGGTACCAAGGGCGAGGGACGAAGAGAACCATTTTCCTTCTCGCAGGTGAAAGTGCAATCATGCCCTTAATCTTATTTTGATGTTTATGAAACATGCATATAGGGGACTAATCATGTTTATCAAGTATATCTCAGGATTAAGTCTCAAGGGCCATGTGTGGATCATGACTACGGACAAATATATATCACTCAAGAGCAGAGATACAAGAAAATAGGTTTGGCTCTTTTTCGGTTTGGTCTTGAGTATAGGGATCCCGAATTATTAAGAAGGGATCATCGGATTTCGTGAAATACTTGCTCAAAACCCACAAAGTATCCTCTCACATCATCTCTGTTTCATCTCTAGTTCTTCCACTACCTTGTGCACAAAAGTCTGGTGTGATCCTGAGCTAGTGTGCTATGTTATCACCGGACGTCCGAAATTCTACGGACGTTCGACCCCTCACAGTCGATCGGGCATCTAACTCTCTACGGATGTCAGGTGCATCTTCACAGAAAGTAAAGAGTGGAAATCCGGTCCTCTCTGGACGACCGGTCACTGGACGTGTGTTCCCCTCCGGAAATCTGGTACAGCCTCAAAAGAACATTTATCAATGGATTTCCGGTCCTTACCGGACGACCGGTCACTGGACGGCCGGCACATTTCGGACGTCCGATGGCTGTGTGTCTCATGGTACTCTGTGGCCTGGTAGGATTCCCAGCGACCGGACGACCAGCACCCTGGCCGGACGTCCGGTCCAATCTGTGCCACCGGACGTCCGATACTCACCGGACGTCCGACAACTCCAGTACATTAGGTGGCTCGACGGTCAGTTTTTACAGTACTACTATATATAGCCTCCTTCCTCCACGGGATAAGGTTGACCATTCACTTTGAGCTTTCCAAGAACACATTTCACTCCCTCTCTTGATCCCCTACACCAAATCCTAGATCCCCAAGGGATTTGGGAACATTTGAGAGAAGTTCTCCAATCAAGTGATAGATCCACTCGTTCCCCTTCTTCTCACCAAAGGAATTCGTGATTTGAGCAAGTTCTTGAGCATTTCCCAACGTTCTTGTTACTCTTGGAGGTTGGAGACTCCTAGGCGGTAGGAGTCATTCGGAGAGGAATCGATTATTGTGATCACCCCCGGAAAGTTTGTGAGGGTTTGGAGATCACGCCAAGGTCTACCACTAGTGGTTGAGAAATTCCTTCGTGGTGTTGTCTCAAAGGGAGAATAGGGTGAGCCTTCATGGCGTTGGTGTGCCTTTGTGGTAACATCCACCTCTCTAACGGTGACATAGCTTCCCTCCAAGGAAGTGAACATCGGCAAACATCCTCGTTTCTCGGAGTTGCGGTTATTCCTAACTCTAACTCTCTACTTGTGGTTACTTGTCTCTTAGTCCTTACTTACATCATATTGTGCTTGCTTACTCACATAGTTGTGTTACTTGTTTACCCTGCTTAGCTCTTAGCATCATACTTGCAATTGTTAGGCTCACTTTCATATTCCACGTTATTGCCTAAAATTGCTAAGTTATAATTAAAATATGTAATTGTACCTATTCACCCCCCTCTAGGTTCATCTCGATCCTTTCAATTGGTATCAGAGCCTCGTGATCTATTATTGTGGCTTAACCGCCCTAGAGCGAGATGAACCCCGATGGGATTCCCCTTGTTGCGGATCCGAAGAATACTAGCATGGCTTCCACAGAAGTCAAGTCCTTCACTTCTAAGGATCTGGAACGGGTGCTTGCTAAGCAAAAGGAGGAGCATGATGCTTCTCTTGAGGCCTTGGTCCAAATGATACTAGCCACACTAACCTTGATGCTTGCACCACTTTCTGGTGGTGCGACCTCGAGGCCAGCTGTGCCTACTCCTTCACTTGTCCAACAACCTCCTAGTAATGAACACTCCCAGTGTTCCTTGGCTTTATGCAAGACCCCAAATAGAGAAACCAAAGTATAACCCTCAAGGAAAACCTCATTTACTTGATGACACTACCGATTTTGCTTTGTGGAGAGTTGCTATGCAGGATCATCTTCGATATGGAAATGATGAGATGTTGGAGATCTTGGAGTATGGCTACCAAGCGGTTGACCCGAAGAATCTTACTCCAAGAAAGGTATATGACAAGAATCTCAATGACACAACAACCATGTGCATAAGGAGAGGTATGACTGACAAGCAAAGGAGACCATACATACATATCACAAGTGCCAAGGAATTATGGGATAGCATTGTGAGGACCAAGACCGGTACCTCCACTCTCCAGCTTGCTCAACATGAAATTGCCAAGGGACAATTGCAAAACTTTTGTATGGAGAAAGGTGAATCTCCCAAGCAACTCCTTGAGCATCTCATGACTCTCACCGCTGACATCGAGTCATGTGAGTGTGACAAGACACAAGATGGATTCAACTTGACCAAGCGATTTCTCGTGGATAAGTTGCTCCATGCTCTTGCTCTGTATCATCACCAAATGGTGTGGGACATAAGACAACACCATGGATTCAAGGAAATGACTCCATATGACATCATATCTACTTGCCAACTATTTGAAGAGTCAAAGGCAAATGCTACAGAACATGTTGCCATGCATGGTACCTCAACATCAAAAATCAATCTTGCTTTGAAGGCCAAGCATGTATATGAAGAAGAGCAAAGTGAAGAAGAAGATGATGAGGATGATGACGGTGATGAGATTGACTCCGACGAGAGTCCTTCATACGAAGACATTGACCTCTTTGTCAATAAGTTTAGCGCGGTAAAATTCAAGGGAAGATTCCAGAAGAAGAAAGCGAGAAAATGTTACAACTATGAAGAAGCCAACCACTTCTCCAACGATTGCCCCTATGAGAAGAGAGAAGATAAAACAAAGTTTCGCAAGACCTTTCCCAAGAAGAAGTTGCGAAACCCTTTGAACTCAAAGCTCAAGAAGAGAGATGGGAAAACAATGGTTGCTCATGAAGAATCTGATCTGAATGATGTTAGTGGTGTTGCCAGAGTTGCTCAATATTCTCAAAACACTTTGAGGCTAGTCAACAAGAGTGGTGATGTTGTCATCTACAACTATATGAAAGACTACAAGGGCAACTCTCACAAGTGCCTAATGGCAAAGGCCGTGGTAGAAGATGAAGAGGACCAAAACTCTCCTAACAAGGTCAAGGTAACCCCACGGTCAAATCCTCCTCTCTTCACTCCTCCTACTCCTAGTGATGAGTACCTTGATGCGGAGGATAATTATGATGATAATGATATAGATGCCCCATGTTTGCTAAATTAAATAAGGTCATGTGCTCCCTCAAAGGAAAGATGCTCACTATGTTTCATATGCTCATGGAGATGGTGGATAAGCACACCTTCACCATTAAGGAACTCGAAACCCTCGTAACTGAGGAAAAGGAAAAATGTGAAATCCTTGAGCGAAAAGTCCAATATGAGGAAGCACGAAATGATGAACTATGATTGAAAATTGTTGCAAGCATTGATGTTCATGCTAAAGATCTTGCCTCCTTGAAAAAGGCTAAGGACTCTTGTCAAGAGTTGATGAATGATAAAAGTAAGCTTGTGAAGTCTCATGCTTCTCTCTCCAAGGATTGTGAGCTCATATCTGTGTCCCTCAAGACTAAGGAAGAAGAGCTCACCCTTCTTACAAAGAGTTTTGAGACGCTCAAGCATACTTATCTTGAAACTCTGGCCAAGGCTTACTCTTCTTGTGACGCCCCGAGACCGACGCTCTAGAAGACTTCCAGCTATTCCGAGTTTCGTCGTGTGTTTTATTTCTTGCTCTAATTATTTGCATTGCATCATGTGATCATGTCATTTCATTTCATAAAACTCAACTAAATAAATTGCATAGATCTTTTGATCTATTTAAAATCGAGGGATATTCACTATGGTGATTTCTCTTTAAAACATATTCTCCCAATATTTTAGGGAGCTATATAAATTATATTCCAATAATTTGGAATCACCCATAAACACACTTGCAAAATATCCCAATGCCTTTGCTATCTTAATTCTTGGTCTCCAACATTGCCATAAATTCTATCATCTTATTCCGGAGCTCCACCTAAAATCCGAACATTTTTGGACACTTCTAAAACCAAATCCTAGTTCAAACCCATTTGAATTAAATTCAAATAAGTTTGAATTGCATCTTTCAATCATGCCCACTCCATTTTTCTTGGATCATACACATTCCTGTGAGTCCGGGAATATAACCCCCATGCCCCAAATTCCATCCCTAACCCTCTCTTTATATTTTTCTTCTTCTATCTATTTTTTCTTTTCACTTAATGGTTAAGAGAAGAGAGTGAGAGAGAGAAGAGAGCCTGCAGCCCAACCGGCGCCCTGCTTGACCTAGCCGACCCGAGGCCCAGCCGCTACACCCCCTCACCTGTCGATCTCCTCCTCGTTCCCGGTCGCCGCCAGCCACTGTCCCGATCTGGATCGTCCCCGATCCCCATCTCACCCTGTCCCCCGCGAGCACCTTTCCCTCTCCTTCCCGTTCCCGAGCGCCCCTCCACCTCGCTACTTCCCTCGACGAACCTCGTCGTTGGCGACCACCCAGGCCAGAGCTCCCGCCGCTGCGCCATGGATGGCCCATCCTCGTCATCCACGCTCACCTCTTGGCGCCCGAGCACCTCGTCCCCGCTTTCTGGCCTCTGTGCCCGCAATACCTCATCGATGCCCCGCGCCGGCGTGTGCCACCGGAGCATTAGGACCACTTCCCCGCGAGCACCACCAACCTCCGCCGCCGCTCAAGTTCGAGGGCCCTGCCTCCGCACATCTCCTTCCTCGCGCCCGACCAGTAGGTCACCAGCGAGGCCCCACATCCGTGCCGACCTCCCTTCCTCTGCTTCGTTCGCGGCTCCAGCCGCCCCTTCACGCGCCCCCGTGCTATAGCCGACGCCTCTGCTCGTCATGGCCGCCGGCCATGGAGGCCTCCGTGTTGGCCCTGGTGTGTTTGTTGGAGCCACTGTACCATGGCCAAGTCCCGCGGCCGTCACCCCTACGTCGTGCCCCTGTTGTTGTTGATGCCAAGTCCAACAGTCACCGAACAGGGAATATGCCGAGTACCAGGTCAACGAAATCGCCAAGTTTATCTTTCGCTGTCTCCGAAATCCCCAAGTACCACGACATCAAGTACCCCTACACACGGATACGCCAAGGTGCACTACGCTCGATGATGTGACAAGTTCTTCCACCGATGACTCGAACGGCTACAAAACGTGAACCACTACAGTCGACCCGCAAAGAACTCATGGACGTCAAGTTCTGTGTCATGACCCCGAACCTCTACGAAAACGTTGTACGACTACTTCCGTGGCCGAAGACCCGTGTACAACTACCATCGCTGTGTACGACTACCTCCACTACGAACGTCCCGGGAACATCTACTTCCTCTACTTTGCACCAAATGAGAACCGTCACGTTGGCACGCTTCGAAGGTATAACCCCGAGACGACCGTCCGAGATCGAATGCTTGTGATGTGATGTATGAGATGATCGTGGTTGCATCGTGACCGAGTTGCTCTTTGTGAATTCCTCGTTGCCTTGCCACCGACATGTGGGACACCCGGTATCCGGGATCACTCCCCATCACTCTTGCACGTTTCGCACACCCACACTTGTTCCTTTGCACTAGCATCTCAATTGAGTTGCCAGATCACCAGAATGTTGCCATGGTAACATTTCCATTTCGCCGCCGTGGCACCCTTTTCCTTCTGCCATGGTGACAAATGCTTCATATAATGCTCTTATCAACATTTTCATAAAACTTGCATAAACTTGCATATGTCATCCGCATCATGATTAACAACATCAAGAATGTTTAAAATTGTTGGTTGCATTAAACTGCTAAATGCACATGGGGATTTTCCGGAATGGTTGTTGTTATTTCCGGCCTCATTTAAACTTGCCTAAACGTTTAGTTTACTTATGCTCCATCTCTTGCCGTGTTTAAACAACATTTAATTTTGTTGATTAGTTTAAACGGGAGAGAACTAAATAATTAAATGTGGTGTTTCGTCAATATGCAACTCCGCTACATATTGAGCTCCAATTAACTTGTAGTTTTTGCTTGTGCACTTTGCCATGCCATGCCTCATTAAACTGGACATGCATCATACTTGTTTGTGCATCATGCCATGTTTATGTGATGGTTGTTTACCATGTTGTTTGCTTCTTTCCGGTGTTGCTTCTTTGGGTTAGTTCCGATAACGTCGCGTTTGTGAGGATTCGTTCGACTTCGTTCGTTTGTCTTCTTCATGGACTCACTCTTCTTCCTTGCGGGATCTCAGGCAAGATGACCATACCCTCGAAATCACTTCTATCTTTGCTTGCTAGTTGCTTGCTCTATTGCTATGCTGCGATACCTACCACTTGCTATATCATGCCTCCCATATTGCCATGTCAAGCCTCTAACCCACCTTTCCTAGCAAACCGTTGTTTGGCTATGTTACCGCTTTGCTCAGCCCCTCTTATAGCATTGCTAGTTGCAGGTGAAGCTGAAGTTTGTTCCATGTTTGGAACATGGATATGTTGGGATATCACAATATCTCTTATTTTAATTAATGTATCTATATACTTGGTAAAGGGTGGAAGGCTCGGCCTTATGCCTGGTGTTTTGTTCCACTCTTGCCGCCCTAGTTTCCGTCATACCGGTGTTATGTTCCTTGATTTTGTGTTCCTTACACGGTTGGGTGTTATGGGAACCCCTTGACAGTTTGCTTTGAATAAAACTCCTCCAGCAAGGCCCAACCTTGGTTTTACCTTTTGCCACCTAAGCCTTTTCCCCTCAGGTTTCGGGAGCCCGAGGGTCATCTTTATATTAACCCCCCGGGCCAGTGCTCCTCTGAGTGTTGGTCCAAACTAGAGCCCATTGCAGCGCCACCTCGGGGAAACTTGAGATTTGGTTTTAGTTGTATGGACTGCTCATCCGGTGTGCCCCGAGAATGAGATATGTGCAGCTCCTATCGAGATTTGTCGGCACATTCGGGCGGCTTTGCTGGTCTTGTTTTACCATTGTCGAAATGTCTTGTAACCGGGATTCCGAGTCTGATCGGGTCTTCCTGGGAGAAGGAATATCCTTCGTTGACTGTGAGAGCTTGTGATGGGCTTAGTTGGGACACCCCTGCAGGGTTTTGAACTTTCGAAAGCCGTGCCCGAGGTTATGGGCAGATGGGAATTTGTTAATATCCGGTTGTAGAGAACTTGACACTTAACTTAATTAAAATGCATCAACCGTGTGTGTAGCCGTGATGGTCTCTTTCCGGCGGAGTCCGAGAAGTGAACAGGGTTCTTGTGTTATGTTTGAACGTAAGTAGCTTCAGGATCACTTCTTGATCACTTCTAGCTTCTCGACCGTTGTGTTGCTTCTCTTCTCGCTCTTATTTGCGTATGTTAGTCACCATATATGCTAGTGCTTGCTGCAGCTCCACCTCACTACCCTTTCCTACCCATAAGCTTAAATAGTCTTGACCTCGCGGGTGTGAGATTGCTGAGTCCTCGTGACTCACAGATACTTCCAAACAGTTGCAGGTGCCGATGATACCAGTGCAGGTGACGCAATCCAGCTCAAAGCGGAGCTCGATGAAGATCTTGTTCGTTGTGTTGTTTCGTTTCCTTTTGATCAGTAGTTGAGCCCAGTCAGGACAATCGGGGATCTAGCATTTGGGGTTGTCTTCTTTTATTTTGGTTCCGTAGTCGGACCTTGATTGTATTCTGGGTGATGTATGTTTAACTTGTATTTGTGTGATGTGGCGATTGTAAGCCAACTCTTTATCCCTTTCTTATTCAGTACATGGGATTATGTGAGGATTACCCCTCTTGCGACAAACCTACCATGCGGCTATGCCTCTAAGTCGTGCCCCGACACGTGGGAGATATAGCCACATTGTGGGTGTTTCAAGTTGGTAATCAGAGCCTTACCCGACTTAGGAGCCCCCTGCTTGATCGAATCACTGACGTTGTTGAGTCTAGAGAAATGATTTGAGTCTTATAGGATTATATATATATCGGAGAGTAGGATTCTTTTTACTCCTCAGTCCCTTTGTCGCTCTAGTGAGGCCTCCTGACGTAGAGTTTTGACTCTTCTCTCCTCAAATTTCACGAATTTTTTTAGGATCGCGCGAGTATCTTGAATCGTTCCGATGGTTTTGTGACGAGAACATTGTTCTTGGTGCCTCCTGACATTTATGGGTTGTGACAGTGTCCCGGGGAGTTGAGCTTCGAGGTGTTGTCGTCACAATTTTATCGTTGTAGTTCTGGAATACCTGAGTTCGCCGACATCGAAAATCTCTTTTATGCAGTTGTTGGTGAGATAACCTCGATGCCACCCAGTACTAGGGCGGGAGTTCGGGAGTATTGCCATAACTCGTATAACGGATGCTTTTCGAAGGTTGAGGTAAATGATTTTCGAAGGTTTCTTGGTTATGTGTTGAAGGATGGATACAACTGGATGTAGGATTTGCTAGTTTTGGGTGAGATATTATGCTTCCCCTGTATCCCCAACACCTGATTGCATAACCAGAAAGTTTCAGGAGTTTATAAGTGGGAATTCAAGTAGCTCCTAGAATAATCTTTCCAACAGACACATGATACGATATGGTGTCTATCATATGTTTGTTCCGGCTTATCCTACAAGCCAATTCTTTGTTTTGTTTTCAGTTGTGGTATTCGAGTTGCTTCAATGTCAAGTGTTGATTCCATACTTTTCCTAAACGGTGTTCTCATATTTCTATGGGAGTGATAATCCTTCTTGATCATCAAGATTGACATGTCAATTCTTTCCAACCGGTGTGTTTCTCTTCAAGTGGATCCGACCATTTTCAACATCCGCAAGATCAACTATAAGATTTCTCACGGTGTTTGTTTCATCCGTGCCAAGTTATCTTTGTTTTTCCCTCCCTCCCACCCTTTTTCTTCAAGGACTCAGATATGTTAATCAAGTATCCTTTTATTTATGGGAAGTTTCTCCATTCTTTTCTTTCAATGTTCTTATCCGGTGATTATCAGGAAGATTCTAACGGAGCTTCAAGTTCATCATTCTTCATTCTTTTCTTCTCCGGTGGATTCAATTCAAGCTTTTGGTGTTGATCTTATTTCTTTTCCTCATTTTAAATGCTTTCTTAATCTTCCACTTCTTGCTATTCAATTGTTCCGGAGTGCTGAAGACATCTCAGAAGATTCGTGTTTCCATTGCTAATTCGTTCAAGATATCTCGAGGTTGTTATCTCTTTCAAGCCGTTTAAATCAACCGGTGCAATCTCCCTTCCAAGTAATTGTTCGAAGATGTATTTTTTTGAGTGGGACCATAACCCACAGGTCTTTTCCGAGGATCTTACCCGACTTTTCTAATTTTTTCAAATTTATTCTCAAATTCATTTCAAAGCTTGACGTAAGAATGAATTATCATCGGTCAAATGCCTTCTCCAAGATCGTTTTCAAATTCTTCTCATCTTTGGCCCAACCTTTCCTCTTTTTATCATTCCGGAGTGTCTCAACATTTCATGGTGGTGTATATTATCATCATTCTCAACATTTGAAGACCTAAGAAGAATTTCTCTTAAATCTTGTGCCTTCTCTCGAGGATTCTCAGTTCAAGCTTGATGCCATCCTCTCATAATTATTTTGATTGTGAGAATTCTTTTCATCCATCCGGAGCATTTCATGAGTTGTTTTCATTTCTTTCCTCCGGAGCCCATCATCTCAGAATTATTCGTTTCAGCTTTCAGCTCTCATTCTTCAAATCTTACCGGTGCATCGATCGATTATCCTCTAATCAGTTCATGATCTCTTCGTTCTCAGGTATCTAAATCCCCTGAAGTATCTTCTTTCATTTTCAAATTCTTCCCGGTGAATTTTGCCTTTGCTACTTTCATTTTCAATCTTTATGGTGGTTCATTCAAGTTTTCCTCTTCTCTTAGTATCATATCAATTCATTCGTTGTTTCCAAACCCCACCAGCGGATCCATCAAGACCTTCTCAAGTTTGCGCTATATCTCTCTTAATCCTATCTACGAGAATAAGTATCATGCCAAATCCGTTGCTTGTCATCAATTTAAATTGGTGAAGGATAAGCATAATGTAATTCTTATTCTTGTTTCATTGAGTAAATTCAATTCCTTATTCTGGAGGTTCATCAAAATTCTTGATTTCTTTTGTTCATCTTTATTTTCTGGAGTTTCAGGTCTTCCGCTTTATCTCGTCGCGAAACTCCATCTAAATCATCGCAAGGCTCCACCTTGTGTTTTCAATTTCTCTTTCTTTTTGTTATCCTTTTTATTACCGAAGTTCTTCAGGGAGGCTCTACATGATGGCTCATCAAGGATTTAATTCCTTCTCGAAGTGTTCATCGAGATTCTTTTCAAAGGAGCTCAAGCATTTTTCTTCTTGTATTCCGAAGTGCAATTCTTTCTACCTTATCTTTTGAGGTGGTGTTATGTTATTCTTGATAATTTCCCTTCGTGTTTCATGATTCACAAGTTTTCAAGAGTGACATATAAAAAATCCATCATTTTCTCTTCGCTCAAGACATCTTTTCAATCCATCAATCTCTTCATTGGAGTTACATTGGGTTATATTTCACCTAAAGCTTTCCCTAAGGATTACTGCTATTTATGGTGCTTATAAATGACCCAAGTTCTTCATTTATCCTCCCGGTGAAATAAGTTTCTCGTCTCCTTGTTCATATCAATCCAATCTTTTCCCGTGAGTGGCAGGTTGTCACCTTATAATTTTGAGATGTATTCCATAAGCCCATATCAAGCTTATCCTTTCGCTGTTGATAATCCAACAACTCCGTTCTAGCATTTGTTGTAAGCGTGTTGTCGGTGTCAAAACTGGCGGATCTCGGGTAGGGGGTCCCAAACTGTGCGTCTAAGGCGGATGGTAACAGGAGACAGGGGACATGATGTTTACCCAGGTTCAGGCCCTCTTGAAGAAGGTAATACCCTACGTCCTGCTTGATTGTTCTTGATGATATGAGTATTACAAGAGTTGATCTACCATGAGATCGTCGAGGCTAAACCCTAGAAGCTAGCCTATGGTATGATTGTATGTTCTCCTATGGACTAAACCCTCCGGTTTATATAGACACCGGAGGAGGCTAGGGTTACACAGAGTTGGTTAGGAGGAGATCTACATATTCGTATTGCCAAGCTTGCCTTCTACGCCAAGGAAAGTCCCATCCGGACACGGGACGAAGTCTTCAATCTTGTATCTTCATAGTCCAACAGTCTGGCCAAAGGATATAGTCCGGCTTTCCGGAGACCCCCTAATTCAGGACTCCCTCAGTAGCCCCTAAACCAGGCTTCAATGATGATGAGTCCGGCGCGCAGTTTTGTCTTCGGCATTGCAAGGCGGGTTCCTCCTCCAAATACTCCATAGAAGATTTTGAACACAAGAATAGTGTCCGGCTCTGCAAAACAAGTTCCACATACCACCATAGAGAGAATAATATTTCCACAAATCTAATCTGTTGACACATTGACAGCACGACATCATGTCATGGCCCGGTCATTATCCGAACCGTTTTTCCCAACCAGCACTGCACATATTGCGAGGCGGTTTTCTTGACACGTCTTGTTGAAGCAGAGATCATGTCCCCCTTTATTATGGGATTCTCATCAATACGAACGTGGGTAACCCACTCATTCCCGTTGGTATGATTCCTCGATTTTAGGCAAGTCCAAAACGGCCACGAGGAGGACGCTTGATATTCACCCTCTTTATAAAGAGGCCAAGGCCTATCCTTTTTTCCTCTCGCGCTCAATCGAATCCTTCCCCCGCCTCGAGTTCCAACACCCAAGGCTTAGGTCAGGCGCTTCAGACCTTCACCTATGTCCGAATCCAACCTCCAAGGTCGGTGGATGCCTTCCTCTGTCACAGAGGAGGACATCAAGAAGATGAGAGAGGCCAGGTATCTGACCGCCAAAATCTCGCACAGGCTGCCCGCCCGAGGGCAGGTCATCCCCACTCCCGAACCCAACGAGAGTGTTGTGTTCATCTCTCACTTCCTCCGAGGGCTAGGCCTCGCTCTGGATCCCTTTGTTAGGGGGCTCATGTTCTATTATGGGCTGGATTTCCATGATCTGGCCCTGGATTCCCTTCTTCACATCTCGTCATTCATCATCGTGTGTGAGGCCTTCCTCCGCATTACCCCACACTTCGGCCTGTGGCTCAAGACCTTCAATGTGAAGCCGAAGATGATTGAGGGGCGGCACGCAGAGTGCGGAGGTGCCGTAATAAGAAAAAGTGTTGATGCTCCATGGCCAGAAGGTTCCTTCCCAGAGGTGTCTAGTTTGTGGCAGCGGGAGTGGTTTTATATCACAGCTCCCCGAAGTGCCAAGTGGGTAGCCGCCCCAGCCTTTCGCTCAGGCCCCCACCACAATTGACGTCATGGGTCAGCAAGGGGCCGAACTGGGGTCCAGTAAATGATGTGCCGATATTGCAGAATCACATCCGAGATCTCCTTGAGAGAGACGTCAACCTGGTTATGGTAATGCAAGTCATGCTAGTTCGTCGAGTCCAGCCTTGCAAACGTCGACCCCTCCGTATGTGGGAATTCAACCCGGAAGGACCGCGAACTATTCAAACTTCCTCGGCATGATGCTCGAAGAGATGTACAAGTTGTTCCCCCAAATAGAGTGTCTGGACACCATCGAGGATGCGGGTCTGAGCTGTAACCGCCCTGATACCCAAGTAAGTAATCCCACGGCCGAACATGCTGTCCTTTTATTTATCATGACATCATTCTGAAAAGTCGCTCTTTGACCAGGACTGGATAACAAAGGCGAAGATGATCAGGTGTTCGGCCCCCCTTCCCGAAGGCTTGGCCAATCCAGTGCTAGACAGGATGCTCGAGCCGGCGCCTTATCAGGTGTCCTCAAAGGAAGATAAAGGTGGGACTAAAGAGGCCGAAAGCGGGCCTCACTCACTACTCGTCCGAACCGGGGGCACTAGCACCTCCGCGAAGGAGGATAACTAGGGAGAAGAATCTGACGTTCCCTCTCCTCGAGGAAGGAAGAGGACCACCTCTGAAGATCCGGAAACAGAGGTTTCCAAATGGGGGAAGAAATCTTCGCCAGAGGGTCCTGCCTCGGAGGGCATTCTTACCGCATAATGTCCGCAAGGGGATCAACCCTCTATCGAGCTGTAAGTACTCAAAAATTACTTAATAGTGAAAATATCCTACCTTACTTCTGAAGACAATAACCGAAGCTTATATCTTATAGTTCGGATCGTAGCCCTTCTCGACAGAGTTCGTCTTGGGGGGATCTTCTTCCGGAGATGATGGAGAGCGAAACACCTCCCCCGGCCAGCCCGCCTCATGAGGCAGGCGACCCTGATGTGTCATCGCGGAGGGTCTCTCCTGATCCGCCAAGGCCAGAGGGTAATCCTTTGGCCACCCGGATTCCTCAGTATTCGGCTCCTAAAGAGAGCAACAGAAAGAGTCCGGAACCGTACAGTGTGCGGTCGGACGCACTGAAGGATCTTCTGGAGCAAGTGGCCATCTCAGAAGTGCATCGTATGCTAATGGGTACGGTAGTTGAAAGGATTTCATCCGCTGAAAGCGGATTGCATGAAGCTTTTATGAGTCTGCTGAAAGGCTTTGAGGTACGTGAAATAGTGTATGTTTTTGACAGTACCGCACATGTTAGGTGTGCCCTATGCAGATAGTAGCCCCTGAGACTCTGGTTGCCGTCGAAAACAGCGGCGAACAGAGGATCATAGTCCCAGGTAATAACCAGACTGCCTTTATGTCCAGGTGGCTAAAGGTCCGGTGGCTAGCCGGATTGATGGGTTTGCCGAGCAAAAGCGGCAACTTGATGCGGCAGATGCCGACATCGTTCTTGTCAACAAGCGGCCTGACGAGGCACCGGGTAAGTGATTTCTCCGGTGATCAACACATAGTAAGAGGAGCATGATGCCGGTATCTTTAATATGTTGTGACTGCAGATGGAGCTACCACCGTGGAGACCCTTCTGGCGGAGCTTGCCCGAGCCAAGGAACAAGCAAGGAATAGTGATGCGACCGCTCTAAAGGCGGTCGAAGAGCTGAGGGCCGAACAGGCCGCGCATTGCCAGAGCAAGGAAAGAATAGCCAAGATGGCCGTTCAGTTGAAAGATGCCGCTGACCATTACCAGCTTCTTGAAAAAGAAAGCTGAGCGAGGGCGACGGACCTGGAGAAGGCCATGGTAGCAGCCTAGGAAGCCCGCTCTAAAATCAGAGTGACGAAGGAGGAGCTGCGTCAAGCTGCAGATATCGTGGCTGGGAAGCCCTTCTTGTTGTGGACTAGGTTCGGGGATCCGAAGTATGCTCCTCTTGATCAACTATGGAGTTCTGCAGATGCCTACGTGGATTTGGCAGCAAGTGCTGCTGATGCGGTCGAGTACTTCAAGCATCAAAAAGACCGGGAAGTGGAAAAGCTGTTCTGGTCACAGTTCCATGCTCCAGTGCGTCCGCTGCTGTTAAATGAGCGAATGGCCGTGTGGGCCGAGCTCCATAGGTTGTCGGACTTGCCATGAGGTCTGTTGTGGATCATCTGTGGCCGGGAGGGCCAATGCCGAATAGTTACTTTAGTTTAGTGCAAGAATTCCTTGGTGCTGTGCCGCACATCGATGCTATGAAGAGGTCAGCGTGCATAGTGGGTGCACGGATGGCCTTTGCCTGTGTCAAGACATACTGGGCAGAGATGGGGGCCACCACTATTGCAACACAGGGTTCGGCCATGGGCCGGGTGGCTGCCGAGCACTACTTTGAAGAAGTCCTTGAAGGCGCTCGTTCGATAGAGGCTCAGTGCTCGAAGAATATTATGTTCTAGTGACATGTACTCCCATTGTAAAAACAATGTTTTTTTTGAGTTATCAAGGTTGTGTTTATACTTTTGCCTGAAAGTATTATGATGCCTCCTGTGCGGCCGTTTATGTATATATGTATATAACCTGAAAGATTGCAGTCATCGGCTTCCGCCCCCACGCATATAATGCGGGGGTGTTCGCAAAAAATGCGTATTCACACTTGATCCAACGTCTTGGTCCATGAAGGAGGTGGTAGCGCAGCGAACGAGGCAATCAGACTATATTGCTTTAACACTTTCACTTAGCCATAGGAGTTTGACGGTGGGGCTACTATATAGCCCCTGGTACTTCTGCGCTCGTCCAAATATGGGGCGCGTACGTACATAACCGGGAAACTACCATTCATTAATGCGGAGGAATCCCGAAGATTCCGCTGAGTCATCGAGTGGTTGACCAGTCTCGCGCTTTATCATGACAGTCAGTTTTCGGCTTTCTCTACTGAGGTGCTCATCCGGATGAACCATTGCACAATCGTAGTAGTTCTCCCAGTGCTACCTTAGCCGATATAGCGGAACGTAAGGTACCAAAACATGGGAGCCGGGCAAACCCAACATTTGACAAAAGACATGATTCGGAGTTGATGCATATAAGGCCAAACTCACGACGCCGAACACTCCCTAAGGTATTCGGTCTTTATAACATATGCTGGGCTGAACAATGCCCTTAATAATAAACCCCGAGTGTCCAGGTATGTGCAATATCCTGACGTGGCCACATGCCAATAACGTCAGCATCCTTCTCGGTTGTATTGAGTATCCGAAGGATGTGAACAACAAGAGACAGTAAAAAAGGTTTACGCAGGGTCTTAATCTGAAAAGAAACCTTGAAGCGGGTCCCTGCTGCACGTCTGCGCCTGTGTCTCCATTGTGCCATGTCCTGGACGGGTGTAGCACAGTTGTCATCTGTAAAAGAGAAGAACTTAGGTGAAAGTTGCCGTGCCAGAAAATTGGTTATTACCAATAAACCATTAAAAATCAAGGTAAGTCAAGTTGAGCCGGACTAGCCCTGATTACACGCGGGAAGCCCCTGATACCGTCTATGAGGGTTTGACCATCAAACCAATCTCATGTATATGTAGTGGTGCACCGGACTCGTCTAACCATGTCTGTGGTCTTGACGACCTGTCATTTTTCCTGGTTGGTGAGGCCGTCTAGTGCTCGGCTGTTAAAGTCGTTGTACATTCTTCTGCGCGTAGAGAATGCTCTGTATTTCCCTAACTGTGATGGTGCCACGTGGACTGGGCATCTTAAGCTTGAGAGAAGCATAATGCGGTATTGCATTAAAACGAGCGAAAGCCGTTCTTCCGAGTAGTGCTTGATGGCCACTTCTGAATGGAGCTATGTAGAAAGTTAACCTTTCGCTTCGGAAGTTGTCGGGAGAACCGAATACAACCTCTAGTAATAGAGAGCCCGTACAGCGGGCCTCTAGGCCTGGTATTACTCCCTTGAAGGTAGTATTACTCTGGCTTATTTTTGTTGGGTCTATCCCCATTTTGTGGACTGTGTCCTGATATATCAGATTTAGACCACTGCCGCCGTCCATGAGGACTCCTCTGAGATGGTATCCGTTTATTATTGGGTCTAACACCAAGGCAGCCAATCCTTCGTGCCGGATGCTTGTCGCGCGATCCCCTCGATCAAAAGTGATCGGGCAGGCCAACTAGGGGTTGAACCTAGGGGTGACTGACTCTATGGCGCGTGTGTCTCGGAGTGCATGTTTGCTTCTCCTCTTCGTCACATGGATCATGTTTACTGCTTTAACCTCTGGTGAGAATTTTTTCTGTCCTCCAGTGCTTTGCTGGCGAGGTTCGTCCTCGTCTTCGCTTGGTGCCTCCCCCCTTGTGTTCGGCGTTTAGCTTATCGGCCTGCTTGAAGACCCAACATTCTCTGTGGGTGTGATTTGCAGGTCTATCGGGGGTGCCATGAATTTGACATAGTTTGTCTAGAATCCTGTTTAGGCCAGACGGTCCATCTCTGCTGCCTTTGAAAGGCTTTTTCCGCTGACCTGGTCGAGAGCCCCTGAATCCGGCATTTACCGCCGTATTATCTGGGCTATCTTCTTTATTTCGACGCTTGTTTTTATTGCATCGTGGTTTTCCATTGCCATCCCTGACTTCAGATGTGCTTGGGTTGCTGGTGCTACTGCGGGCTAACCAACTATCTTCGCCCGCGCAAAAGCGGGTCATGAGGCTTGTCTGGGCTGCCATTTTTCTCGGTTTTTCTTGGCCGAGGTGTCTGGCGAGCCATTCGTCTCGGACGCTGTGTTTGAAAGATGCTAAGGCTTCGGCGTCCGGACAGTCGACGATTTAGTTCTTCTTAGTGAGAAACTTGTTCCAAAGCTTTCGGGCGGACTCCCCAGGCTGTTGAATTATATGACTTAAATCATCTGCATCCGGAGGTCGGACATAGGTCCCGTGAAAATTAGCCCGAAAAGCGTCCTCGAGCTCCTCCCAACTTCCAATTGAGTTTTGGGGGAGGCTTTTCAGCCAGTACCGAGCTGGTCCTTTAAGCTTGAGGGGCAAGTATTTGATGGCATGGAGATCGTCTCCACGAGCCATATGGATATGGAGGATAAAGTCCTCAATCCTGACCCCAGGGTCTGTGGTCCCGTCGTATGCCTCTATGTTCACTGGTTAGAATCCTTCTGGGAATTCGTGGTCCAGCACCTCATCGGTGAAACATAGGGGGTGTGCGGCAGCCCTGTATTTGGATGTACCATGGCATTCGGACGGTTGTAGTATTCAGTTTTGATTTTGTGCCGGAGCGCGCTTCCTAGATCCATAGATGGATCTGGCCGTTCCGGATTTTTGGTGCAAGTCCTCACGTAGATCGTATGTTGACTTATGTGCAACCTTGTTAGCCACTCTATCGCGGTCACAAGGTGGTTGATCCGGCCGGTTGGTCCTTTCACTTTTCGGCTGTGTGGGCTCTAAGGCCTCATCGTCGAATTCAGGTAATAGCTTGCGCTTTGGATAGCTCTTTGTGTGGTAACTTCCACCATACTTTTCTTCGTTTTCGAGCACTTTGTTCCACCTGCTGTTGAGCATATTTTGTGCGGCCTTAAGCCTTTGCTTCTGCTTCTTCAGACTCCTCGCTGTGGCAATAAGACTTCTGCGGAGGTTCTCTTGCTCCAAGTGCGTTTCTGGGATGATGTGTGCATCTTCGTCCGGACTGTTTTCCTCCCCAGAGGGGGTTTGATGAGGTTTATCCTCGGCGTCGCCATGTTCGGATGTCGGATCTGTACTATGTTCACCATTTGCAGCTTCATCGTGCTCTGCCGCCGGGGCAATGTGGTCATCGTTTCCTCTGGAGTCGACTGAAGTGTTATTTTCTCTTGCGCTGTTATCGTTGTTTTTGCTATGGCGGGACTTAGAGCGGCGCCGCTGACGTTGGCGCTTGGGTTGCTTCTTGGAGGGCCCATCCTCCACTGTCTCTTCGCCATTGCCTTCTTTGGGTTTATCCACGATGTATATGTCATGTGATGAAGTGACTGTCCGGCGCCCTGTGGGCACTGGTTCCTGTTTGTCTCCTGCATCTTCGTCCATGCCGTCGATGTCTTCAGAGTCGAAGTCGAGCATGTCAGTTAAGTCGTCGACAGCGGCTACTAAGTGGGTGGTGGGTGGGCAGCGAATTTCTTCGTCGTCCGCATCCCATTCTAGACGGACATAGTTCGGCCAAGGTTCTCCTGACAAGGAGAGAGACCATAATGATTTTAGCACATCGCCGAAAAGCGAGTGCTGAAAGATATCCGCGGAGGTGAACTCCATGATCGGCGCCCAGTCGGATTCGATAGGCACGGATGCAGGCAGCTCGGAGTCCGTGGCCAGAGACGAATCTAGTGGTTCGGTGACACGGCTCTCATAAGGGGTGAAGTTGGTATCCGGCTCCATCGCCACTAAGAGTGCGGCCTCCATGGCGGGGTCTATCCCTCTGTCCTTGGATGGCGCAATTTGCTCCGGATTGAAGGCCGGAGTAGTTGCAGATGCGATCTCCCGAACACTATCCGACGGCAGAGTTACGTCATGCTCGTCGTGATTGTGTAGCGCACCTGACATGGGCTCGAATCCGTCGAAGATCAAGTCTCTGTGGATGTCGGCAGTGTAGTTTAAGTTTCCGAACCTGACCTGATGGCCAGGGGCGTAGCTCTCAATCTGCTCCAGATGGCCAAGAGAATTGGCCCGCAGTGCGAAACCGCCGAATACAAAGATCTATCTGGGGAGGAATGGACTGCATCGTTACCGATGATCGATGGGGCCATCGAGCCTTATGGTGACGGCACAGTGGAAGTCTCAATGAAAGCACCAATGTCAATGTCAAAACCGGCGGATCTCGGGTAGGGGGTCCCGAACTGTGCGTCTAAGGCGGATGGTAACAGGAGACAGGGGACACGATGTTTACCCAGGTTCGGTCCCTCTTGAAGGAGGTAATACCCTACGTCCTGCTTGATTGTTTTTGATGATATGAGTATTACAATAGTTGATCTACCACGAGATCGTAGAGGCTAAACCCTAGAAGCTAGCCTATGGTATGGTATGTATATCTCCTCCCTTGTAACCGACTCTGTGTAACCCTAGCCCCCTCCGGTGTCTATATAAACCGGAGGGTTTAGTCCGTAGGAGAACATACAATCATACCATAGGCTAGCTTCTAGGGTTTAGCCTCTACGATCTCGTGGTAGATTAACTCTTGTAATACTCATATCATCAAGAACAATCAAGCAGGACGTAGGGTATTACCTCCTTCAAGAGGGCCCGAACCTGGGTAAACCTGCGTCCCCTATCTCCTGTTACCATCCGCCTTAGACGCACAATTCGGGACCCCCTACCCGAGATCCGCCGGTTTTGACACCGACACGTGCTCTCTCAAGATCTTGTTTCCCTTCGTTCATTCCATTCCATTCTTTCATTTCTTCCAGAGGCATTGTGATGTTGCCCTTTTCTCCCATCATCTCGAATGGTGAGGATCGTGTTCCTTTCCTTACTTATCCATTTTAACCGGAGTGTCGTGCCTTCTTTTCAAGTTCTTCCCATCCCGTCAAGTGGTTCCTTCCTTCTCAACCGGAGTGCTGTCTGAATTCTTTCTTACCCCTTGTGCCGTTCTTTCAATAGTTCTGGAGGTAGTGTGTTGTTGATTTCATCAAGTATCTTCTCATGTTGTCAAGCTCATCTTCAATTCCTTCCATTTACAGTCGGAGTGCTGTTCAAATTATATCATTCTTATTCCTTCTCTATCTTGTTTTAACCAGAGGGTTCTGTCTATCATTCCTCTTTTAACCAGAGTCTCATCCAAGTGCTTTCATTTTTCCAAGCTCATATTCTTTACCTTCCATTTCCAACTGGAGTGTTGTCATAATTGATCCTTATCGTTCCTTGTACATCTCGTTTCTACCGGAGTGCTTGCATGTACTTCTTGTCCATTGCAACCCTTTTTCTTATGTCTTTCAACCTACAAGGCTCTAGTAAGGTTCCTTGTTCCTCTTTTCTAACAGAGTGTTTTCAACTTTGTTCATCTTCGTTGTATTCTTTCTTACAGTTTGTTCAACCTTTCAAGGTTTTTTGGTTTCACTCGTTTGTCAAAGAAGCAACTTAGTTTTACCCCTTCTCTTCCTCTTCCGTTTCCGTCCAGTGCCATCCTAGATCTCGGGACGAGATCCTCTCGTAGTGGTGGAGTGTTGTAACGCCCCGAGACCGACGCTCCAGAAGACTTCCAGCTATTCCGAGTTTCGTTGTGTGTTTTATTTCTTGCTCTAATTATTTGCATTGCATCATGTCATCATGTCATTTCATTTCATAAAAATCAACTAAATAAATTGCATAGATCTTTTGATCTATTTAAAATCGAGGGATATTCACTATGGTGATTTTTCTTTAAAACATATTCTCCCAATATTTTAGGGAGCTATATAAATTATATTCCAATAATTTGGAATCACCCATAAACACACTTGCAAAATATCCCAATGCCTTTGCTATCTTAATTCTTGGTCTCCAACCTTGCCATAAATTCTATCATCTTATTCCGGAGCTCCACCAAAAATCCGAACATTTTTGGACACTTCTAACCAAATCCTAGTTCAAACCCATTTGAATTAAATTCAAATGAGTTTGAATTACATCTTTTAATCATGCCCACTCCATTTTTCTTGGATCATACACATTCCTGTGAGTCCGGGAATATAACCCCCATGCCCAAATTCCATCCCTAACCCTCTCTTTATATTTTTCTTCTTCTATCTATTTTTTCTTTTCTCTTAATGGTTAAGAGAAGAGAGTGAGAGAGAGAAGAGAGCCTACAGCCCAGCCGGCGCCCTGCTTGACCTAGCCGACCCGAGGCCCAGCCGCTACACCCCCTCACCCGTCGATCTCCTCCTCATTCCCTGCCGCCGCCAGCCACTGTCCTGATCTAGATCGTCCCCAATCCCCATCTGACCCTCTCCCTCGGGAGCACCTTTCCCTCTCCTTCTCGTTCCCGAGCGCCCCTCCACCTCGCTACTTCCCTCGACAAACCTCGTCACTGGCGACCACCCAGGCCAGAGCTCCCACCGCTGCGCCATGGATGGCCCCGTCCTCGTCGTCTGCGCTCACCTCTTGGCGCCCGAGCACCTCGTCCCCGCTTTTTGGCCTCGGTGCCCGCAAGACCTCATCGCTGTCCTGCGCCGGCGTGCGCCACCGGAGCATCAGGACCACTTCCCCGCGAGCACCACCAACTTCCGCCGCCGCTCAAGTCCGAGGGCCCCGCCTCTGCGCGTCTCCTTCCTCGTGCCCGACCAGCAGGTCACCAGCGAGGCCCCGCATCCGTGCCGACCTCCCTTCCTCTGCTTCGTTCGCGGCTCCAGCCGCCCCTTCACGCGCCCCTGTGCTACAGCCGACGCCTCTGCTCGTCATGGCCACCGGCCATGGAGGACTCCATGCTGGCCCTAGTGTGTTCGTTGGAGCCACTGTACCATGGCCAAGTCCCACGACCGTCACCCCTGCATCGCGCCAAGTCCCTGTGTCGTGCCCCTGTTGTTGTTGACGCCAAGTCCAACGGTCACCGAATAGGGAATATGCCGAGTACCAGGTCAACGAAATCACCAAGTTCGTCTTTCGCTGTCTCCAAAATCGCCAAGTACCACGATGTCAAGTACCCCTACACACGGATACGCCAAGGTGGACTACGCTCGATGATGTGACAAGTTCTTCCACCGATGACTCGAACGGCTATAAAACGTGAACCACTACCGTCAACCCGCAAAGAACCCGTGGACGTCAAGTTCCGTGTCGTGACCCCGAACCTCTACGAAAACGTTGTACGACTAGTACCGTGGCCGAAGACCCGTGTACAACTACCGTCGCCGTGTACGACTACCTCCACTACGAACGTCCCGGGAACCTCTACTTCCTCTACTTTGCACCGAACGAGAACCATCACATTTGCATGTTTCGTAGGTATAACCCCGAGATGACTGTCCGAGATCGAATGCTTGTGATGTGATGTATGAGATGATCGTGGTTGCACCGTGACCGAGTTGCTCTTTGCGAATTCCTCATTGCCTTACCACCGACATGTGGGACACCCGGTATCCAGGATCACTCCCCGTCACTCTTTCACGTTTCGCGCACCCACACTTGCTCCTTTGCACCAGCATCTCAATTGAGTTGCCGGATCACCAGAATGTTGCCATGGTAACATTTCCGTTTCGCCGCCGTGGCACCCCTTTTCCTTCAGCCATGGCGACAAATGCTTCATATAATGCTCTTATCAACATTTTCATAAAACTTGCATAAACTTGCATATGTCATCCACATCATCATTAACAACATCAAGAATGTTTAAAATTGTTGTTTGCATTAAATTGCTAAATGCACATGGGGATTTTCTGGAATGGTTGTTGTTATTTCCTGCCTCATTTAAACTTGCCTAAATGTTTAGTTTACGTATGCTCCACCTCTTGCCATGTATAAACAACATTTAATTTTGTTGAGTAGTTTAAACGGGAGAGAACTAAATAATTAAATGTGGTGTTTCGTCAATATGCAACTCTGTTGCATATTGAGCTCCACTTAACTTGTAGTTTTTGCTTGTGCACTTTGCCATGCCATGCCTCATTAAACCGAACATGCATCATACTTGTTTGTGCATCATGCCATGTTTATGTGATGGTTGTTTACCATGTTGTTTGCTTCTTTCCGGTGTTGCCTCTTCGGGTTAGTTCCGATAACGTCGCGTTTGTGAGGATTCGTTTGACTTTGTTCATTTGTCTTCTTCATGGACTCGTTCTTCTTCCTTCAGGGATCTCAGGCAAGATGACCATACCCTCAAAATTACTTATATCTTTACTTGCTAGTTGCTCGCTCTATTGCTATGTTGCGATACCTACCACTTGCTATATCATGCCTCCCATATTGCCATGTCAAGCCTCTAACCCACCTTTCCTAGCAAACCGTTGTTTGGCTATGTTACCGCTTTGCTCAACCCCTCTTATAGCGTTGCTAGTTGCAGGTGAAGCTGAAGTTTGTTCCATGTTTGGAACATGGATATGTTGGGATATCACAATATCTCTTATTTTAATTACTGCATCTATATACTTGGTAAAGGGTGGAAGGCTCGGCCTTATGCCTGGTGTTTTGTTCCACTCTTTCCGCCCTAGTTTCCGTCATACCGGTGTTATGTTCCTTGATTTTGTGTTCCTTACACGGTTGGGTGTTATGGGAACCCCTTGACAGTTCGCTTTGAATAAAACTCCTCCAGCAAGGCCCAACCTTGGTTTTACCTTTTGCCACCTAAGCCTTTTTCCCTCAGGTTTCGGGAGCCCGAGGGTCATCTTTATATTAACCCCCCCGGGCCAGTGCTCCTCTGAGTGTTGGTCCAAACTAGAGCCCATTGCAGCGCCACCTCGGGGAAACTTGAGGTTTGGTTTTAGTTGTACGGACTGCTCATCCAGTGTGCCCTGAGAATGTGATATGTGCAGCTCCTATCAGGATTTGTCGGCACATTCGGGCGGCTTTGCTGGTCTTGTTTTACCATTGTCGAAATGTCTTGTAACCGGGATTCCGAGTCTGATCGGGTCTTCCTGGGAGAAGGAATATTCTTCATTGACCGTGAGAGCTTGTGATGGGCTAAGTTGGGACACCCCTGCAGGGTTTTGAACTTTCGAAAGCCGTGCCCGTGGTTATGGGCAGATGGGAATTTGTTAATATCCGGTTGTAGAGAACTTGACACTTAACTTTACTAAAATGCATCAACCGCGTGTGTAGCCGTGATGGTCTCTTTCCAGCGGAGTCCGGGAAGTGAACACGGTTCTTGTGTTATGTTTGAACGTAAGTAGCTTCAGGATCACTTCTTGATCACTTCTAGCTTCTCGACCGTTGCGTTCCTTCTCTTCTGGCTCTTATTTGCATATGTTAGTCACCATATATGCTAGTGCTTGCTGCAGCTCCACCTCACTACCCTTTCCTACCCATAAGCTTAAACAGTCTTGATCTCGCGGGTGTGAGATTGCTGAGTCCTCGTGACTCACAGATACTTCCAAATAGTTGCAGGTGCCGATGATACCAGTGCAGGTGACGCAATCCAGCTCAAGTGGGAGCTCAATGAAGATCTTGTTCGTTGTGTTGTTTCGTTTCCTTTTGATCAGTAGTGGAGCCCAGTCGGGACGATCGGGGATCTAGCATTTGGGGTTGTCTTCTTTTATTTTGGTTCCATAGTCGGACCTTGATTCTATTCTGGGTGATGTATGTTTAACTTGTATTTGTGTGAAGTGGCGATTGTAAGCCAACTCTTTATCCCTTTCTTATTCAGTACATGGGATTGTGTGAAGATTACCCCTCTTGCGACAAACCTACCATGCGTCTATGCCTCTAAGTCGTGCCCCGACACGTGGGAGATATAGCCGCATTGTGGGTGTTTCACTTCTCCTATTATCAATGTTGATGGTTGTACTATTAACTCTAGTAGTGATCTAGCATCTATTCTTGACGAGAATCGCTTTCTCAAGGCTCAAATCGAGAAAGGTCTCATGACATGTGCTCAAGAACAAAAGAACCTTAATGAGGTATTGAGCCAACACTATGAGCTATTTGCCAAAGAGGGTCTCGGGTTTGACCCAAGCACAAGCAAGAAGAAGACATCTTCTCAAAAGTGCACCACCCCTCTAAAAGAAACATTTGTACGAGAAGGGCACAAGGAGAAAGGTAAGGTTGTTAGTGGGAAGGCCACAAGGGGCATGCCCACTCTCAACAAGCCAAAAGAGTTGATGCCTCCATCCTATGTACTTCGTAAGACTAAGGATGGAGAATTTTATGCAAAATTTGTTGGTCCTCGAAATGCATTCCGATTCTATGCTATTTGGGTCCCTAAGGCCCTTGTGACTAACTTGATAGGTCCCATTGCAAAATGGGTGCCTCTAACCAAGTCATAATTGTGTATAGGTTGCTTTCTCTTGTGGAGTAAAATGGGTGACTGATAGTGGATGTACCAATCATATGACCGGAGATAGCAAATTGCTCTATGATTTCATGGAAGCTATTCAACCATTAATGAGTAGCCATTAATGAGCATTATGTTTGGTGGAGGATCAAAAGGACAGGTACTCGGGTTGGGCAAGGTGGCTATCACAAATGACATGTTTCTTGCAAATGTCATGCTTGTTCAATCCCTTAAATATCATTTGCTTTCTGTTCGCCAATTGGCTTCTGTTGGTTATGATACACTCTTTGGACTAACGGATGTGAAAGTCTTTAAGAGAGATACTCTCAAAGTGGCCTTTGTTGGAGAGTTGGATGGCAACCTTTACATGGTTGATTTCTCGAAAGAGAGCACATTCCATGCAACTTGTCTAATGGCCAAGGCTGACAAGGGGTGGCTATGGCATCGCCGGCTAGCCCATGTCGGCATGAGAAATCTTCAAGATCTTTTTAAAGGTAATCACATCCTTGGACTAACCAATGTCTCTTTTGAGAAAGATTGTGTGTGTAGTGCATGCATAGCCGGGAAGCAACATTAATTAAAGCACCCACCCAAGAATATCGTGTCTACTTCAAGGCCTTTGGAGCTCCTTCATGTGGATCTTTTTGGGCCTCCTTCATGGGATAGTCTTGGTGGGAAAAATTATGGACATGTCATTGTTGATGATTACTCAAGATATACATGGGTGTTTTTTCTCAAGTCCAAGGACGAGACGAAGATCACCTTCATCGATTTTGCCAAGCAAGCACAGCGCAAGTTTGACAAAGAAATCTTGGCAATAAGAAGTGATAATGGCTCTGAGTTCAAGAACTATACCTTGGAAGAATTTCTTAGTGATGAAGGGATTGAGCATCAATATTCAGCTCCATACACTCCTCAGCAAAATGGTGTAGCCAAAAGGAAGAATCGTACACTTGTGGAGATGGCAAGGTCCATGTTGGATGAATACAAGTTGCCACATAGTTTTTGGGCCGAGGCTGTCAACACTGCATGCCATGCATCAAACCAGCTCTTCCTCCGCACAATATTTGAAAAGACTCCATATGAGCTCCTAACTGGGAACAAGCCAAATGTCAAGTACTTTCGAGTATCTGGGTGCAAATATTTCATCCTCAACAAAAGGGAACGGTTAGGAAAATGAAATCCAAAACAATTCAGGGCATATTTGTTGGCTATGGATTGAACTCTCACGCCTATAGTGTCTACAACAAATCCAATGGATGTGTTGTAGAAACTTCTGACGTGGTGTTTGATGAATTTAATGGCTCCCATGGGGTGCAAGTTGAACTAAGTGATGTAGGTGAAGAAGAATCTTCTCAAGCTATTTTGACCATGGGTGTTGGTGCACTTCTTCCAATGGAACAAGAACCTCATGATGATGAAGAAGAAGTTGGAAGCTTCACACATCATCAAACTACTTCAACACCCATACCACCACAAGCTCCTACTGCTCAACCAATGCCGTTAGTCCAAGTACAAGAAGATGATCAAGTCTCTCTTCATGATAATCTTCAAGAACAAGATCATTTTCAAGGGAAAGAACAAGAAAGTGCAATCATTGATGATGAACCTCAACAAATGCAATATGAAGAAGAAGATCTTCACCCACACATTAATGATCCATATGTTGAGGATGTGGATGATGGACATGAAGTTGAACCTCGCGAAACTCTAACCTCCATCATGCCTCGAGTGGCCGGTCGTGTTGATGTTGACAAAATTCTCACCGGCATATCGGAAGGTAGAGTCACGTGTAAACATTTGACAAAATTTTGTACTCACTTCTCGTTTGTTTCTAGTGTTGAGCCTCTCAAGGTACAATATGCATTGACGGACAATGATTGGCTCGTTGCTATGCAAGAAGAGTTGAACAGTTTTGAACGCAACCAAGTGTGGTCATTAGTTGAGAGGCCAACTACAAGCACAATGTCATTGGAACAAAATGGATTTTCAAGAACAAGCAAGATGAGAATGGTGTAATCATCCGTAACAAGGCAAGGTTAGTGGCACAAGGGTACTCACAAGTTGAAGGTTTGGACTTTGGTGAGACCTTTGCCCCCGTTGCCCGTCTTGAATCTATTCGCATCTTACTTGCTTATGCTGCTTTCAATGGTTTTACATTACATCAAATGGATGTGAAGAGTGCTTTCCTTAAAGGTCCTCTACAAGAAGAAGTATATGTATCACAATCACCCGGGTTCGTTGATACCGATCACAAAGACTATGTATATAAACTTCATAAGGCTTTGTATGGCCTCAAACAAGCACCTCGTGCTTGGTATGATCATCTTAAGAAGTTTTTACTCGATGATGGTTTTGTGAGAGGGGTGATCAATCCCACTCTTTTTACTAAGAGGGACAAGGGTGATTTGATCTTATGCCAAATCTATGTAGATGATATCATTTTTGGTTCTCCTAACATTCATTTGTGCAAGAAGTTTACGGCCTCCATGACCAAGAATTTTGAAATGTCACTCAATGCGGATTTGAAGTTCTTTCTCGGTTTCCAAATTCGACAATTTCAAGAAGGAATTTTCGTGTCTCAAGCAAAATACCTCAAGGACATCCTAGAGAGGTTTGGCAGATGCTAGTCCATGTAAGACACCCATGCCAACCAAAATTGTACTCACTGAAGACACAAATGGTATCCCTTTTGACCCATCTATTTACCGCTCTATGATTGGTTCATTGCTTTATCTTTGTGCATCTAGACCAGACATCATGTTCAGTGTATGCATGTGTGCTAGATTTCAAGCTTTCCCTAGGGAAAGTCATCATAAGGTGGTTAAGCATATTCTTAGATACCTTGTTCACACCCCAAAGTTGGGTCTATGGTACCCCAAGGATGCTAAGTTTGATCTTATTAGGTACATGGATGCGGATTGGGCCGGAGACAAAGTGGATCATAAGTCCACCTCCGGTGCATATCAATTTCTTGGATGCTCCTTGGTAAGTTGGTCCTCGAAGAAACAAAATTGTGTTCCTCTTTTCACCGCCGAAGCTGAATACATTGCAACCACCAGCTGTGCAACTCAATTACTATGGATGAGGTAAACTTTGAAGGATCACAGGATCACCTATAGACATGTGCCTCTTCTATGTGATAATGAAAGTGCCATCAATATTGCTGAGAATCCCAAAGATCATACATGCACCAAGCACATTGATATTAGGTATCATTTCTTGCGAGATCATCCGGTGAAATATCCGGGGGCTATTGAGCTCATCAAGTCGTCAAATCTTGCTACTCCGTTTGCATTTCAGCATGATTTTAGCCAAGCTGCCATTCATCAATTCTATGCCACATGTTCCTTTGGTCCAAATAACATTGTCACTTGGATGACCTCCGACACCGTGCTTACGACTTCTTATTCTCAATTTGTTGCTGCCCTTGGTTTTCCTGACACTGGCTTCAAAATTCATAAGGACGACCCCAACCATAGGCCCAAGGGCACTGAGGTTTGTGCGGATCTTCTCAAACCCATAGATGAAATGACTAATGAGGAGAAACATAAGGGTCTGAACCAAGTCTCCATTTGCCGCTCTCCTTTCTACATTATCTTTCAGTGTGTCATTCGTACCATTTATCCCAAGATGGGTGACAAGGGTCTTGCAATAGCAACTGTGATCCTTGGGACAACGGGGAGTATTTTGAAGCATCTTTTAATAATAAGAGCAATTGGGAATGAATGTAAAGTGTAAGTCGTTATCCATGAGTCTGCCTTACAAAGGCTAGCACAAACAACAACAACGATCGAAAATGCAAGGCCTCCTGCCTGGGAGCCTCCTAACTACTCCTGGTTGTCGGCGGCGTCCACGTAGTAGTAGGCACCCTTGGGGAAGTAGTAGTCGATAATGTCAGCTGGCTCCTGAACTCTGTCATCTGATCGCAGCAATCGGGTATAGGGGAAAAGAGATAGCAAAGCAACCGTGAGTACTATCCAAAGTACTCGCAAGACTTACATTAGATCTATACTAAGTATGCATCAGTATCAAAGGAATGTGGCTATATCTTTGGACTGAACTGCAGAAATGCTAGAATAGAGGGAAGGCCTAGCTGAACACCCCAAGACCAAGGTTACTAAAAGAGCTGCCAAGAACAAAATTGCTGAACCCTCTGAACCGAACATTGATGATAACCCGGATAATCTGGATTCAGAGGTAGAACTTGACTCTCTTGGCTCGTTTTTCATACACCTCATTGACAATGATTATTATCAAGATGAACTGAAGGCAGCCAAGCCAATGACCCAGAGGTAATTATCCTTTCCTCCGGTTCAGACCCTTTGCCAACACAAAAAATCTGGAAAGCAATCTGGAAAGTAAGATTTTCTCACCCCCTAGCCCACTTAGACCCACACTTTCTTTTGAAGAAGCAGCAACACGAAGCTCGCCGCACAACCCGGCATAGCGGCCAAGTCGTCACTTCAGCCGGTTTACTGAATACTTCGGTTCGGAAACGTCAATCTAAGGTCTCACACACTTCCAATCCTTCTTATCCCAAGGCCGGTTATTTCCGACAACCTCTTAATCCGTCCGATTCAAATTATCAGGGGACGCCTCATTCATCCTCTGGCGAATCAAGGGCCACACAATTCCCTCCTCTTAAGACGGTTCTTGGGTAAACACTTTAACCTTTAATCTTTGACGCTTTATACTTGCATTTTATACTAACCTTTATATTTTTCCCTTTCCGAGCCAAGGCCAGACCCAGCAAGAAAGCTCGGATAAATAAACCGTCTGATGACAATGTGGTTATTGAACCGAAGAGAACTCCAGAACCGGAAGGAACAAATGCTGATGCCATGCTTGATGATCTGCCACCTCAAGATCATGACCTTGTTGTTGAACAAGTAGAAGTTGATGCAACAGGCCATGCTGATAAACTGACAAGCCCGGTCCGAACTGATGATAAACCGTCAAGTCCAGCTAAGGCTAGTGATAAATCGTCAACTCTAGTAAAGGCTGCTGGTGACAAGGAAGATGATATTATAATTACTGGTGTTGGCCACACCACCCCTGGAAATCCTGTTGCATTATCAAAGCATAGTGCCAAAGAGGAACTTTCTGCTATGGGCAAAGGCAAGTGGAGCACAGACTTGTCAAGCTACGCCCACCTCAACGCCCACCTCAACGCCCAAGAACTTCATTCTGGTTTTTTAAACCTTATGTACACAAACCGCGACTATGAAGCCGGTTTAGTGAATCTGATGAAGGAGCGATATGAGGTAACTACATAACTGTTTATCTCTTATGTCCAATTTCAAGTACTAGGTCCAGTAGCCCCCAAGGGCCGATTTATGATGTCAATCTAAACCGGGACTTTGCAATATCTCAACTCTTCACGCTTATCCTCCAAGGCAGGTTTATCTTTCCAAGCTGAACCGGAACTTTGACCAATGCTACTTTGAGCAAATGTACATTAGCCCCCAAGTGACAAGAATAATACTTTAATTGTACTTGGGACTTGTAAAAAATTTCTGATAATCCAGCAAATAGGCATTAGCCCCCAAGTGCCAAGTGTATACCTTGTTATGTGCTTGGTACTTCAAATATGTACTGCCAACTCATGATATGTCTATCTCGTGTAGGCTGAGCTGAGCAAAAAGGAAGTCCAAACCGCTGATCTTCAAGAAAATATCAAATCCCAGCAAGCAGAAACCTCCAAAGTCAAAGAGGAACTAACCAGTGCCTTAACATCCATGGAGCAGCTGAAAGAAACTTTTAAGAAGGAACGGGCAGATTGGGGCATAGAGAAACCCGCATTACAAAAGAGAGCTGAAGACGCAGAAGCAGCCCTTAAGCCGGTGGCCGAAGAGCTGACCGGGTTAAAGCGGCAGATAAATGCCATGACCGCTGCTATTTTTGGTAAGTACTCTCACCTGAAATTTCCAACATATACTATCTCATCAGTTACCGGTTTACTAATGCTCACAATGATACAGGAACTCACATTACCCATCTGGGCTCTGACATGTGGATGAAGCTGAAGGCTGCCTATACTCTTATAGAGCAGTTATATTCCGGAGCCCAACGGGCCATTTGCACTGCTGCTCATAACAAACCGCCTCCAACTTTGATAAAGGAAACCCTTGAAAAACTGTCAATACTGCCTGCCCGGTTGGACGAATTAAAAAGATCAGCTGCAAGGTCAGGTGCGCTGACCGCCCTAATCCGGGCTAAGGCATGGATACCAGATCTTGAGTCATCGGATATAGGCAGCGGCTACCCTGGCGTAAAGGAGGACGGTTCAGAGTTTAACAATGACGGTCCTCGAAGGTTGACAAGGGAAATGCGCCCCTTAGTGAGTAAATTGGCTGAAGAAACAGATCTCTCTCATTATCAGCCGGTTTATGATTCTGATCATAAAAGACTTCCTGTGCCAACACATGATGTAGAAGATCTTATTCCGCCAATTCGTAAGCACACCTATGCCCCTGATGTTGACCCCTCCAACCTTATAAGTGATGAAGCTGTGTTCCAAGCCTTAACTGGAATCGATTGGGCAACTATTGACTTCCAGCCACTGGGTAGAGAAGAGGAGGATGCACCAGCACAAGACGATCCACAACCTTCAAGTCAACCTGGTGACGAGTCATGATCCGTAGGCCGGTTTAGCCTTCTGCGTACTGCTACACTTGCTGAAAACAATTATTCTTTTTGGGCATTAAAGCGCCTAGTAATAGGATAGTTCAAAATACTTGGTCTGCTATGCCATCACGCATATTTATGTTGCCTGATACTGTTAATCCATCCTGCTTTAGGATATATTATGTTCATAATCCATAGTAGTGTTATTCAAACTGTTCCTGCATACAAGAAGTTGAAAGTGTCCTGGCGGTTTACCGCTGGACGGGTCACGATGCCCAAATATATAGCCGGGGTTTATAACCAAGGTTGTACGAAAGAGATGATACCTGTGATATTGAATCACACCGTTGGTTGACCAACTTTTGCATATTAAGGGCGATAACTCCAATCTTGAGTATTGATAACTCCTTCCATGTTTTGCCGGTTTATGATAAACCGTACCGGGTTATAATAAACACCGTTGTATTCATATATAATGCTGATGACTTGTAGTCAAAACTAGACCGGGTTAATCAACACCGGATTATAACTGATCATGTACTCACAACTTATAGTTGGAAGCCAAGCCGGATTAATAAACACCGGTTTATCAGAAGACATTATAAACCTCATTAAAGGAGAAAAAACCTGGCAAAATAAAACATAAGAAGAACATGCGAGGCTTTTCATGGGCTGCCAGGCCACTGAGTTAAACCATTTTACAAAGCCTTTTAAGATGGACCTCACATTAACCAATCGTCGTTTTAACTTTGGCAAGTTCAGGGTCTATGAGATTGACTTGTCAAACGTTCGGCGGGTCATACCAGGATTACTTGGACGGAGTGGCTTACTTAAAAAGGCAGGATAACCCGGGGTTTTAGGTGAATACACCTGGCTTCCAAGCCTGGCTTGATAGCCTATTACAAGGGTGTAGACGTCTTTGTTCTTTGAGAAGCAAAGAGCCCCCAGGCAATATTTTGAACTGTGCTCAGTGGGTGCCTATGTTTGAGTTGTGCTTTTGCAATACTCTCTTTGGCCCCACGTAATTTCATTTTGGCCTTAAGCCGATCAAGAGGTGTAGCTATGGTTCAAATACAACCAAGCCCCCAAATGACTTCCTTGGTGGCCTTATGCCGGTCAAGAGGTGTAGCTATGGTTCGAATACGACCAAGACCCCAAGTGACTTTTTATATACATATGGCTTTATAAGCCGGATCAATGGGAAATAGAACTCCGCTTTTATAAACAGAAGCCCCCATGTAACCACACATGATGTAATAAAAACAACAAAGACCCCGCTTTAGCTGAGGCTCTGATTTATTATATTGATCATAATATATACATTGTCATAATTATGTACATAAGAAGAACCTGTGGCTCAAGTATAGTAAGGCTGAAGATGAGCTATATTCCATGGCCGTTGGGTCTCCTCCTTTGATTTACGTGAGTCTTTGTGCTCTCGAACATCGATAAGGTAGTATGATCCGTTGTGCAGATTTTTGCTGACCACAAAGGGTCCTTCCCAAGGTGGGGACAACTTGTGCATATCAGTCTGATCCTGGATGACCCGGAGCACCAGATCGCCTTCTTGAAAAGTTCTGGTTTTAACCCGGCGGCTGTGATAACGACGCAGGTCTTGCTGGTAAATCGCCAAACGTGCCACTGCGAGATCACGCTCCTCATCTAACAGGTCTAGTGAATCCTGACGTGCTTTCTCATTATCAGCTTCAATATAAGCCGTCAGACGGGGCGAGTCATGACGGATGTCACTAGGGAGAACCGCCTCTTCTTCGTAAACCATGAAGAAAGGTGTGTAACCCGTAGATCTGCTCGGTGTGGTATTGATACTCCATAACACAAAAGGTAACTCCTCCACCCAACAACCCAACGTCCGCTTTAAAGGAACCATAAGCTAGGGCTTGATGCCTCTCAAAATCTCTTGATTGGCTCTCTCTGCTTGACCATTAGATTGGGGGTGAGCCACTGATGACACGTCAAGCCGGATGTGCTCCCGTTGACAAAATTCTTCCATAGCACCCTTGGACAGCTTAGTACCATTATCGGTTATGATGTTGTGTGGAAAACCAAAATGGAAGATCACCTTTTTGATGAATTGAACTACCGTAGCCGCATCACACTTACTGAATGGTTCTGCATCCACCCACTTGGTGAACTTATCAACCGCCACCAGAAGATGGGTCTTCTTGTCCTTGGACCTCTTAAAGGGCCCAACCATATCCAGCCCCCAAGTTGCAAATGGCCAAGTGATTGGAATCATCCTTAATTCTTGAGCCAGAACATGAGCGCGGCGTGCAAACTTCTGACAACCATCACACCTCTTTACCAAATCCTTAGCATCAGCATGAGCCGTCAACCAATAGAAGCTGTGACAAAAAGCTTTAGCTACCAAGGATTTTGAACCGGCATGGTGACCACAATCGCCTTCGTGGATCTCACGCAAAATCTCACAGCCTTCTTGAGGAGATACACAACACTGAAACGCCCCTGTTACACTGCAATGATGCAACTCCCCATTGATAATGGTCATTGACTTGGATCGTCGGATTATCTACCTGGCCAAAGTTTCGTCCTCCGGTAACTCGCCCCAGTTCATATACGCCAATTATGGGACCGTCCAATCCGGGATAACATGAAGAGCTGCCACTAACTGAGCCTCCGGGTCAGGAACAACCAAATCCTCCTCTGTAGGTTGCTTGACCGATGGATTATGTAGCACATCCAGAAAAACATTGGGTGGCACCGTTTTACGTTGAGAGCCTAAGCGACTTAAAGCGTCCGCCGCTTTATTCTTTCGCTGGTCTATATGGTCAACCTGATAACCCTTGAAATGACCAGCCACTATGTCCACCTCTCGTCGATACGCCGCCATGAGTGGATCTTTGGAATCCCAAGTGCCAGACACCTGTTGAGCTACCAGATCCGAGTCACCAAAGCACTTAATCTGGCTTAAATTCATCTCCTTAGCCATCCAAAGACCATGGAGCAAGGCCTCATATTCAACTGCATTGTTAGTGCAAGGGAACATTAAACGAGAACATAACAAAACTTATCACCTTGTGGGGAAGTTAATACGACTCCAGCCGCCGAGCCCTCCAATTGTCTGGACCCATCAAAATGAATAGTCCAATAAGTGTTATCCGACTTTTCCTCCGGCGCCTGCAACTCTGTCCAGTCATTGATGAAGTCCACAAGTGCTGGGGACTTGATTGCTGTGCGAGGCGTATATTTTAACCAGTGAGGTCCAAGCTCAATGGCCCATTTGGAAACCCGGCCAGTTGCTTCCCTATTTTGGATGATATCCCCCAAGGGGGCAGAACTGACCATAGTGATAGGATGACCCTGAAAATAGTGCTTGAGCTTCCGGCTCACCATGAAAACTCCATACACCAGTTTCTGCCAATGTGGGTACCTCTGCTTGGACTCAATAAGCACCTTGCTGATATAATAAACCGGCCGTTGAACCAGATACTCCTTTCAGGCCTCCTTTTGCTCCACAACAGTAGCCACACTAACAACCCGGGCATTAGCAGCCACATATAACAACAAGGGCTCTTTATCAATAGGAGCAACAATGATAGGTGGCTCAGCTAGCTACCTCTTTAAACCCTCAAAGGCTTCATTGTCCGCATCACTCCAGACGAAATGAACTGTCTTCTTCATCATCTGATACAGAGGGATTGCCTTTTCTCCCAAACGGTTGATAAACTGGCTCAATGTTCCAATACGACTCGCCAGGCGCTGAACATCGTTAATACACACTGGTTTAATCAGGGACGTAATAGCTTTGATCTTCTCCGGATTAGCTTCAATGCCCCTGTTAGACACCAGAAAACCCAAGAGCTTGCCTGCCGGTACACCAAAGACACATTTAGCCTGATTAAGCATCATCTTATAAACCCGGAGGTTATCAAAAGTCTCCTTCAAGTCATCTATCAATGTTTCCTCCTCTCTGGACTTTACCACAATATCATCCACATAAGCATGAACATTGCGTCCAATTTGATTATGAAGACAATTCTATACACATCGCTGATAAGTCGCCTGGGCACTCTTGTGCCCAAAAGGCATAGATACATAGTAGAAGGCTCCAAAGGGAGTTATAAAAGCTATCTTCTCCTGGTCCTTAACTGCCATTTTGATCTGATGATAACCAGAATAAGTGTACAGAAAACACGAACGGTCACAACCCGCCGTAGCATCAATGATTTGATCAATACGAGGGAGAGCAAAGGGATCAGCTGGACAAGCTTTGTTCAGATCTGTGTAGTCCACACACATAAGCCAAGTGCCGTTCTTCTTAAGTGTTGGAGATATGCTCTAGAGGCAATCATGTATGATGATATTTCCTATGTGTTTATGAATAAAGATAGTCCTTGGACATTATCAATGATGTGTATCAGCAAGTACGTGACTTGTTTGTGGGACTATGCATTGTATGATGACTGTCCTAAAAGGTCCCTAGTTGAAAGGGCTGTGTGGACACGCAGCCAACTAGACTAGCATATGACATGGTCGATGGCTTGGTCTCACTAGCCATGGAGCATTGGATGCTAACCGGATAATATGGACTTGGAAGGATCTGGTCGGATTTGATGTAGTCGGATCCGAGTCGAGATAAGGTCCAAGTCGGACAGACCCAACTATGAGATGCAATGATATGTCATCTGTGAGTCTCTAGTACAACATATGTTCTATGTCCTAAGACCCGAGCTGACACATGTACTCAGGATGGTGATAGACTTGCTTTGGGCCGACCAAACGCTACTCCGTAACTGGGTAGTTATAAAGGTAGGTTTCGGGTTTGTCCAGAACCATGCTGCGAGACGTGGTCGAGCAAGATGGGATTTGCCCCTCCGACCAGGAGAGATATACTCTGGGCCCCTCGTGTGATCCGACCAGGATAAGCATGGCCATGCGACAAGGATTATGAGATAATCCGGTTTGTGGTCGACATCACTAGAACGAGAGAGAGGTCGGGCTAGCACAAGGATGATAGACTCGCCTTGAGCTCGACAACATATATCGTGTGGCAAAAGGAATGGAAGTGTGATGTACATGTTCTCTAACCAGCTTCATAGTCTGCTTGGTGTTCGACATGTACATGTTCTCTAACCAGCTTCATAACCTTGCTAGAGGCCGCTACCAACCGTGCAGTTCGGAGGTGATCCAAACTGCAACCAAGCCGACTTGAACCTAAGGGGTCGCGCGCTTAAGGGAAGGAACCTACGAGATCAGATCCAAGGACACTGGTCGGATGTGATCCGAACTGTATTCGGATTGTGGCCGAGTAGACTTATGGGCTTTAGGGTCCGTGCGAGGCCCAAGTGTTGAGCCCGTGACGAACGCCTATATATATAGTGGAGGTGCGACACACTCATGGGTTGATCGCTTCGGCGCTGTCACTAGGGTTTGCATGTGTTGCGAATAGACACCTCCACTTGCCACCCGTTGTGTGATCGGACCTAGCAGTCCGCTGCACGATGTTCCTCCTGCACGTGCGAATACCGTTAGAGGCGGTGCACTTACGCCGCTCCGGCGAACCTGTATGTGGGAACCGACCACCGGTTGTACGAGGGAGATGGGACGAGGAGGAGACGGTCCACGCGGACGCGCTGCCCCAACTCTTCTTCCGCTGCACGGCACTGCACGTCTAGTGGTAACGAACTATGATTCATCTCCCGTAGCATGTTCTTGGTTGTTCTGCGCGTAGGAAATTTTAATTTGTAGTCGACACACCCTACCGTAGATCCCAACATTAAGTACCAGCACCGGATTAGCTAGCCACTCAGGGTGACAGACCTCCACAATAAACCCTGCTGCCAAAAGCCGGGCTACCTCCTCACCAATAGCCTTGCGCCTTTCTTCATTGAAGCGGCGAAGAAACTGCCTGACTGGTTTAAACTTAGGATCTATATTAAGAGTGTGCTCAGCGAGTTCCCTCGGTACACCTGGCATATCAGAAGGTTTCCATGCAAAGATGTCCCGGTTCTCACGGATGAACTCGATGAGCATGCTTTCCTATTTCGGATCCAGGTTAGCACTGATGCTGAACTTCCTGGATGAATCGCTAGGAACAAAGTCAACCAGCTTAGTCTCCTCGGCCAATTTAAACTTCAAAGCCGGATCATGCTCTGTAGTTGGCTTTTTCAGAGAAGTCATATCTGCCGGATCAACATTGTCCTTATAGAACTTCAGCTCCTCCGTTGCACAAACCGACTCATCATAAGACGCATCACCTTCTTCACATTCCAAAGCAATCTTCCTGCTCCCATGTACTGTGATTGTCCCGTTATGACCTGGCATCTTAAGCTGCAGATAAACATAACAGGGCCTTGCCATGAACTTAGCATAAGTCGGACATCCAAACAGGGCATGATATGGACTCTTGATTTTCACCACTTCAAAAGCCAATGTCTCTGATCTTGAATCATGATCATCTCCAAAAGCAACCTCTAGAGCTATCTTGCCAACTGGGTATGCCTATTTACCAGGAACCACACCATGAAAAACGGTGTTCGACGGTTTAAGATTTTTATCGGTCAACCCCATGCGACGGAAGGTTTCATAGTAAAGAATATTGACACTGCTCCATCCATCCATGAGTACCTTGGTGAACTTATACCCCCAACCTGAGGTGCCACCACTAAGGCCAGATGACCCGGATTATCAACCCGGGGTGGATGATCCTCTCTACTCCACAAAATGGGCTGTTCAGACCAGCGCAAGTAACAGGGCACTGCCGGTTCAACGGAGTTTACTGCCCTTTTATGAAGCTTCTGATCACGCTTACACAAACTAGTGGTGAAGAGATGGTATTGCCCACTATTCAGCTACTTCGGATTACTCTGATAACCCGATTGTTGTTGTTGCTGATTTCCCTGATGATTATAGCCACCCTGGTTACCCTGACTGCCTTGATTGCCAGGTACGGTTTGGTTGCCTTGAAATCCTGAACCAGACCTGCCACCGCCATAACCCGACCCATGAAAACCGCCTCCTAAACCGCCGGGTGGTCCATGGTCGTATTGAAAAAGATTCGAATTTTTAAATTCCCGCATAATGAAGCAATCTTTCCAAAGATGCGTAGCTGGCCTTTCTTTCGACCCGTGCTTTGGGCAAGGCTGGTTTAACATGCGCTCAAGATTGGGACCTGATCCCCCACCCCGCTGGGGCGGTTTACCCTTACGGCACTGACCATTATCCTGAGTGTTGATGTTAGCCACAAAGTCCAAGCTATTATCCGTCTTGCGCTTACCGTTGTTCCCATGACCCACCGGGTTATGCTGCTGCCCCTTGGCACTGCCATTCTTCTTTCCCTTCCTTGGCTTTTCATCCTCAGACTCAGGGTCCTTGGTACTATCTGAATCAACATACTTAACCAGAGCTGCCATAAGCATTGCCATGTCATTGCAATGACTCTTGAGCCTTCCCAACTTTAGTTTCAAAGGAGTAAACCGGCAATTGCCTTCCAACATCAAGACTGCTGTATCAACATTGATGCGGTCTGATGAATGCAAAATAGCGGAGACTCGCTTTACCCAATGGGTTGTAGACTCCCCGTCCTCTTGAACACAGGCGGCTAGGTCCACAATTGACATGGGCTGTTTACATGTATCTTTGAAATTCTAGATAAACCAACTTTTTAACTTAGCCCATGATCCAATGGAGTTAGCTGGTAAAATTTTCAGCCAGGTATGAGTTGTTCCTGTCAGCATCATGGTGAAGTAGTTGGCACATGCTGCATCATCCACATCCAGCATCTCCATCGCCATCTCATAGCTCTCGACCCATGATTCGGGGGTAAATCGACAGTGTAATTGGGCACCTTACGAGGACCCTTGAAATCCTTGGGCAGCCGCACATTATGTAAGGCTGGGGTGAGACACGGCACCCCCAAAGAACTAAAAACCACACCTGGCTCCACTGAAGTGGTCGGACGAACCGGAGTAAGCTGACGAGCCGCGTATTGCGCTGCTAACTCGGCTTCTCGACGTGCTCGACCGTGATCCACCATATCCTGGGCATTAGCACCGCCACCCGCCGGGTTATGCCCTCGCGGCGGGTTACGGTTTCATGCACTGCTTGATACAGCCGGTTCATCAATATGCCTGTTGTAGCTCCGACTTGGATGGGGGGTGGAATGAATACTCTCGCGACTGTATGAATAAGCCTGCTGTTGGGTCAAAGCTGTCTGAAGGAGCTCTCTAGCCCGTCGTGTTTCCACTACTACTGGAGACTCGCCTTCGATCGGGAGAGCTGCCAATCGTGAAGCGGCGGCGACGATGTTATCCAACGGGTTAGAATAATGACCCGAAGGCGTTGAGACGTGCTGTGATGGGACATTGTTCCGATGAGGCGGATCCGTCGCGCGTGGTTGAACCGGCGCCCCCGTCCCAGGTGCCTCCGCCCGGTTTACCACTGGCTGGTTGCTGGTTCCTGCTCCTGGCGTGTTAAAGAGATTCCTTCCCTCATAAACCAGAGGCAGGTGAGACCGGTACATTCTCCTCATGGCATCATTTGATGCACTCTGATCCAGCATAAGCCGATAAGCCCGTGCCTCTAACTCGGCCTGCTCTACGGCCATCCTGGTGTTCTCTGCTGCCAGATCTACCTTAGCTTGAGCTATCCGATCCTTCACCTATGCAATTTCCGTGTTATGCCGATCCTGATTCACCGCATTAACCTCAGCCGCCAGCAACGTTGCCAAAGTGTCAAATAAATCGGACAAAACCTGAACCAATGCTGGCGCAGGGCCTCCTGCCCCGGCGGGTGTTGCAGCTACTGAACCGGAAATCATTGCCGCTGTGGTAGAAGAGTGCTGCACTGAGTGCGTACCGGCCATGAAAATCGCAACTCGGCTCGTCAGATGAGAGAGGTCCGGAATACTGTCACCATCAGAACCGCCACTAATCCGGCCATCATGCAGCTGATACAGCGACTCGGTTTCTCCGGTTGAAGACTCGTCATCGGAGTAAACGACGGTTTCGCCACCAGATACCGATCTATCCTCAGATTATGCTCCATGGATGACTCCCATGAAGGCATGCTTTACTGCAGGCTGAACTCGGGCAGGTCTTGCACGCTGAGCCATCTCGACGATGTTGGTGCAGATGTCCGGCCCAGGGCCCGGTTCGACGATCTTGCTAATGAAGACGTGTATTCCGCCAAAGGGGACCTGGTACTCGTACTCTATCGAGCCGGCCTCGGGGCCCCAGCCTGCGTCGTCGATATAGAGCTTGCCGCGATGACTCTTGGTCATCCGGCCCACAGCGTATCCCTTGAGTCCTTCGAAGCTGCCCTTCAAGAACTCGAAACCATCATGCGATGGCCCCACGGTGGGCGCCAACTGTCGTGGTTTTGTCACGATAGATGTCCTAGTGAAAGGACTTAGTCGTGGAGCCATCACGACGGGTTATCTTAAAGGGGTTAAAGCGGACAAGGGACACAAGGAATTATACTGGTTCGGCCCCTTACGATGAAGGTAAAGCCTACGCTAGTTGTGATGGAATTGCTAGGGGTTCGATGACCAGGGAGCGAATCCGCCTTGCCTGGCTCTCCAATTATTGTTTGTTGTCCCTAAACCGTTGCTGGGTCGTCCCTTTATATACACAGGTTGAAGCCTGGCGGTTTACAGAATCCCGAGGCCGGCTCATAACCATGCCCGGCTCGGTTTTTACCTTTCCTTGCCTTACAACATAAGTTACATATCATATGGCGGTTTATGTCTACGGGCCCTAATCCGCCTTTGGGCCCTGGGCTTTTGTGTTTAGATCTCCTCTGTAAAGCGCCATACTTCTTGTCTTCATGGGCTTCAAACATGACTAACTCATTATGGGCATAATCCGCCCCCTCATTGCCGGTTTATACTTAGTAGTAATATCCCCAACACTATCAAAGACTAGCATCTTGAAGCATATTGCAGCATTAGAAGAGTGCAGATTAGCATATTATAAAATAGCAAGTATGTTGTAGTATCGCCCAGAGATCCTTTCTCGACTCCAAGCGAGAAAGCAATCCCGGAGCCAGCATATCCATTTCATGTCTCCAGTATCCAGTTCTAGTCGTATAGATCAGGATACAACTCCGAGCGCCCGTTACCGTGGGTGCACAAGCTTACACAACACGCTCGATTAACTTTAGCCGAACAAACTTTCCCGGGTCATGCCCTACCTCGGCTGATTGACATGCCGTAGTCCTACCTAGGCTCAACAAAGAGGCCAACACACCGGTCTACATACTAAATGTGAAGGGGTCATGGGCCAATCGTCCTTTGCAATCATGTGCATTGCAAGGACGATTGGGATCAGCCCTGGCTACATCTTTATACAAAGCAGATGCTTACGTGGACCATCCGGGCGCGTGTCGGTAAACCACTGACATCAATGAACTTTCGGAAGAATTGTACGACACAGAGTGCCCATACTTATTCCCGCGTGGTGGTCAGTGCAAAAAGACCAGAGGCCTACTCGCATCACATATCCAAACCGTTAGTGTCTTGGGAGCGCGCGGAGACGATCAACGATCCACCATATGTGGCCTCGTCATCCCGTCTCACAGACTTACGGCAAGGGCTAAGAATGCCCGGCCGTTCCGCATAGTTATCTCGCGGGTACCCTCTAGGTCAAACCAACTTCACATCACTCGCGAGTACCCTCCAAGTCAACCCGACTTCACATCACTCGCGGGTACCCTCACGGTCAACCCTTCACATTTCTCTCGCGGGTACCCCTCGGGGGCGACTGACTTCATCATGGTTCTGAGTAAAGTCAAAGTAACCAAATGGCCATAACACCAAGGGGGAATCCGAGGAATCACCCTCAGTGGATTCCACTTGATGTAACCGTCACGGTGAACTTGGAGTAATCACCCTCGAAGGTTCACACTTGAGGTGTTGCACGTGATAAGTCTCCATTGTATCTACTTTTCCTAACACTTTTCCTCTTGTTTTGGACTCTAATTTGCATGATTTGAATGAAACCAACCTGGACTGATGTTGTTTTTAGCAGAACTACCATGGTGTTGTTTTTGTGCAGAAATAGAAGTTCTCGGATTGGAGCGAAACTTTTTGGAGAATTATTTCAAAATAAAAGAAAAATACTGGAGCCAAGAACCACCGAAGGGCCCCCCCTGGGCGAGCACAGCCCACCAGGGTGCGCCCCCTCCAGGTGCGCCCAGGTGGGTTGTGCCCACCTGGTGGCCCCGCAGACCCTGATCACGACTCCATAAATACCTATTTTTCTAGAAAAAATGAGTGAGGAAGAATTATCTCGTTTCACGATACGGAGCCGTCGCCACCTCCTGTTCTTCATCGGGAGGCCGGATCTGGAGTCCGTTTGGGGCTCCGGAGAGGGGGATCTTCGATCTTTGTCATCACCAACCCTTCTTGATCGCCAATTCCATGATGCTCCCCGCCGGGAGTGAGTAATTCCTTCGTAGGCTCGCTGGTCGGTGAGGAGTTGGATGAGATTCATCATGTAGTCGAGTTAGTTTTGTTAGGGCTTGATCCCTAGTATCCATTATGTTCTGAGATTGATGTTGATATGACTTTGCCATGCTTAAGGCTTGTCACTTTGGGCCTGGGTGCCATGATTTCAGATTTGAACCGTTTATGTTATCAGCATTATATCTATGCTCTAGATCCGATCTTGCAAGTCATATTCACCTATTACGTGTTATGATCCGTAAACCCCGGAGTGATAGTATTCGAGATACTTTCTGGTGATGACCGTAGTTTGAAGAGTTAATGTATTCACTATGTGTTAATGCTTTTGTTCCGGTTCTCTATTAAAAGGAGGCCTTAATATCCCTTAATTTTCATATGGACCCTGCTGCCACGGGAGGGTAGGACAAAAGATGTCATGCAAGTTCTTTCCATAAGCACGTATGACTATTTACGGAATACATGCCTACATTATATTTATGAACTGGAGCTAGTTTTGTATCGCCCTAGGTTATAATTGTTATATGATGAATATCATCCAACAAATCCACCGATCCAATGCCTACGAATTTCCTACATATTGATCTTGGTAAGTTACTACTGCTACTGTTACTGTTACACTTGCTACAAAATTTTCTATCACTATTACCGTTACTATTGTTGTTGCTATACTATCAAAACTATCATATTACTGTAGTACTGATCGCTTTTCTGTAGATAATTAATCTCCAGGTGTGGTCGAATTGACAACTCAGTTGCTAATACTTGCAAACATTCTTTGCCTCCCCCTGTGTCGAATCTATAAATTTGGGTTGAATACTCTACCCTCGAAAACTGTTGCGGTCCCCTATACTTGTGGGTTATCAAGACCTTTTTTCTGGCGCCATTGTCGGGGAGCATAGCTATATTTGTAGAGTCACTTGGGATTATTATTTATCTATCACTATGAAGAATCTGAAGGATACCAAGACTAAGATATTTCCCTCTAGGACGAGGGGAGGTAAGGAACTCCCATCTAGTTCTGCACTTGATTCACCTTCTATTTTGATTAGACTTGTAACACCACCACATGCTATTAATCCTGATATGTCACATGTTATTGACAATGCTACTTCTATGAATGCTACTCATGATGATGCTAGTACCATGCTTGATGATAATGTGCCACTAGGTGAATTTCTTGATGAACAAATTGCTAGAGCTAAAGACATTAAGCATGCTGAAACTGATGAAATGATTGAATCTGAAAATCTTGAAACACCTATTAGACCTAGTCCTCCTAGATATTATTTTCCTAACATGTCGGAAGGTTATGTTATGGATGAGGATACAACTAGATATTTTCTTGCTTGCAATGATAGAGATGATCTTAAGAAATTATTATGCAAACTGAAAGAAAAATCATTAAATTTTAGAACGAAATGTGATCCTAAGTTTGCTACTTCACCTATCTTTGTTGATGATAAGGATTATGAATTCTGTGTCGACCCAGAGTTAATTACTTTGGTTGAATCTGATCCTTTCCATGGTTATGAAAATGAAACTGTTGTGGCACTCCTTACTAAGTTGAATGATATAGCCACCCTTTTCACTCATGATGATAAAATTCGCTACTATTATATCCTCAAGGTATTTCCGTTCTCATTAAAGGGTGATGCTAAGATATGGTACAATACTCTTGCTCCTGGTTGTGTGTGTAGTCCCCAGGAATGATTTACTACTTCTCTGAAAAATATTTTCCTGCTCATGAGAAACAAGTTGCCTTACAGTAAATATTTAACTTTGTGCAAATTGAAGAAGAGAGTCTCCCACAATCTTGGGGGAGGCTTCTCCAACTGCTTAATTCTTCGCCTAATCATCCACTTAAGAAAAATGAAATACTTGATATCTTTTATAATGGACTAACCGATGCTTCTAGGGACTTCCTAGATAGTTGTGCTGGTTGTGTTTTCAGGGAACGAACCATTGAATAGGCTGAGGAATTATTGAATAACATATCGAAAAATTATTATGATTGGACTCTTCCTGAGCCATCGCTTACACCTACTCCGAAGAAGAGGGGTATCTTATATCTTAGTCCTGAAGATATGCAAGAGGCAAAGAAATGTATGAAGGAAAAAGGTATTAAAGCTAAAGATGTCAAAAATTTACCTCCTATTAAAGAAATACATGGACTTGATACACCACCACCCAAGGTGGTAGAGGTAAAATCTTTAATGGAATTTGATGAAAAGGATAATCCTTATAATATGCATCCTAGTCAGTGCCTTTATGAGTTTGATAACTACATTAGAAAAAAAAATCACTTCAATGAAAATGTTATGATACAATTGAAATACAACTCTGATATGATTGCTTGCTTGAGTGACTTGTTATTTAGAATCTCTGATGATGTTAGAAGTGTAGGAAAACATGCCTCTATGGTTCATACCCAATTATAACAAGTTGCCAAATCTCAAAGAGAATTGCTTGATGAAATGAATAATAACATGAAGGACCATGCTATTAGAGTAGTAACTAGAGGAGGTATAATGACTCAGGAACCACTTTATCCTGAGGGTCATCCTAAAAGAATTGAACAAGACTATCAAAGAATTAACACTGGTGCACCTAGTCCTTCTAAAAAGAAAAAGAAGAAGAAACATGATAGGACATTGCATACCCCTAGTGAACCTGAAATAGAAAACCCTCCTGAAGATAGTAAATATGTTTCTATCTCTGACGCTGAAACTCAATATGGAAATGAACATTCATCTTGCGATAATGAAAAATATAATGACGATGTTCATGAAGACACTCAACCAAGCAATGAAAAGAACCAAATAATGATGTTGAGAGAGAACCTGTTGTTGATCTTGATAACTTATCCAAGAAGTGGGATCAAAGATGAACAATATGGTTGGAACCATGATTGTGAAAGAACAAATCCCAGATATAAGATGAACTTACACCAAGGGGGATAATTAATTTTAAGAGAAGCTTCCATGATAAGATCTACATCGTGTCCATGGGCATGAACAAAAAGTTCAAGGTCGACTCCCACTTCTCCAACGCACAACTTTTCATTCACTTCTTGTTTTCGAAGAAGTTGTAGCATTGAAAATTTTTCTGGCGAAACACCAGAAGATTAAGACTCGTGAAAACTTTTGGGTTCACATGGATTAGGGAAGGGATAGGTTCAACCCATCGGGGCATCTTAGGAACATATACCACAAACTTCAAGGGTAGTTAACACAAGCTCGATAGCAGAGTATGGTTGTCAAAAGCAGAGGATACAATTTACCAAAGGCTACCAGGGAAGAACTCACAAGGTGATTGAATATGAAGGACACTGGGATAATAATCCAACAACGGATCTGGGGATCCACAACGGAGCTGATGCGAGTATCAGTGCTCAAACAGAAGAAGAAAGAATGCAAAGGTATCAGATTAAAGAAACATATGAATAGTTTGAGGCTTAAATACAAAGGAACTATGATTTCCAGATTGGTGTATCAGAATCAGATGGTCTGATCAAATACGAGTAAGTTGAACAGACTTAGATGGGCAATTAATCAAGGTTTGATTTGCCAAAAACCAGCTTATGTACGAACGATGTCTAAGCCGAAGGGAAGAATTCCAATTGCAACCAATGATTGTGAGCATTCGCAAACATATCGAATCAAAGGCTCAAAATGACAATGAAAAGGGATGTCAACAAAGAGTACCAGACATATGGAATTAACCATAATGCAAGCAAGCAAGAGCTTCAAGAGCGATAGGCTATAGAGGATTTTCAGAAGATCGAATAACATTTTGAAGAATTTTGTGAAACACATGAACAACTGGGAATGAACGGATCCCCTTTAAGTGTGAGGAATTACCCGTAAGGGCTTTCTTGCGGTAATGAACTTCAAGGCAGTGAGCTCAAAGGATCCTCAGGACAACGGGGAGTATTTCGGAGCATCTTTTAATAAAGAGCAACTGGGAATGAATGTATGAATGTAAAGTGTAAGTCATTATCCATGAGTCTGCCTTAGGAAGGCTAGCACAAACGACAACAACGATCGAAAATGCAAGGCCTCCTGCGTGGGAGCCTCCTAACTACTCCTGGTCGGTGGCGGCCTCCACGTAGAAGTAGGCACCCTAGGGGTAGTAGTAGTTATTGATAATGCAAGCTGGCTCTTGGACTCTGTCAGCTGATCACAACAATCAGGTATAGGGGAAAAGTGATAGCAAAGAAATCGTGAGTACTCATCCAAAGTACTCGCAAGACTTACATCAAATCTATACTAAGTATGCATCAGTATCAAAGGAATGTGGCTATATCTTTGGACTGAACTGCAGAAATGCCAGCATAGAGGGAAGGCATATCCTATCGAAGAATAGCATCTTGAAGCATCTTGCATCATTAGAAGAGTGCAGATTAGCATATTATAAAGTAGCAAGTATGTTGTAGTATCGCCCAGAGATCCTTTCTCGACTCCCTACGAGAAAGCAATCCCGAAGAAATCATATCCATTTCATGTCTCCAATATCAGTTCTAGTTGTATATATCACGATACAACTCCGAGTGTCCGTTACTGTGGGTGCATAAACTTACCCAACACGCTCGATTAACTCCGGCCGAACACACTTTCCTGGGTCATGCCCAACCTCGGCTGATCAACATGCCATAGTCCTACCTAGGCTCAACAAAGAGGCCAACACACCGGTCTACATACTAAATGTGAAGGGGTCAAGGACCAATCGTCCTTTGCAATCCTGCGTGTCGCAAGGACAACTGTGATCTGCACTGGCTACATCTTTATACAAAGCAGGTGCTTACATGGACCATCCGGGTGCGTGCCGCTAAACCACTGACATCAGTGAGCTTCGAAAGAATCGTACGACGCAGAGTGCCCATACTTATTACCGCGTGGTGGTCTGTGCGAAAAGGCCAGAGGCCTACTCAGATCACATATCCAAACCATCAGTGTCTTGGGAGCACGCGAAGATGATCAATGATAGAGATGATCTTAAGAAATTATTATGCAAACTGAAAGAAAAATCTTAAATTCTAGAATGAAATGTGATCCTAAGTTTGCTACTTCACCTATCTTTGTTGATGATAAGGATTATGAATTATCTCTCGAACTAGAGTTAATTACTTTGGTTGAATCTGATCCTTTCCATGGTTATGAAAATGAAACTGTTGTGGCACTCCTTACTAAGTTGAATGATATAGCCACCCTTTTCACTCATGATGACAACATTCGCTACTATTATATCCTCAAGTTATTTCCGTTCTCATTAAAGGGTGATGCTAAGATATGGTACAATACTCTTGCTCCTAGTTGTGTGAGTAGTCCCCAGGAATGATTTACTACTTCTCTGAAAAATATTTTCTTGCTCATAATAAACAAGCTGACTTACAGGAAATATTTAACTTTGTGCAAATTGAAGAATAGAGTCTCCCAGAAGCTTGGGGGAGGCTTCTCCAACTGCTTAATGCTTTGCCTAATCATCCACTTAAGAAAAATGAAATACTTGATATCTTCTATAAAAGACTAACCGATGCCTCTAGGGACTTCCTAGATAGTTGTGCTGGTTGAGTTTTCAGGGAACAAACCATTGAACAAGTTGAGGAATTATTGAATAACATATGAAAAAATTATGATGATTGGACTCTTCCCGAACCATCGCCTAAACCCACTCCGAAGAAGAGGGGTATCTTATATCTCAGTTCTGAAGATATGCAAGAGGCAAAGAAATGTATGAAGGAAAAAGGTATTAAAGCTGAAGATGTCAAAAATTTACCTCTTGTTGAAGGAATATATGGACTTGATACGCCACCACCCAAGGTGGTAGAGGTAAAATCTTTAATGAAATTTGATGAAAAGGACAATCCTTATAATATGCATCCTAGTCAGTGCCTTTATGAGTTTGATAACTACATTAGAAAAAATATCACTTCAATGAAAATGTTATGAGACAATTGAAATACAACTCTGATATGATTGCTCGCTTGAGTGAATTGTTATTTAGAATCTCTAATGATTTTAGAGGTGTAGGAAAACATGCTTCTATGGTTAATACTCAATTAGAACAAGTTGCCAAATCTCAAAGAGAACTACTTGATGAAATGAATAATAACATGAAGGACCATGCTATTAGAGTAGTAACAAGAGGAGGTACAATGACTCAGGAACCACTTTATCCTGAGGTTTATCCTAAAAGAATTGAACAAGACTCTCAAAGAATTGACACTGGTGCACCTAGTCCTTCTAAAATAAAAAGAAGAAACATGACAGGACTTTGCCTACCCCTAGTGAACCTGAAATAGAAAAACCTCCTGAAGATAGTAATGATGTTTCTATCTCTAACGCTGAAACTCAATTTGGCAATGAACATTCATCTAGCAATAATTAAAAATATAATGATGATGTTCATGAAGACACTCAACCGAACAATGATAAAGAACCAGATAATGATGGTGAGAGAGAACCTGCTGTTGATCTTGATAACCCACAACCTAAAAATAAAAGATATGATAAAAAAGACTTTGTGGCAAGAAAACATGGTAAAGAAAGAGAACCATGGGTTCAAAAACCCATGCCCTTTCCACCTAAATCAACTAAGAAGAAAGATGAAGAAGAATTTGAACGCTTTGCTGAAATGCTTAGGCCAGTCTTTTTGCGCACTCGCTTGACTGATATTTTAAAGATGGCCCCTTATGCAAAATACATGAAAGACATCATCTCCAATAAAAGAAAAATACTGGAAGCTGAAATCTCCACCATGGTTGCTAATTATTCTTTGAAGGATGGAGTACCTAAAAAACTTGGAGATCCGGGAACAACAACTATTCCTTGCTCCATCAGAAGAAACTATGTTAAAACTTCTTTGCGTGATTTAGGAGCTGGTGTTAGTGTTATGCCTTTCTCTTTATACAACGGACTTGATTTGAATAAACTCACACCTAATGAAATATCTTTGCAAATGGCTGATAAATCAACTGCCATACCTGTCGGTATTTGTGAGGATGTGCCTGTTGTTGTTGCAAATATTACTATCTTAATAGACTTTGTTATACTTGAGATGCTCGAGGACGACAACATGTCGATTATCCTTGGTAGACCCTTTTCGAATACTGCAGGGGCTGGTATTGATTGCAATAAAAGCAAGGTCACTTTTCATATCAATGGTAACGAGCATACGGTGCACTTTCCAAAGAAACAATTCCAAGTGAATGGTATTAATGTTATTGAAAAATCTCCTACAGTCACTATTGGAAGTTTTCAACTACCTCTACCTACTGTCAAAAAAGAAATATGATATACTTATTGTTGGGGACATGCATATTCCCGTTGAGGTAACTTAATGTTTTACAAAAGTTCTTCGGTTTCATGCTAATCGAAGGTGGTTGTTAATAAGACTTGATCAACCATATTAATGGATCATCTTTGAGAGGTATGAAGTTGATGAATTTAGTAGGCACTATCTTCTGTCCTTACCTTTTGTTTTCTGTTTTTCTTAGTTAAATAAAATAAAATGCCATGTTTATCCTATTTTATGGATTTCCTGTGCAATAAAAAATGACCCATAAATAAAAGTGCTCAGATTGCCCTCAAAATTTAATATGATTTTTTGAATATTTCTGAGTTTTTAGTGCAAATAACATCATAGGGGGGTGCACCAGGTGGGCACAACCCACCTGGGCGCGCCAGCAGCCTGATACATCTCCAACGTATCTATAATTTTTGATTGTTCCATGTTGTTATATTATCATTATTGGTTGTTTTATAATCATTTTATAGTCATTTTATATCATTTTTTGGTACTAACCTATTGACATAGTGCCAAGTGCCAGTTGCTGTTTTTTGCATATTTTTTACATCGTAGGTAATCAATGTCAAACGGAGTCCAAATGCAGCAAAACTTTTTGTGGATTTTTTGGACCATAAGACATCCAATGGGCCGAAGAAGCACCTGGGGGCTGCTTCGAGGGGAGCACAACTCACCAGGGTGCACTTGGAGGCCCAGGCGCGCCCTGGTGGGTTGTGCCCACCTCAGGTGCCCCCCCGGACCACCTCTTTACTCTATAAATACCGCAATATTCCAGAAACCCTAGGGGAGTCGAAGAAAATCAATTCCAGCCGCCACAGAGTCTAGAACCACCAGATCCAATCTAGACACCATCACGGAGGGGTTCACCACTTCCATTGGTGCCTCTCCGATGATGCGTGAGTAGTTCTTTGTAGACCTCCAGGTCCATAGTTAGTAGCTAGATGGCTTCCTCTCTCTCGTTTGATTCTCAATACAATGGTCTCTTGGAGATCCATATGATCACTGGTACACGTCGGTGCTATACAAATGGTTTTTAACCCCTTTCTGCGATGGTGTTCGGAACTGTCACCTTGTGAGTGTGGGCGATAGGGGGGGTCCTTCCCACATGACCCAGAAACCGTCGGGGATATTCCCTCCTGGCACACACACTCGGCAAAATGAGGTCGTGTGCGACCGGCAAGTGACCAAATACGGTTATACATACAGTAGTGTTAAAAAATACAATTATACAGGCAAAATCGTTTTTGGTCATAATTACATCCCACACAGTCAGTCCCCGCTCAACGTTTCCGTTCGTATATACATACCACACAGTCACTCCAAGGAAAACATTTGCGCAAGCTGGCGTAACGCAAATAGTTTTCAAGAGAATGTCGTGTGTGATTGTTCATTGATCCAACACGGTTTATTCCTAGAAACTGTGTGCGTTGCCTGAGGTCATTGCCCATGGTGTTTTCTCAATAATCGTTTGCAATAGGAAAACCCAATTAGCAAGCTAATTGGCCAATTAGCGGGCTAATTGCCCTATTATTAATAATCCATTTACTAATCTAATTGACATTCATATTAAGCACAAAATATATTCCATTTCCATATAAGGAAGCATGATTTCATAATTGAAACACATCGGAGTACAACATGATATAGCTTCATCACTCAGCTACCCCATTACACAACTGCACCAGCAACAAGTTTGACATGCAACATCTTGAACCTTTTGAAATTAGCATCATAGACGGTACATAGAGAGATGCATCTCATCTGGAAAACTGCTAAAGCAGAAGGCGAATATTGAGCCTTCATTCATGTTGAAGGTCTTTGCAACTTTAGGCTAGTGCCTGTGGATGATTGACCGTCCATCCTTCGACCTCTTCAGGAACACTTCAATATTGAACCATGGGTGTTGTATGAAAACTTTCCTCGCCTCCTGACCACAGAGGTGGTTTGAGAGGTAATCATCGGTGAACCCTGAAAACAAGGATGTGCATAAATATCTTATCTATATTGGAAATGGGGCAAGGGAATACAAAAGGCAAGGTATAATAGTTAGTGCCATCTTGTAAACCTCAGTGCTTCCCATTGTTTCCCTGCAACACATATAAGCTAGTTAGTCATCAGGTTAAGTAAGGGTTCGCATGCTATCAGTAAAATATGTTGATGATAAATAAGCACATTGCAGATTCATTAGATTAATTCAAGCCACATGGAAAACCCATTTATCCAAACCAAGCATGATTAAGAACTAGGAAATATAGCACTTGTATATGTTTCTCGTGTAATAAGTGCAGCCAAATTCGATTTATTCCTCACATGGTATACAATAACAGAATGCAGCCACAACAATTGAACATCGCATTGCAGAATTGAACCAAGCAGTTAACTAAACACCACAACAAATGAACCAAACATTAACTGAGCACCACATTGCACAATATAACATACTCCTAATAGAAGATCAGACAATTAACCAAACTAAGCATGCTTAACAACTTAGAAATATAGCAATTTTATTTGTTTCTCATGTATTTAGTACATCCAAATTCAATTTATTTCTCACATGGTATACAATAATAGAATGCAGCCACAACAATTGAACATCGCATTGCAGAATTGAACCAAGCAGTTAACTAAACACCACAACAAATGAACCAAACGTTAACTGAGCACCACATTGCACAATATAACGTACTCTTAATAGAAGACCAGACAGTTAACCAAACCAAGCATGCTTAACAACTTGGAAATATTGCACCCTGAAGAATTGAACATCACATTTGCAGAATTGAACCAAGCAGTTAACTGAACACCACATTGCACGACATATAGAACATATACACTATAGCAGCAGATTGCATGGTAAAAGTAGATAGCACAATTCACTAGAATTTGTTAAGGAAAGGCAGTAGCTAGCAAACTGAACATGGGTCCTTATAGTGAGCTAATAAGACAATTCGCTCCTTGGACATGAAAGAGGGCGAGGCCTCCGTTTAGTGGGTGCCCTCGCTGTAGTGGTGAATTACATGAGCCGCTCTGGGCACCAACCTGTTGGCTCTCGAGATGAGGTAAGCACGTGCACGCTGAGAAAACACCTCGTAGTCTTCGTCGAAGGCACCGACGGTGGCCTCAAGAAAACACCACGAACTATCGTTTAAAGCAGCCAACCGCGTCGCGACGTCGGCACGCGAGGCATCAATGGTGGCCTCGACGGCGAGGTGCTCCTCCAAGATCTCGGGGTCGGCACGAATGGCAGCCATCGCGACCTCATCCGTGCGTGCGGCTATGATTTGCTTCTCCGCTGCCAAATGCTCCTTGAGATCCTGGCTATACTGCGTGCACCATGGCTTAGGCTGGCGCTTATTTGGTGGAGGGGTCAGTGATTTGGGTGGAAGGTGTCGCGCTCGCGCCGGCGGTCGAGGCATGTGGGATGTGGAAGGAGGAGGAGGATGGGGGTCGGGTGTGGATTACCTGCCTGGATAGGCGAGGCCGAGCAGCATGAAGGAAGGTCGCCGGCGAGGAGGCGGCGCTGCAAGCAAGGAGTGAAGGTTTCAACTTGGAAAGGACAGCGAAAATAGGGGAAATGTGGCTTTTGGTAAGGGGAAGGGGCGGGGAGGTAGATATTTCAGCAGAAGCCGAAAATTTGGAATCTCTCCAGCGAAAAAACTGGAGCGCAAAGTGTCATTAGACAGGGTCCCTTATTCTGAGCGGGCTGTGGAATGTAGCCGTTGCACCTTCTGGCATAAGCCGTATGCGTACTATACTCCGATGGTGCTCCAAGATATTTTTTGCTGCATCTCACACGGTTGGTTATAATAAAATGTGTGGGATCTACTTGATTTTTCGTCTTGATTTGAATTACATAATGGGGTCACAGCGGCCATGGATGGTGTTTGAATTTCTAGACCTTTTATATGCAGTGAACATGCAACTATATGCGTGTCCTAAAAGAATTGGAATTATTCAGGGTTCGTTTGGACATTTTTATGCATTAAGTGAGTTTTCAACGCATTTATGTGCATAAATCAAATTTGAACTACATGCACATGCTCCAGTGCATATAAATTGGTTGAAAAATCAAATCTTTGTCCTTGGGTGCATGCTTAGGTCCCATGTAAGATATGGGAATGAATGTCAAACACCCTGCCACCGTCACTCGGCCGCAAACATTGAGATACCTTGTTTTTAAATTCCAGTAAATCCAAAACGCGTCTGAAATTCATGAAACTTGGCATGCTATCATGGAGCGGCATCAACATGCCGTGGTAAATTTTTTTGTCCCATTTGGGGCAGGTTTGGGTATATGCTTCTCACAAACCAGAGCTTCTCACAACAAGCATGATGGTTTCGGTAGGGAACGTCCCACCTTTGGGGACGAAACGATATCCATTGCCTCTTATTGCTTTCAATTTTTTTTCTCATGTCAACATAGAACAAAAGGAGTGTTGTGTCAATTTTTGGGATTTTTCGGGGCTTGTTTGGACATTTCTATGCATTAATTGAGTTTTCAATGCATTTATGTGCATAATTCAAATTTGAACTACATGCACATGCTCTAATGCATATAAATTGGTTGAAAAATCAAATATGTGTCCTTGGGTGCATGCTTAGGTCACATGCAAGAAATGGAATGAATGTCAAACACCCTGCCACGGTCACTCGGTCGCAAACATTGAGATACCCGGTTTTTAAATTCTACTAAATCCAAAGCTCGTCCGAAATCATGAAAATTGGCATGCTATCATGGAGCGGCATCAACATGCTGTGGTAATTTTTTTGTCCCATTTGGGGCAGGTTTGGGGACATGCTTCTCACAAACCAGAGCTGCTCACAACACGCCAGATGATTTCGGTAGGGAACGTCGCACCTTTGGGGACGAAACGATATCCATTGCCTCTTATTGCTTTCAATTTTTTTCTCGTGTCAACATAGAACAACAGGAGTGTTGTGTCAATTTTTGGGATTTTTCGGGGTTCGTTTGGACATTTTATGCATTAATTGAGTTTTCAATGCATTTATGTGCATAATTCAAAATTGAACTACATGCACATGCTCTAATGCATATAAATTGGTTTAAAAATCAATATGTGTCCTTGGGTGCATGCTTAGGTCCCATGCAAGAAATGGGAATGAATGTCAAACACTCTGCCACGGTCACTCGACCACAAACATTTAGATACCTGGTTTTTAAATTCTAGTAAATCCGAAGCTCGTCCGAAATTCAGGAAACTTGGCATGCTATCATGGAGTGGCATCAACATGCCGTGGTAAATTTTTGTCCCATTTGGGGCAGGTTTGGGGATATGCTTCTCACAAACCAGAGCTTCTCACAACAAGCGTGATGGTTTCGGTAGGGAACATCCCACCTTTGGGGACGAAATGATATCCATTGCCTCTTATTGCTTTCAAATTTTTTCTCGTGTCAACATAGAACAACAGTAGTGTTGTGTCAATTTTTGGGATTTTTCGGGGTTCGTTTGGACATTTTTATGCAATAATCAAGTTTTCAATGCATTTATGTGCATAATTCAAATTTTAACTACATGCACATGCTCTAATGCATATAAATTGGTTGAGAATTCAAACCCGTGTCCTTGGGTGCATGCTTAGGTCCCATGCAAGAAATTGGAATGAATTTCAAACACCTGGGCACTGTTGATTGCCGGCAAAACGTTGAGATACTTTGTTTTTAAATTCTACTAAATCCAAAACTCGTCTGAAATTCATGAAACTTGGCATGCTTTCATGGAATGGCACCTGACAAGCTGTGGTATTTTTCGTGTCCATTTTGAGAGAAGGCGCACTCGAATAACAGCCAACAAAGGCATTTTGTAAAAATAGCTGCCACTTTAATATCTCAAACGGTTGTATAATTCATATCATGTGCGTTCTGTTAACCATTCATGTGACGCCATGTGTCTTCATTTTAATGTATATAGGAGGTGCCGTGCGGACAGCTGCTTGACCTTGACTGAATGGGAGGCGTGCGAGCGGAGTCTGGTTCGCAGGCTGACTGAGAGGCGTGCAAGCTGTCCTCCAATGCGCAGGCTCACCGGGAAGCGTGCGAGCTGTATGCTGCGCAGGCTCACTAGGAAGTGAGCCCTTTGAATTCCGTGGTCGCCCACCTTCTTCTGCATTAATGGCGCCCGAGCCGCTGCTTAATATGGGCGGCCTTACTATTTTCCTCCCATTCCCCTCCCTCCCGCAGACCTCCACCAACGCCATGGCGCAGAATGATCATCTGCCACTAGTCTTCAAGTTTGGTGAAGTCGACTCCGAGCCGAAGGAGATAGAAAATAAGGAGGAATGGGGCCTCATGGACATGGCCCAAATTGAGCAGGCCACGGCGGTTGCTGCCCCCGCTCCCATCCCAGCTCCCATCCCCGCGCCGGCGCCAGCGACCATCCCCGTAGCACTGACGGGCTGGTCACCGAGCACTATTGCAGAGCTCAAAGCCGCGGGCGTCAGCGAGGGCTCCGCGGAGCCGCGCGAGTTCGTGTACATGCCAGCGCCAGTGCCTGTGCCCATGCCCATGTGTGCCCCTCCACCCACCGTGGCGCCGGCCCCCGTGCGTTTGGCTGCACCCGCTGCGCCCGTGCCCGTGCGCGCCCCTCCACCCACCGCGGTGCTGGTCCCTGTCCGTTTGGCTGCACCCGCCGTGCGCGTGCCCGTGCGCGCCCCCCTCAGCGGCATGGGACGCTGCCGTGGACCGCTACCTCTCAGCGGCGCCAGTTGCCGTCCTCCCATGCCCCGCCCGTCGATCGCGCGATGACATGATGTTTGATTTACAAGTGAAGAACATTTTGAGCTGCCTTGAAGACTTCAATAATGGCGTCCCGGAGGATGACAACGACGGCATAGCACGCCGCCTCCGCCGCTGTCAGAAATAGTATTTTTGGGGTTTAATACTGTATCTCGAATTCTCGATCATATGAATATAAATTTGCAGTGTGACTGAGTGAAAGATATGGTTTGAACGAACTTGCATTTTTCTCTCTTAATGTACAGACTTATCAAACAATTTTGTTTTGAAAAAAACATCAATGGTTTTTAAATATGAAACACTCATCGCAAACGTTTTAGTTAGAACACCCGTATGCAAACCGACAGCTTCCCCAGGAAGCCAAGGGAAAATGTGCCGAGCAGGATGTCTGCACCCCTTCAACACAAACGGTTGTTTTGCATGACCCATGTGCAACCACATAGAAACAATTGGGTAAGATTTTCATCTGTCATTTTGGGTATGTTGTCATTTGTCAAACAGGAAAGTTTGACCTTTGTTTATCTAGTAATATTGCCATTTGTCAACCTTGTAACACTGCAATTTGTCAAAATATGCAGCTAAAAATCACTAGCACTATCTTATTTTTGCAACTAAAATCACTAGCAGTGTTCATATGGACACCACTAGCAGGCGTGAGTTGATGGATGCATATGCAAATGTACCATTGATTACATACAACAAGTCATCAACCCACAACGACAACGAGGATACACGTTGGATTATAGATCATTTCCAACAAAACATTCTAGTAAAGTAAAGTTTTTCTCACACAAAAAATAACAAGGAGATGAAATGAACTTCAGCTCAACCACTCGTCGGCGTTGGAAACGCTTGCTTTGAACCAGAAGTGATTCTCTGGGAAGGGCCAGCTACTGTCAATCTCGAGACCAACACATGACTGATCCTCCAGGCTGAAGCGGGCTATGTCAGGACCCATAGTGCGATGGTAGGGAAGCATAGCAATGACCGAGGTATAGATACAGTTGCTTCTCATAAATGGTAGTAACGTTGTGTCAACATCAGCTGGATCGCCTTCCACCATCATTGGATAGTTTTGTCCAAGGAAGAGCGAGTTTCCTCCAACACTTTCAATACTGAACCAGGGACAAGGTGTTGGCGCTAGTACACTAGTATCCATCTCGAATACCCTGCAATGGATGTTGGAATAGGTTCGGAGAGTGCGGCCATGCGAGACACACCTGCTTCCTTAGTAACATAAGCAGTGCCCTATATACAGACAAGAGGTAATCCATCGGAATAAGTTACCATGCGCCACAAAGTATATGGGTCCTTCTCGTCCTCATGCTCGTGATCATCAGCATCGTCATCTCCCCCTTGGTTATAATTTTTTTTCAAGTATAGGTGGTGGAATGTTCACAGGACCTTGGAAACATAAGAAGGTTAATTAATTAGTAAAGGGAAACTAGCTAACCCGCATGCATGTGGATGAAACAATTATAATCATGGTGGAAAACAAACGTACCGAAAGCATGATGATTCCATGCAAAAACAGTGCCACGAGTGGTGGCAGCAAACACAAGACCCTCGTATTGAATTGCCTCACAGTACTCATTCGTGTACAGAAATTGATTTTTGAGCAATATCCATCGAGGCGTGGAAGTAAGGAAAGAAACAAGCTTGTCGAAGATGGCAACAGCTTCATAGTTTGTGTAATCCCAAGAGCGGTTGGGAACTCAACAAATTGCTATCTTCTGTAGACGACAGTTACCATGATCATATTTGAACTCACATAGATCATTTGTGTGCTCAACCTCTAGGAAGTTTGAGATTTTTGGAAGTGGAACCCGGTGATGAGTGTACACATTCACAAGTTCCCACTCACAGTTGTACCCAATATAAACAACCCAATCTTCATTTGCGTCTGCCCAAGCCTTGCCCTCAAGCGATGTCATCTTAACATCACACGTATCATTATCAAGCGGCGTCAACTTGCACAAGGCGACTCTTCCGTCATCCCCACACCAGTCAGCAGGGTCACGATGAACAAGATAGGGGAGATCAAACCGCTCATGGACCCTTGGGTTTGTTGTAATGATGTTATTAGTTGAGTCGAGAATGGTCTTGAACGAACCTGCCATGCTAGCCGAGGTGATGACATCGCACCGATCAATGAGTTCCTCCACCACGTCATCTTTCAGATCGGGGCAAGAATAACGAGGTCGTTTCCGGCCTGTTCCCTCCATGGAGAAGATGATCGAACAATGGAAAAAGGAAGGGTGAAGGCAAATGGAGGGAGGAAGAGTGTGCGACAGCAGTTCCAAATCGAGAGGGAAAGGTGAAGAGGCGGTGGACGGTTGCCACGGTACAAGAAGAGGCTAGTGGGGAGCGAACGGTTGCCACAGAGGTCACACACTGACGATAAGGCTGAGTGAACCGCATGTCGTATATCGCACACACCTTGATCTGGTTGACTGTTTCTTTTGTGTTGCCTAATCACAAACAGTTAGTGAACCATATGTTGTACATCGCACACACCTTCATCTGGCTGACCGTTTCTATTCTCTTGTCTCAACACAAACAGCTCATCCGAGTGAACCGCATGCCGTATATCGCACACACCTTGATCTGGCTGACCGTTTCTTTTGTGTTGCCTAATCACAAATAGTTCATCTGAGTGAACCGTATGCTATATATCGCACACACCTCCATCTGGCTGACCATTTCTTTTGTTCCTCCTCATCGCAAACAGTTAATTGAACTGAACCGTATGCCCTGCATTGCACACACAACTAAAATACGAACCGTGTTTGATGCATCCATCATCACAAACGTTTTGCACCTTTTTTGACGGTTTTTACACCCCCGTTTGTGATTATTGCATCACACACAGTTTCGTCGAAGGGTCTCTGATCATAGTGTCGCATTGGCAGCATCCTGCAGTAGTGGATGTAACTCTTTTTGCGGTGTGTTTGTTGGGACCCAATGAACTTTGAGTTTATGATCAGATCTATCTATTTTTATCCATGAAAGTTATTTGAGTTTCTTTGATCTCTTATATGCATGATTGCTTATAGCCTCGTATTTCTTCTCCGATATTTGGGTTTTATTTGGCCAACTTGATCTATTTATCTTGCAATGGGAAGATGTGCTTTGTAGTGGGTTCGATCTTACGGTGCTTGATCCCAGTGACAGAAGGGGAACCGACACATATGTATCGTTGCTACTAAGGATAAAACGACGGGGTCAATTTCTACATAAATAGATCTTGTCTATATCATGTCATCGTTCTAATTGCATTACTCCGTTTCTCCATGAACTTAATACACTAGATGCATGCTGGATAGCGGTCGATGTGTGGAGTAATAGTAGTAGATGCAGGCAGGAGTCGATCTACTAATCTTGGATGTGATGCCTATATAATGATCATTGCCTGGATATCATCATGATTATTTTAAGTTCTATCAATTGCCCAACAGTAATTTGTTTACCCGCCGTTTGCTATTTTTCTCGAGAGAAGCCACTAGTGAAACCTACGTCCCTGGGTCTCTTTCTCATATTATTTGCCTTTGCGATCTATTTTTTGCCTTTTATTTTCAGATCTATTAAACCAAAAATACAAAAATACCATGCTGCAATTTATTTTATTTGGCGTTCGATCTATCAATCTACTACAATTTATTCACGTCCGTTTGCCAATTTGTGGCACCGTTACCCGAAAGGGATTGACAACGCCTTTTACACGTCGGGTTGTGAGTATTTGTTATTTGTGTGCAGGTGCCGTTTATGGATTGTTTCTTGGTTCTCCTACTGGTTCAATAACATTGGTCTCATCACTGAAATACCTACCGTCGCTGTGCTGCATCATCCCTTCCTCTTTGGGGAAATACTGACGTAGCTTCAAGCCGTATCACAGCCCCAGGCGCGCCCTGGTGGGTCGTAGTCCCCACATGGGCCCCCTCACTTATCTCTTTAGCCCATATCATCACCTACCTCCTGAAAAAATCACCATTGCTCTCCCTCTCTTTTGTTCTTGCTCTCAAACCCGCGGATTTTGATCTCTTTGCTCGAAGCTCCATTTCCAAAACTATTTTGGGGGATTGCTACTTGGTATGTGACTCCTCCATTACTCCAATTAGTTTTTTCTTTAGTGGTTTATATTTTGAATAATTAGCTACTCTTGGTGCTGTTGTAGATGAGCTTGCATGTTGAATTCTTAGAGTTCTAAGTAGTTTGAATGCTTGATATGGCCTCTATGCATCTCTATGCATAGTTGCTATCAATCTTGTGAAGTTTTGTTGACAAAAGTTTTGTGGACTAAAATTTTCATAATTTTATTTATAAGAATAACATGAGTTTCTTTAGGAAGTTTGCCTCCAAAAAAATTCCAAGGGAGTCATTGGGGAATCATTGGACAGTGACCTCCATACTCGGAGAAGGGCGGAGTTGCGGCCATGCGAATGGCCACATAATCCCTTCATGTATGGAGCCGGGATCCATCAAGAGTTCACACAATTTGCTGCTAATGTTGGGCTCATCGACTTCATCACAGTTGAGTGTGAACAATACCATCTCCTTACAAATTCTTTTGTGCAAAATTTTCATTTTCTGAGTAGGAATAATCCCCCCGAGGTGCGGTTTAATATATATGCTGAAACCATCAGATACCACTCACTGACTTTTGTGACATATGCTTGGTACCCTTTGATGGGGAAATAAGAGAGCCTACACCTGCATAGTTTGAGGACTTTTATCGTACTCTATCAGTGGGAGATGAGAGAGGGGTATCGAGTGTCACCGCCACTAGCTTGCAGTTTCCTTATGTGCATTATTTTGCTCTATTTATCACGAAGTGTTTACTTGCTAGAGAAGGTTGGTGCACTTAGTGCCCACGATTTTGCTGTCTTACACCATGCACTATACGGAGATAACACCTTTAGCCTAGGGGCTATTATTGCACGCCGTTTGCACCTTAATAGGACCAAGGGCAAAATTCATGGTGGTATTTACGCTACTCACTTAGCGAGTCATTTTAATGTTCAAATACGCCAACATGATCATCATTTGCCTAAGGTTTACCTAGATTGCCAAGGCGATGGCAGCTCAGCAGTTTATTGATGGCGAGGAAAATATTAATAATGTTCCTTACAACCTAGTTTTCAGTGTGGATACCTATGATATTATTCCGTTGCATGCACCTACTTTGTTTGATTCTATTGCTAGGGGCAGATACAGGATCATGCTAGATGACATCATTCCTTACCGGAACGCTCAGACGGTGGCATAGGAGGAGCCTCAGGAGTGGGATGCTCAAGTCCCACCACCACAACACTTTGGGATGGGGCCGGATGGCTACTACGGATGGTGATTTACCAAGCTAGGCCAGAAGCCTAAGCTTGGGGGAGTACGTATTTCCACCGACATTACATTCATGTTCACACATTTCATTCCAGTTGTCGGTGTCCACACTTTTTCATTATATTATCCAAGCTAGATTTATTTTCTCGCTTTCTTCTTGTGTGTTTGAAAAACTTTGAGAAAATCAAAAAAATGTTTCTTTTCGGTTTTTCTTTCTTGTTTAGTTAGTTGTAGTATTAAAATGAAACCCAAAAAGATTTCCTAGTTCTTCTTTTTGCTTCTTGGGAGCTCTCCCGTGTAAATAGTTTTTCTCGTTTTTGTTTTTCTTTCCTTAATTTTCTTCCTTCAAGAAAAACTAAAAAACTCCAAAAATATTTCAGTGTGTTTCTCTGAGTTTCTTTTCTTTTTATTGAGTTGTACCAAGGAGAAGACCGCGATGAAAATGTTGAGTGGCTCTCATATGCATTATTGTTGATCTAACAAAGAGCCCAAATTGCTTAGTCTTCTCCTCTTGAATAAAATGTTTGAAGATCCCGGCTTAGCCACAACACCCTTGCACTATTATTTTCATATCATTCTGTCGTGCAAGTGAAAGGCAATAATGACGATATTAGATGAACTGGTTGTGGTAGGGAGAAACATATATGAACTAAACTCGTTCTGTTTTTGTAAATATGTTTAACCTAGTATCCATGATTCATCCTATTATGATCAAACATGTTTGCAATGACAATTAGAGATTACAGTTTCTCATGCCATGCTTAAGTATCTAGGAGTGGATAATGATTTATCTTGGATGTCAACATTGCGTTAAAGTGATTGTGATGTGGTATGATGATATGGTATCCTCCTCTAAATGTTTCAAGTGGCTTGACTTGGCACATGTTCATGCATGTAGTTGAATCAAAACCAACATAGCCTCTATGATATTTATGTTCACGGTGTCCATATACTACTCATGCTAGTATCCAATGTGCATTATTCATAATGCATGTTCATGACTGTTTTTGCTCTCTAGCTGGCCGCTTCTCAACCTATTTGCTAGCCTTCGCCTGTACTAAGTGGGAATACTGCTTGTGCATCAAAATCCTAAAACCCAAGTTGTCGGGGAAAATATACTGGGGTATGCATTTTCCCCTGACTCGTGCACGGACAAGCCAAGACCAGGCCAGGATACAAGAAGTCAAGAGATTCGAAGAACCAACATGCAGCTCAAAGAGACTAAGACCAACCCAGAAAAGTAAGATATCGCCAAGAGAAGGGCCTCCCTTGCTGGACAAGCGAGCCTGGCAAGGGGCAAGGCCACCCCCAGAAGCAGGTGCCCGAGGCGCCCCGGTAGGACTTGCCGAGGCTCGTGGAGGCAAAACCACCTCACCAACCACCCCAGCATGACCCAACCATCGATCAATGTGGTGTCAAGCCGCAAGATGATTAGGTGGTAGCCATTTCCTACAGAAGAAACCCACTGATGACACCCGTCCTGCGATGTCTCAAGAGAATAGGCGTGGAGATGGCTTGATAGCCCGATAAGCCTTGCCGGGAAACCAGTGATGTGACACTAAGCGGTGCATTTAATGTGCCCTGTCAGCCAGCAGAGTTAGGTATGATAGCACTGTTTGCTATCATATCAGTGCATAATGGCTACTTTGCCATTGTGGTGACCCCTTAATCTATAAAAGGAGGCCCATGGCAACCGTAGAAAGGGTTGGAAGGTTGATGAACCCACACGACCATATGCACGTAGTTGCTACTGCCCTAAGGCAACCCTTGCCAGGCAAGTGTACTATGCTTCACCACTTCCATTCCACCATCAATCCACCGAAGCAGGAGTAGGGTTTTACGCCTTGTGGCAGCCTGAACCTGGGTAAATTGCTTGTGTGCTCTCTGTCGTGCTGCCATGCGCTGGTCTACTCTTTGTCCAACACGACGTCCCCCTGCCAAACCAGTAAGGGGCCTCCCGGTCCCATAGGTGGCCGCGGATATCCCGCGACATCTTTGGCACGCCATGTAGGGGGGCTCTCGCTTGCGCGAACCTGAAAGCGTGCACAGCGCGTTAGCTTCCTCGCCATCTTCGTCTTCGACGGCGGCATCGACCGCGGCGCCCGCAAAGACGCATAAGCGAAGCGGGGGCCGCCCCAACGCCATTTTATCGCTCTCCAAGCCTCGCCGTGGCGATGACTATGGAGGAGGTTGCCGCTGGTGGCGATAGACCCACCCCGACGGCCCGTGCAGCGTACCCATGTTGCGGGCACCGTCCGGAGAAGGGGCACGAGATGTGCGAGCGTGGGCTCCCTTATCCCCGTCCTTTTCCTTTGTCAGCAGTCGAATTGCTTCAACCTCGGTGTTGTCGATGTCAACGATTACCGCGCGATGCTCGGTCTAGTATTTCCCCTATTAGGGGGTAATCCTGGGCGAAGCGCTGGTATGAGTCCATTGATATGCACACCGGCTAGCATATTTCAGCAAGGCTGCCTACATTGGCATGGTCCACGCAATGGCAGCCGCTGTACTGACTTAAAAGGAAAGGGAAGAAAGGGGAAGAGGACTAGAGGAGCCCAGCGTTGCGCCCCGACGCCCGCCAGCCGCAAGGAATACGTGTCGGTCCCTGCTGGGAACGAAGAAATCACCTGATCGGCTTCTATTCCTCCAAGTGTCGCGGGCGCGCAAAGGAGCACGGCCCGATAGAGGAAAACGAGGGCTCGAAACAAAAGCTAAGTTTGCGTTATCACCTCTTATTGATGTCTTTCAAGTCTTTGAAGTCGTTTATCCCTTAAACCTTAGTGAACGTTCGTATAGTTAAACCCCTCATGCGATGGAACCTTGGTTAGTTTCTTTGATCGCACCATCGTCCTATCTAGAGCCATGCTTGCAGGTCGAGAGGCTGCGTCGGGAGCCACCTAGGAAAAACCTGCCGAGACGCATCCACGCCAAGATGCCTGTTAAGGGACGGACCCTTACGGCAATCACAACAATATGATATCGGCATGCATCCAGAGCATGCACAGGAATTGATCATACGAACGCAAGCATATAGGGTTGAAAGGGATAAACGTGCATTTAAAGAGCCAACTAAGAATATCTGTTCCATGCGAACACTAGAGATAGGATAACTAAACGCGAAGTATTCATCATGTTCCATTACAGGGCCTAGTGGAAACAATAGTGGCCCGATACTTGGTCCATTGGCTAGAAGGAATGGCTTAAACGCGAAGAACCTTGTCGGCGCGGGGAGCGGCTTTCTTCTCAGCGACTGCGGTGACGGCACCCATCGGCAACTTCTTGAATCCGTCGTCAAGATCGAGATCTGGGTGGCGGCAGGCGATATTTCTCAAGACCATGAAGAGGGTGTTGCGGGCAAGATTCCGGGACTCGGTCGCAAAGAGCTTGGCCCTCCCCTCTTCATGCACCTTCAGCTTATCGACCAGCTTGTTGAAGAAGAGCCCCATCTTGACGCTCGGGACCTCCTGCTTACTGGCTGAGAAAACTGGACCGTCCATGCCCATGACCATAGCTTGGGCGCCAAGGCGTTCTGCAATGTCAATTAGGCTCTTGATCCAAAGGTTGCCCATATCGATTTGATTCTTCAGCTTGTCCTCTGCATCCGTCTGAAGACGTTTGCCGATGTCCAGATCCTTGGACATCAGCTGCTGGTGGGACTTGATGGATTCTGCCGCACTCTCCAAGGTGTCGATCCTGGCCTTCATATCTTGATGGTGTCGTTGGCGGCCTCGAGGCTTTGCGTCTTGGAAGAAAGCTGCGACTGCATATCAGCCAAGTGGAGCTCTGTTTGCCGCGCTTCCTCCTTGAGTGCCTCCAGCTCCTTGGTGCCTTTGGCGAGATCCTCGTTCAGCTTAGCCACCTGCCAGTCGAGGCCAGTCTTGGCGGCAGATGATACATCTCCGTCATATCTACTTTTCCAAACACTTTTGCCCTTGTTTTGGACTCTAACTTGTATGATTTGAATGAAACTAACCCGGACTGACACTATTTTTAGCAGAATTGCCATGGTGTTGTTTTATGTGCAGAAAACAAATATTCTCGGAATGACCTGAAACTCCACGGAACATCTTAGAAAAAATAATAAAAAATCCTCGCCAAAGATGAATACCAGGGGGCCCACACCCTGTCCACGAGGGTGGGGGGCGCGCCCCCCTCTAGGGCGCCCCTACCTCGTGGGCCCCTTGGATGCCCTCCGACAGCAACTCCAACTCTATATATTTGCTTTCGGAGAGAAAAAAACCAGGGAGAATAAATCATCGCGTTTTATGATACGGAGCCGCCTCCAAGCCTAAAACCTATCGGGAGAGCTGATCTAGAGTCCGTTCGGGGCTCCGGAGAGGGGGATTCATCGTCGTCGTCATCATCAACCATCCTCCATCACCAATTTCATGATGCTCACCGTCGTGCGTGAGTAATTCCATCGTAGGCTTGCTGGACGATGATGGGTTGGATGAGATTTATCATGTAACCGAGTTAGTTTTGTTAGGGTTTGATCCCTAGTATCCACTATGTTCTGAGATTGATGTTGCTATGACTTTGCTATGCTTAATGCTTGTCACTAGGGCCCGAGTGCCATGATTTCAGATCTGAACCTATTATGTTTTCATGAATATATGTGAGTTGTTGATCCTATCTTGCAAGTCTATAGTCACCTACTATGTGTTATGATCCGGCAACCCCGAAGTGACAATAATCGGGACCACTCCCGGTGATGACCATAGTTTGAGGAGTTCATGTATTCATTATGTGCTAATGCTTTGTTCCGGTTCTCTATTAAAAGGAGGCCTTAATATCCCTTAGTTTCCAATAGGACCCCGCTACCACGAGAGGGTAGGACAAAAGATGTCATGCAAGTTCTTTTCCATAAGCACGTATGACTATATACGGAATACATGCCTACATTACATTGATGAATTGGAGCTAGTTCTGTGTCACCCTATGTTAAGACTGATACATGATGAACCGCATCCGGCATAATTATCCATCACTGATCTGGTGCCTACGAGTTTTCCATATACTGGTTCTTGCTTATTTACTTTCCCGCTGCTACTGTTACAATCACTACAAAATACCAAAAACATTACTTTTGCTGTCTTTACTTTTGTTGCCGATACCACCACTATCATATTACTTTGCTACTAAACACTTTGCTGCAGATACTAAGTTTCCAGGTGTGGTTGAATTGACAACTCAGCTGCTAATACTTGAGAATATTCTTTGGCTCCCCTTGTGTCGAATCAATAAATTTGGGTTGAATACTCTACCATCGAAAGCTGTTGCGATCCCCTATACTTGTGGGTCATCAAGACTAATTTCTGGCGCTGTTGCCGGGGAACATAGCTCTATTCTTTGAGTCACTTGGGATTTATATCTGCTTATCATTATGAAGAACTTGAGAGATCCAAAAACCAAGATCAATCCCTCAACTACGAGGGGAGGTAAGGAACTGCCATCTAGCTCTGCACTTGTTTCACCTTCTGTTATGAGTAAGTTTGCGACACCTACACCTGCTTCTGCTATTCGTTCTGATATGTCACATATTATTGATGATGCCACTTCTGCTATGCATGATACTTATGATGAAACTGCTTCTATGCCTGATACTACTGTGCCCCTTGGTGAATTTCTTGATGAACAAATTGCTAGGGCTAGAGAAAAAGAAATTATTGAATCTGAATACGATGATGAAAGTGATGATGAAAATATGCCTGTTATTCCTGAGGGCTATCTTTTTGATATGGAATCTTCTGCCGCTATTTTAGCTTGCAGGGATAGATATGAGCTTAAGAGGTTATTAGTTAAATGGAACAAAGAATCACTTAGAGATAAAATGAAACCCGACCCTGCTTTTGCTACTTCACCTATTTGTGTTCCTGATAAGGATTATGAATTCTGTGTTGATCCTGATATAATTACTCTGGTGGAATCTGATCCATTTTATGACTATGAATCTGAAACTGTTGTGGCACATCTTACTAAGTTAAATGATATAGCTGCCCTGTTCACTAATGATGAGAGATCGCGTTACTTTTATATACTCAAAATATTTCTGTTATCATTAAAGGGTGATGCTAAGATATGGTTTAATTCTCTTGATCATGGTTGTGTGCGTAGTCCCTAGGATATGATTTATTACTTCTCTGCTAAATATTTCCCTTCTCATAAGAAACAAGCTGCTTTGAGAGAAATATACAACTTTGTGCAAATTAAAGAAGAGAGTCTCCCACAAGCTTGGGGGAGGCTTCTCAAGTTACTTAATGCTTTGCGTGATCATCCTCTTAAGAAACCCGAAATACTTGATATCTTTTATAATGGACTAACTGATGCTTCCAGAGATTACCTGGATAGTTGTGCTGGTTCTCTTTTCAGGGAAAGAACACCGGTGAAGCTGAAATTCTATTGAATAATATGTTGACAAATGAAAATAATTGGGCACCCCCTGAGCCACTTCCTGAGCCAGCTCCTGCTCCAATTACTGAGCCTATTCCTAAACCAACTCCGAAGAAGAGAGGTGTTCTATTTCTCAGTCCTGAAGATATGCAAGAGGCAAAGAAATCTATGAAAGAGAAAGGTATTAAGCTGAAGACGTTAAGAATTTACCTCCTATTGAAGAAATACATGGTCTTAATATACCGCCTGTTGAAGAAACATATGATCTCAACTCTTTATTTATTGAAGAACCTCCTGATCCCGATATCCCGACACAGGTAGTAAAGGTAAATTCTCTCTATAGATATGATAAAGCTGAAGTTCCTCTTACTAAAATTGCTAGTTAGTGCTTGGATGAGTTTGATAACTTTATGTTTAAGCAAGACAACTTCAATGCTTATTTTGGTAGACAATTAAAAGAAAATGCTTATATGATTAGACGCTTGGGTGATTATATGGCTAATATTAAAGGTGAACTTAAACTTGTTAGCAAACATGCTTCTATGGTTACCACGCAAGTAGAACAAGTGCTTAAAGCTCAAAAATAAGTGCTTGATGAAATAAATAGTAAGAAAAGTGATTATGTTGTTAGAGTGGCTACTAGAACTGGTAGAATGAGTCAGGAACCTTTGTATCCTGAAGGCCACCCTAAGAGAATCGAGCAAGATTCTCACAGAAATAATATTGATGCTCCTAGTTCTTCTAAAAAGAAGAAAAAGCAAAATGATAGAACTGTGCAAACTTCTAGTGAACCTATTGCTGAACTACCTGATAATCCAAATGATATATCTATGTCTGATGCTGAAACACAATCTGGTAATGAACATGAACCTAATGAAAATATTAATGATGATGTTCATGATGATGCTCAACCTAGTAATGACAATGATGTAGAAATTGAACATGCTGTTGATCTTGATAACCCACAATCAAAGAATCAACGTTATGATAAAAGAGACTTTGTTGCTAGGAAACTTGGTAAAGAAAGGGAACCTTGGGTTCAGAAACCCATGCCTTTTCCTCCAAAACCATCCAAGAAAAAGGATGATGAGGATTTTGAGCGCTTTGCTGAAATGATTAGGCCTATCTTTTTGCGTATGCGATTAACTAATGTGCTCAAAACAAATCCTTATGCTAAATATATGAAGGATATCATTACTAATAAAAGAAAGATACCGGAAGCTGATATTTCCACCATGCTTGCTAATTATACTTTTAAGGGTGGAATACCAAAGAAACTTGGAGATCCCGGAGTACCTACTATACCTTGCTCCATTAAAAGAAATTATATTAAAACTGCTTTATGTGATCTTGGAGCCGGTGTTAGTGTTATGCCTCTCTCTTTATATCGTAGACTTGACTTGAATAAGCTGACACCTACCGAAATATCTTTGCAAATGGCTAATAAATCAACTGCTATACCTGTCGGTATTTCTGAGGATGTGCCTGTTGTGGTTGCAAAAACATTACTATTTTAACGTACTTTGTTATTCTTGATATTCCCGAGGATGATAGTATGTCTATTATTCTTGGAAGACCTTTTCTTAATACTGCAGGGGCTTTTATTGATTGCAACAAAGGTAATGTCACTTTTCATGTTAATGGTAACGAGCATACGGTACACTTTCCGAGGAAACAACCTCAAGTTCATAGTATCAACTCCATTGGAAAAATTCCATCGATTATAATTGGAGGTTTTGAATTTCCTCTTCCTACTGTCAAAAAGAAATATGATATACTTATTATAGGGGATGTGCATATCCCCGCTGAGGTAACTTAGTGTTATTCGAAATTTCTCCGGTTTCATGATTATCAGAATGAGTTTGTTAACAAGACTTGATCAACCTTGTTAGTGGATTCTTTTTGAATGAGCATGAGATGGATGAAACTAGAAGCACAAACTTCTGTACCCTCTCTATACTTTTTGTGACTTATCCGTGCAATATAAAAATATCCCAAAAATAAAAGTCCTCAGAATGACATGCCAATTTAATATGATTTTTCGGGAATATTTGAGGATTTACTGTGCAAAAATTACCGCGGGAGGAGCTGCCACCTGGCCACGAGGGTGGTGGGCGCCCCCCTCTAGGGCACGCCCCCTGCCTCGTGGGCCCACGGTGGCCCTCCTCCACTTGTCCCAGCACCCATCTTCTTCCTCTGTTTCACACAAACCCGAAAAACCAACTCAAGCACGAGTTCCAGCCACTTTTGTTGTGATTTTCGATCTCCTTGCTCAAAGCACCTCTCGCAAAACTGCTTGGGGAGATTGTTCCTTGGTATGTGACTCCTCCATTGGTCCAATTAGTTTTTGTTCTAGTGCTTTATTCTTTGCAAATTTGTGCTACATAGGTGACCATGTTCTTGAGCTTGCATGTCAAATTTATATGGTTCAAAGTAGTTTTGATGCATGATATAGGCCCTAGGCACTTGTAGGAGTAGTTGCTATTAATATTATTGAAGTTGGTTCACTTTTGTTTGAAGTTACTAAAAATTTCAGAATTTTTCAGAGAAAAACAATATGCTTAGGAAGATGTTCCAAGGTGGTTACTCTAAGAAGCAGGGACCCAGGATTGCTATGCGCGATGCTGACGAGGATCCACCAAGAGACGCTCCGATACGGCCTTGCGAATGGCCGTCGGAAAATTTTATGGACCGTGCGGGAATTAAAGAAGAATTCAAAGCATATTTGTGCAATGCCGGTCTTGAGGATTTTGAGGCTAACAAATGCCCCCAGTATCATGATCTTACAAGTTCATTTGCGAGGAGGTTTGAGTATTCATCTTTGCGTAATTCTCCTTCAGTCATGTTTGATATCTATGACAAATCTTACACCATGGACTTAGAGGATTTCACTTCTGCTTGCAAACTTCCATCATGGGGTAGTGTTAGGGATCCCCCTAAATCTGAATTTAGAAACTTTCTTGCTAGTATAACTGTGGGGGAATCTAGAGATATAACGCAGGCTACCATAGGGAGCATTCACTTTCCTGCTATACATTATTTTGCTCTCTTCATCGGTAGATGCATAAATGTAAGGATGAAGCATGTCACATGTGTGTCCCTGATCTTAGCATTGTTAGGAGTGCTGTGTTAGGAGACCAATTTTATCATATGGGAGCCATTGTAGCTCGTAGGTTGCATCATAATAGACATAATGGAGATTTCTTTGGAGGAATTTATGCAACCCGCTTAGCTCATTTTCTTGAGATAGACATTCATGAGGGTGATACGGAGTTGCCTCCTGCATATTTAGATTATAACTCTATGGCTTCGTACCAGTTTGTCTAGAGGCCTGAATCACCTCTCTTATATCATTTAATTTTTGATAAACGACGTTTTTTCCATATTACTCTCCCTGCTCCTGCCTTCTTTGATTCACAGACAAAAAGAAGATATGTTATTACCAGAGAGGAGGCAGAAGAGTACGAGAGGAGAGCGGAGGCAGCTTGACTCCACGCTGCAGCTCAGCAGGAGATAACCGCTGCACAACAGTATGATCCCAACTCTTCCTCATCACAGTACGAACCCAACAACTATTATTATGGATATCAGCCAGGCCAGCCATGGCCATAAACCAACTTAGGCCAAAATCCTAAGCTTGGGGGAGTACGTGTTTCTCACGGACATTACATTTATGCTCACACACACTCATTACTAGATGTCGGTGCTCATACTTTTTCACTGTAATATTCATGCTAGTTTATTTTCTTTTTCCTGCTTTCTTCTTGTGTGTTTGTTAAACCTTAAGAAAAACCAAAAAATTAGTAGTAGTTTATTTTTCTGCTATAGTAGTAATAATTATGAAGAAAACCCAAAAATATTTCCCGTTCTTCTTTTGCTTGTTGGGAGCTTTCCCGTGTAAATAGTTTTTATTTCTTTTCCTTCCTTTGGGGGTCAGTAGGAGAAGACCATGATTAAATTGTTGAAGTGGCTCTTATATGCATTATTGTTGATTTAACCCATAGCCCATATTGCCTTGGCTTCTCCTGTTTATTGAATGCTCGCAGATTCCAGCTTAGTCCAATGCACGTACACTCTTATTATTATTCACACCATTCGGTCGTGCAAGTGAAAGGCAATTATGATGGTATATGATGGACTGACTGAGATGAGAAAAGCTGGTATGAACTCGACCTCTTTTATTTTTGTAAATATGATGAGCCCCTCGTTCTTGATTCAGCTTATTATGAATAAACATGTTTGCAATGACAATTAGAGATCGTAGTTGCTTGTGCCATGCTTGATTAGCTATGAGTTATAATGATTTACCTTGTGTGCCAACATGCTATTGAGATGGTTATGATGTGGTATGATGGGGTGGTATCCTCCTTTGAATGATTTAAGTGACTTGACTTGGCACATGTTCACGCATGTAGTTGAAACAAATCAACATAGCCTTCACGATATTTATGTTCATGTTGGATTATATCCTACTCATGCTTGCATCCAATGTTTATTAATTTTAATGCATGTACATGGCTGTTGTCGCTCTCTAGTTGGTCGCTTCCCAGTCTTTTGCTAGCCTTCACTTGTACTAAGCGGGAATACTGCTTGTGCATCCAATCCCTTAAACCCCAAAGTTATTCCAGATGAGTCCACTATACCTTCCTATATGCGGTATCTACCAGCCGTTCCAAGTAAATTTGTATGTGCCAAACTCTAAACCTTCAAATAAACATTCTATTTTGTATGCTCGAATAGCTCATGTATCAACCAAGGCTGTCCTTATCTTCCGTGTTAGGCGGGTTATTCTCAAGAGGAGTGGACTCCGCTCCTCACTCACGAGAAAATGGCTGGTCACCGGGATGCCCAGTCCCATGCTTTATGCAAACCAAATCAGAATTAATTGCAAACAAAACTCCCCATGGGACCTGATGTATGTTGGAGACACTCGTTGTTTCGAGCAAGTCATGGATTGATGCTTGTTGGTGGAGGGGGAGTATAAACTTTACCATTCTGTTTGGGAACCGCCTATAATGTGTTTAGCATGGAAGATATCACCATCTCTTAGTTGCTATGTTGACAATGAAAGTATACCGCTCAAAATACAATTTATCTCTATTGCAAAACCGAGCTCTGGCACCTCTACAAATCCCTGCTTCCCTCTGCGAAGGGCCTATCCATTTACTTTTATGTTGAGTCATCACCCTCTTATTAAAAAGCACTAGCTAGAGAGCACAACTGTCATTTGCATTCATCAGTATTAATTTATGTTGGGTGTGACTATGATTGGATCTCTTTTACCATGAATTACAATGTCTAGTCAGTCCTTGATCTTTAAAGGTGCTCTGCATTTATGTTTTGCGGTCTCAGAAAGGGCTAGCAAGATATCATCTTGTTATATCATATTATGATCGTTTTGAGAAAGTGTTGTCATCCAAGATTTATTATTATGGCTTGCTAGTTGATTATACTATTGATATGAGTAATTATGAGACCTGAGAATTATTGCAAATATGGTTAGTTATGATCTATTCTGAAAACTTGAATGCTGGCTTGACATAGTTACAACAACAAGAGAAAATAGAGTTTGTAAAAGTTTTTCCTTCTTTCTTTCAGTTTGTCAACTGAATTGCTTGAGGACAAGCAAGGGTTTAAGCTTGGGGGAGTTGATACGTCTCCGTCGTATCTACTTTTCCAAACACTTTTGCCCTTGTTTTGGACTCTAACTTGTATGATTTGAATAGAACTAACCCGGACTGACGCTGTTTTCAGCAGAATTGCCATGGTGTTGTTTTATGTGCAGAAAACAAATATTCTCAGAATGACCTGAAACTCCACGAAACATCTTAGAAAAAATAAAAAAAATCCTCGCCAAAGATGAAGACCAGGGGGCCCACACCCTGTCCACGAGGGTGGGGGGCGCCCCCCCTCTAGGGCGCGCCCCTACCTCGTGGGCCCCCTGGATGCCCTCCGATGCTAACTCCAACTCTATATATTTGCTTTCGGAGAGAAAAACATCAGGGAGAAGAAATCATCGCATTTTACGATACGGAGCCGCCGCCAAGCCCTAAAACCTCCCGGGAGGGCTGATCTAGAGTCTGTTCGGGGCTCCGGAGAGGGGGATTCGTCGCTGTCGTCATCATCAACCATCCTCCATCACCAATTTCATGATGCTCATCGCCGTGCGTGAGTAATTCCATCGTAGGCTTGCTGGACGGTGATGAGTTGGATGAGATTTATCATGTAATCGAGTTAGTTTTGTTAGGGTTTGATCCCTAGTATCCACTATGTTCTGAGATTGATGTTGCTATGACTTTGCTATGCTTAATGCTTGTCACTAGGGCCCGAGTGCCATGATTTCAGATCTGAACCTATTATGCTTTCATGAATATATGTGAGTTGTTGATCCTATCTTGCAAGTCTATAGTCACCTACTATGTGTTATGATCCGGCAACCCCGAAGTGACAATAATCAGGACCACTCCCGGTGATGACCATAGTTTGAGGAGTTCATGTATTCATTATGTGCTAATGCTTTGTTCCGGTTCTCTATTAAAAGGAGGCCTTAATATCCCTTAGTTTCCAATAGGACCCCGCTGCCACGGGAGGGTAGGACAAAAGATGTCATGCAAGTTCTTTTCCATAATCACGTATGACTATATACGGAATACATGCCTACATTACATTAATGAATTAGAGCTAGTTCTGTGTCACCCTATGTTATGACTGATACATGATGAACCGCATCCGGCATAATTATCCATCACTGATCCGGTGCCTACGAGTTTTCCATATACTGGTTCTCGCTTATTTACTTTCCCGCTGCTACTGTTACAATCACTACAAAATACCAAAAACATTACTTTTGCTGTCTTTACTTTTGTTGCCGCTACCACCACTATCATATTACTTTGCTACTAAACACTTTGCTGCAGATACTAAGTTTCCAGGTGCGGTTGAATTGACAACTCAGCTGCTAATACTTGAAAATATTCTTTGGCTCCCCTTGTGTCGAATCAATAAATTTGGGTTGAATACTCTACCCTCGAAAGCTCTTGCGATCCCCTATACTTGTGGGTCATCAGCAGACGCGGCATCCAGATCTTCAGTGAGCTTCTTCAGTTGAGCAACAGAATCAGTGGCGAGGGCATCCAAGGCGGCTCCGTGCTTGTCTTCCAGTTCTTTGGTGCATTGCCGCACCAGGGCTTCTAAACTTTCATCCTTAGCACAAAGGGCAACTTCGAGCTTCTCCTCCCGGACAGAGATCTCTCGCTCTCTGGCGTCCAGAGATGCCTTGTGGTCCGCTAGGCGTGCCTCTCGAGCCATGACATCCTCCCTCGTCATCAGGAGCATCTCTTGATGCCTCAGGAGCACCATGAACTGCTTGCCGTGCCATTCATGCAGCTCCAAGCACTTGTCCTTCAGCTCCTAGTCCATGTTGCCGGCGGACTCACGCCGTTCCTTGAGCTCCTACCACTTCTGACCGTGCCGGGCCTGCATTTCGTTCATGCGCGCCGCCATGGACTCCATGAAGGAGAAATCCATTGTGATAGCAGCCAAGTCATCAGCCTCTCCAGCTCCCTCGTAGAGCGGAGCTAGGAGGCGTTGGAGTTCTTCATCAAGCTCTTCATCCGTGGTGGGGGACAGGCCGGGGGCTCCAGCTCCGGGTGGCGATAGCACCATTGTCAGCGCGCTGAAAGAGGGTGGCAGAATCTCAGCAATGGTCTCGGCAATGGGAAGCGGGCCCATTGTCTGGACTGGGATCTTCACCTCGACGGCCACTTCCCCTATCAAGGCATCCTCTGAAGAATGCTCCATCACCGCCAAGGAGCCCTGAACATCCCCGGCAGCAAGATCTTGCCCCTCAGCAGCTAGGAGCTCCGCAGTTTCATCCGCGACAGCCCTCCCAATGTCAGCCACCACCTTTAGCAAATCTGGTTCTTCGATTTGAAGGGTTGCATAGGAAAGGGTCGGTGAACAACGAAGAAATAGAAGTCTCGAAGCAAATCAAGAACCCAAAGGAAGCAATCAGAGCATGAAAGAAAAGGATAATTATTAAGTAAGATACTTGGAGAGGTCTGTCGGGCAGGGGTCTCTGGCCATGAACATCGTCCTCTGCCGGGGTAGACTCCGCAACCTTCTGTGCAGTCTCAGCCGCGGGAGGTTCCGCGATGGTTCCTTCAGCTTGAGTGGCAGAGGAAGCATGGACTTTAGGGAGGGTGTCGGTGTCAAAACCGGTGGATCTCGGGTAGGGGGTCCCAAACTGTGCATCTAAGGCGGATGGTAACAGGAGGCAGGGAACATGATGTTTTACCCAGGTTCGGGCCCTCTTGATGGAGGTAAAACCATACGTCCTGCTTGATTTATTCTTGATGATATTGGTATTACAAGAGTTGATCTACCATGAGATCGGAGAGGCTAAACCCTAAAAGCTAGCCTATGGTATGATTGTATGTTGTCCTACGGACTAAAACCCTCCAGTTTATATAGACACCGGAGGGGGCTAGGGTTACACAAGGTCGGTTACAAAAGAGGAGATATCCATATCCGTACTGCCTAGCTTGCCTTCCATGCCAAGTAGAGTCCCATCCGGACACGAGACGAAGTCTTCAATCTTGTATCTTCATAGTCCAACAGTCCGGCCAGAGGATAGAGTCCGACTGTCCGAAGACCCCCTAATCCCAGACTCCCTTAGTAGCCCCTGAACCATGCTTCAATGACGACGAGTCCGGCGCGCAGTGTTGTCTTCGGCATTGCAAGGCGGGTTCCTCCTCCGGATATACCCCAGAAGAGTTCAAATAAAGGATAGTGTCCGACCCTGCAAAATAAGTTCCACATACCACCATACAGAGAATAATATTTCCACAAATCTAATCTGTTGACATGTTTAGGCAACATGACATCATGCCATGGATTGGCGATTATTCGAATCGTTTTTCTTTAACTAGCCCCGCACATAACGCGAGGCAGTTTCTTGACACGTCTTCTCAAAGCAGAGATCGTGTTCCCCTTATTACGGGATTCTCATCTATACGGGCGTGGGTAACCCAACCGCGCCATCGATTACGGTGCTTGGGGATAAGCGAGTTTTACCAGGCTAGTGGGGGCGCATAGTTTCGGCCGCCCTTATAAAGGGAGAAGGTTTAACCTTTCTCTACCCACGCCTTCTTCCTCCTTGCTCATCCATTCTTGCGCACTCGAGCTCCAACGCCCAAGTCCACATCCTTCCCCTCAATCATTTCCAAACATGTCTGGAGTGGGGGAAAATGGATGGCTTCCTCCATTATGGAGGGGCACATCAAAAAGCCACGCGACGCCGAATACTTAGCCGTGAATATCGCGCATCGGCTGCCTGCTGCGGGGCAGATCGTTCCTACCCCGGAACCTCATGAGAGGGTAGTTTTCCTCCACCACTTCCTCCGCGGACAGGGGTTTCCCCTTCGTCCATTCGTCCGTGGTCTCATGTTCTACTACGGGCTGGACTTTCATGATCTGGCCCCGAACTTCATCCTCAACATTTCGGCGTTCATCGTCGTCTGTGAGGCTTTCCTCCGCGTCCGGCCCCACTTCGGCCTGTGGCTGAAGACCTTCAACATCAAGTCGAAGGTGGTGGGAGGTCAGCAAGCAGAATGCGGCGGAGCCATGGTGGGCAATACGCCCAATGTCACATGGCTTGAGGGCTCCTTCGTGGAGACCATAAAGGGGTGGCAATCGGCCTGGTTCTATATCACCGAGCCGCGCGGCACCAAATGGGCGGTGGCCCCCGAGTTTCAATCCGGGTTCCCTACATGGCTCACTTCCTGGAAAGAGAAGGGCTTGTCGTGGGGTGCATCGGTGGAGCTGGACAGACTCCAGAAATGTATCCGGAATATGGTGAGGAAGAAGCTTAAGCTCGTCAACGTAGTCCAGGTCATGCTCTTCCGCCGGATCCTCCTGTGCCAACAACGGGATTTCAATTTATGGGAGTTCGACCCGGCCCGGCACCAGACTCTCCTTCCGGACTACTCCACCACCGCCGCCGAAGGAGAAGATGAGTGGCTGCTCAGGGCCGAGCCCCTGGCGAAGGGTCCAAGAAGGGAAGGACTCTCCTTCCGGACTACTCCACCACCGCCGCCGAAGGCGAAGATGAGTGGCTGCTCAGGCCAAGCCCCTGGTGAAGTCATAAGTATTCGGATACCAGAGTAACTCATAGCATTCCTTTATCGCACTGCTTCCCCTAATGCCGAATTGTGATTATGCAGACCGCCCAAAGCCCATATCGATGCATCTTCGTCGGACGGCTCCCTGGACTCGTCGGATATGGATAACGATCCACTTCCGACCGTCACCTCCCCTTGCCCTACGGACAACACCGAGGTGTTATCTCAAGAGGCACCGGGTCGAGGGGAGATAGTCCCGGAGGTGCCTCAAGGCGACCTTCCGGACTCCGAGAGCAGAGGGAGCAAGGCCCCCGAGGGCTCCGAGTTCGGCCCTCAGCTGAACACCGCGCCGGAACCGCCAGTGGTTCCGGACTCGGGTAGGCGGCCTCCTTCCAAGAGGGGCAAGACGACTGTGCCGGTGACCTCTGTCCATCCAGAGGCACCGGACAATCTGCTGGGAGCGCTTCGCAGCGCTTCCATCGACGAGGAGCACCGCACTATTATGAGTGCGGTGGTCCAGAAGGTTCAGTCCGCCAAGAGCGGACTGACTGAAGCCTGTGCCGGCCTTCTAACAGGCTTTGAGGTAAGTATTTAAAATATACGAAAAATATTACCGCATAGACAGTAGCCCCTGATGCTCTATTTGGTGTTCACAATGAAAAACTGAATAGAGGATTGAATCAGTATCGCAGGAGTCTAATATAAGTATGTATGTATGCATATGCAGGCTTCGCTGCTGACCTCTGTCGCACTGACTGCGGAGGTCGCCATATTGAAGCAGGACCTCGAAGGGTCCCAGAAAGAGCTCGGCCTTGCTAAGAGGCAGCTCGAGGAGAACAAAGGTAAGTAGTACCTAGTCTATGATATATAAAAAGAGTGCGATTGCAAAATGACAGGATCACTGTAAATTTGCCAGGGACCATGACCGAGGTGGCGACCCTGAAGCAAGCGCTATCCGAGGCCGAAAACAAAGCGGCCAAGGAGCGCACCAAGCGGGAAAGGCAGGAGGCTTGAGTGGGCGAGGTGCAGCAAGAGCTCCATGCTCTCGTGACGAAGCACGAGGCGTTGGAGCTTGACTTGAAGACGCGAGAGTCCGAGCTTGCCGCGGCCCTCGAGAGCGCAAAGAATGCCAAGGCCGAAGCCCAAAGGGCCCTACAGGAGATTGATGCGATGAAGAAGATAGCGGCGGGTAAGGCATTCTATATGCAAAGCAAGCATGCGAAAGTAAATTACTTGTTACTTACCCGAATCCGGAGCTCTCCAGGAGCATTCGCAGATATGCCCCGCAGCGTGTCGGATGCCGCATAGTTTTACCAGGCCAAGGAGGGAAGCTCAACGGAGAAGCTGTTCTGGTCTTAGTATACTAGGACCGAACACCCGGTGCCTATGAACGACCAGCTGAAGCAGCTGGTCGGGCTACACAAGGAGGCCGAACAGGCCATGAAGGGCTTTATAGTCCGGATGTGGCCTGGTGACGCCCTTCCCAACAGCTACTTCGGCCTGGTGAGGTGCTTGTGGATGCCTGCCCATGGTTGGAAGTCATCAAGCGGTCCGTCTGCATCGAAGGTGCATGCTGGGCTTTCTCCCGTGTGAAGGTGCAATGGGCCAAGCTGGATGCCGTGAAGCTGATCAAGGAAGGGCCTCCAGAGGGCAAGGAGCATTGCCACCCCGAGATGTACTATGAGGGTGTCCTGAAGGGCGCTCATCTCGTAGCGGACGAGTGTACGAAAGATATAATATTTGAGTGAACTCGCTCGTGTAATCATGTATTCATGAAAAGTTGTTCATATGCGCTATGCAACGCTTGTTTGAATTTAAAATATTACCTTTTGTTCGGCTGTTTATCAAATCTGAGAGATGGCTAGTCGTCAGCTTCTGCCCCCATGCCACGAGTGCTGGGGTGTTCGGGATAAACCTAAGCACTCTTGTTCCCATTTTTGGGTCCTTCAAGGGAGGCGCTCAGCACAACGAACAAGGCAATCGGACTATAATGCGTTATCACTCTCACTTAGCCATAGAATTCTATAATTTTAAATTTCGGCGAAGCCCCTAGTGTTCGGAAGGCCGAATTCGGGGCGCGATACACGCCTTAAGCCGGACAGGGCCAACTCCTCGCTCTAAGCGGCATAAGTCTTTAAGGACTCGAAAACCTCTCGAACAGCGACCAGTCTCTCGCCTTATCATGACAGTCAGTTTTAGCTTTCTATACTGAGGTGCTTAGCCCAGCAGAACCGGGGCACAATCACAGTAGTTCTTCCAGTGCTACCTTAGTCGATATAGCGGAACGTAAGGTACCAAAACATGGGAGCCGGGCAAACCCAACTATTGACCCAAGACATGACTCGGAGCTGATGCATATAATGCTATAAGTTCGGGGTGCTGCACTATTGAAAGTGTTCGGACTTCTCACGCCGTATTATGGGGTATGCTTAAGCCCCTAGCGTATTGGCCGTACCAGAGTGTACGGGTGATGGGTGTCATGAATGCACACACACACACACACACACACACACACACACATATATATATATATATAAGAAGAATGCAATAATAGTCTTAATGCTATGCATTGTTTATTCAAAAAGGTGTGTTAAAGCAGAATGATATAGGTAGTGTGATAAGCAAAAAGTAGGACTATGTCCCCTCCAAGGGCAAGCTGAAGAGTAGTATTAAAGCAAGTATTTCACTCGTTATCGTAATCCACCTGGGAGTTCCGTGGTGTGACGTAGCTTTCTGCCTTCTTGGTTGCTGCATCATATGTTTGGCAATCATGCTGCCGGACAGGGTTTCCAGAGATTAAAGTCCTGAAAGAGAAAAATAACAAAGCAGGAAGCCCCTAGTGCGGTTTAAGCCGCTCTTGGAGCGTGCCATAATCGTGCCCCCTCCCTACCTGTGCCCATGGTATTTTTAATGCGTAATTATGTACGCATGGCACGAGTTTCGCCGTTTGGCTTGGGCCGGGGTGGGGGCCGCATTGCTATGCGAGCTCGGAACGTGCCAGGCGGTCCTGTTGCCGATTACTCCGGGCGCGCTTGAAGGTGTTCGGGTCCTTTACCGCCGAACTAGTGGATTGCCTTAAGAGGCTACTTTGCGCTTCCACTGCAAGGGCCGCAGTGTGCTCCTCCGTTCGGAGAGAGCGCTCTGTGTTTCCATTAACTGTAATGACCCCCTGAGGTCCTGGCATCTTGAGCTTGAGGTATGCATAATGCGGTACCACATTGAATCTTGCAAATGCGGTTCGCCCGAGCAGTGCATGATAACCACTGCGGAACGGGACTATATCGAAGATTAATTCTTTGCTTCAGAAGTTATCCGGGGATCCGAAGGCCACTTCCAGTGTGACTGAGCTTGTGCAATGGGCCTCTACACCTGGTATGACGCCTTTAAATGTCGTTTTTGTGGGTTTGATCCTTGAGGGGTCTATACCCATTTTTGTGCACTGTGTCCTGGTAAAGCAGGTTCAGGCTACTGCCGCCATCTATAAGGACTCGAGTGAGGTGAAATCCGTCAATGATTCGGTCTAGGACCAGTGGGCAAATCCGCCATGACAGATACTAGTGGGGTGGTCCCTGTGATCGAATGTGATTGGGCAGGAGGACCATGGGTTGAACTTTGGGGCGACTGGCTCCAACGCATATACGTCCCTGAGCGCACGCTTCCGCTCCCTCTTAGGGATGTGGGTTGCATATATCATGTACACTGTCCGACTTGTGGGGGGAACCTCTTCTGTCCTCTGGTGTTCGGCTGCTGGGGCTCCTCCTCGTCATCGCTATGTGGCCCCTTGTCTTTGTTTTCGGCAATTAACTTGCCGACCTGCTTGGACACCCAACAATCGCTGTTGGTGTGGTTGGCTGGCTTATCGAGGGTGCCGTGTATTTTACACGATCGGAAAAGTATACGGTCCAAACTGGACGGGCCCGGAGTGCTTCTTTTGAATGGCTTTTTCCACTGACCGGGTTGAGAGCCTTTGAATCCGGCATTGACTGCCGTATCCTCGGTATTGTTGCTGTTAATGCGGCGCTTGTGTTTGTTGCGACGTGACCTGCTATTGCCGTCCTTGGTATCTGAGGTACCATGGTTCTTTGATATGTTATTACTGCGAGCCAGCCAGGTGTCTTCTCCCGCACAAAAGCGGGTCATGAGTGTCATGAGGGCTGCCATAGATTTCGGCTTTTCCTGACCAAGGTGCCGGGCTAGCCACTCGTCGCGGATGTTGTGCTTGAAATCTGCTAGGGCCTCTGCATCCGGATAGTCAATGATTTGATTTTTCTTTGTTAGGAACCGAGTCCAGAATTGCCTGGCCGATTCTTCTGGCTGCTGAATTATGTGGCTCAAGTCATCGGCATCTAGTGGTCGCACATAAGTTCCCTGAAAGTTGTCGAGGAATGCAGCTTCCAGATCTTCCCAACAGCCAATGGACTCTGCTGGCAAGCTATTGAGCCAATGCCGAGCTGGTCCTTTGAGTTTGAGTGGGAGGTATTTAATGGCGTGTAGATCATCACTGCGTGCCATGTGGATATGCAGGAGGAAATCCTCGATCCATACCGCAGGATCTGTTGTGCCGTCGTATGATTCTATATTTACAGGTTTGAAGCCCTCTGGGATTTGATGATCCATGACTTCATCTGTGAAGCATAAGGGGTGTGCGGCGCCTCTATACTGGGCTATATCACGACGTAGCTCCAATGAGTCTTGCCCGCTGTGCTCGGCCCGTCCGGATTTACTTTTACTATATCTGGCATGACGATTATCGTCTCGCATAGTGGCGCGCCCTCGTGATCCGTAGATCGATCTTGCATGTTTTGCTTTGTCCTCCTGTACGTCTCGCAGGTCCGGCGTATTTCCCCATGCCTTTTTATTTGAATGGCGTCGGGGTGCAGGCTGAGCTTTTGGCTGGAATGCCTCTCTGTCGCGTCCACGGGGTGGCCGGTCAGCCGCGTCATACGCTTCTTCCTCTAGTCGGGGTAGCAACCTGCATTTTGGGTAACTCTTGGAGGGGCGTTCGAGTTTATATTCCTCGGCCGCAAGGACTTCAGTCCATCTGTCAGCTAGCAGATCTTGATCAGCTTGAAGCTGCTGCTGCTTTTTCTTAAGGCTATTTGCCGTGGCTATAAGCCGGCGCTTGAAGCGCTCTTGTTCGACGGGATCCTCTGGCACGACGAATTCGTCATCGTCGAGGCTTGCCTCGTCTTCAGAGGGAGGCATGTAATTATCATCCTCCTCCTCTTCATCTGCCGCTCTCTCAGGAGGGCTGGCTTCTCCCTCCTCCTGCCGTAAATCGTGTTGGGGGGGATTGTTGCCATCTTTGGCACTATCTGGAGTGCTATTATCTCCTGTGCCGGTATCACCGCTTTTGCTTTGGCGGGACTTAGAGCGGCGCCGCTGACGTTGGCGCTTGGGTTGCTTCTTGGAGGGGTCATCCTCCGCTGTCTCGTCGGGATTACCTTCTTTGGGTGTGTCCACCATGTATATATCGTATGATGAGGTGGCTGTCCAGTGCCCTGTGGGCCGTGGTTCCTCTTCGTCTCCCGCATCGTCGTCCATACCGTCGATGTCTTCGGATTCGAAGTAAAGCATGTCGGTTAAGTCGTCGACAGTGGCTACCAAGTGGGTGGTGGGTGGGCAGCGAATTTCTTCGTCATCCGCATCCCAATCCTGCCAGACATAGTTCGGCCAGGATCCTTCTGACAAGGAGAGAGACCTTAATGAGTTCCGTATGTCGCCAAAGGGCGAGTGCTGAAAAATATCCACGGAGGTAAACTCCATGATCGGCGCCCAATCGGATTCGCTAGGAACGGGCGAAGGCGGTTTGGAGTCCGTGGCCGGAGAAGGATCCGACTATTTGACAACACGGCTCTCGTGTAGGGTAAGGTCGATGTTCGGCTCGATCGCCGCTGAGGATAAGACCTCCGTGGCAGGGTCTATCCACCCGTCCACGGACGGTGCAACTGGCTCCGAATTGAGGGTCGGAGCGGCTGCCGGTGCGATCTCCTGAATGCTGTCCGATGGTAGAGCTAAATCATACTCATCGTGACCGTGTGACGCACAAGGTAGAGGTTCGAATCCGTCGAAGATCAAGTCTCCGCGGATATCGGCCGTGTAGTTTAAGCTTCCAAACCTGACCTGGTGGCCAGGGGTGTAACTTTTGATCTGCTCCAGACGACCAAGCGAGTTGGCCCGAGTGCGAAGCCGCCGAACACAAAGATCTGTCCGGGGAGAAAAGTCTCACCCTGGACTGCATCGCTATCGCTGATCGTAGGAGCCATCAAGGCTAACGGCGACGACACAGAGGAACTCTTAATGAAAGCACCAATGTCGGTGTCAAAACCGGTGGATCTCGAGTAGGGGGTCCCAAACTGTGCGTCTAAGGCGGATGGTAACAGGAGGCAGGGAACACGATGTTTTCCCAGGTTTGGGCCCTCTTGATAGAGGTAAAACCCTACGTCCTGCTTGATTTATTCTTGATGATATGGGTATTACAAGAGTTGATCTACCACGAGATCAGAGAGGCTAAACCCTAAAAGCTAGCCTATGGTATGATTGTCTGTTTTCCTATGGACTAAAACCCTCCGGTTTATATAGACACCGGAGGGGGCTAGGGTTACACAAGGTCAGTTACAAAAGAGGAGATATCCATATCCGTACTGCCTAGCTTGCCTTCCACGCCAAGTAGAGTCCCATCCGGACACGATACGAAGTCTTCAATCTTGTATCTTCATAGTCCAACAGTCCGGCCAAAGGATAGAGTCCGACTGTCCGGGGACCCCCTAATCCCGGACTCCCTCAGAGGGGCTCGCCCTGCGTCAACTCACCTCCTCCTCCACTTGGGGGGACGTAGAGGTTGTATCCATCATCTCCAGTGGGCGGGGCCAAGTCTCCGCTCCCAGGCCGAGAGCTGGACTGGGGGCTCGGCATGGGGTCTTCTGCTTCCGTCCCCGCCATGGCCGAACTCTCCACGTCCTCCAGCGACCCTAGGCGCCGGAGCCTCTTCCAGGAGCGATGAATGATGGTCTCCGTGTCTTCCTCCACCTCCCTAACCGGCAACAACAAACATAAACAAGAGGCCGGTTAGCAAAATTAATTGGACTTGCACAAGTTATCCATGAAAGGAAAAATCCTCCTTACTCTTCCGCGAGGAGCATGGAGTTCAAGTTGAACTCCATGGGAGGTGGAGACTCCTGTCTTCTCTTCTAAGGTGGGGGGACCAAGCTCCCCGATAGCTTGGGTGCCTGCCATGACATCAGGAGCTCCGGGGAAGACGAGCTCTCCGAGGAGCTCGAGCCGGAGCGGTGGCTGGACTCCGCCTCCGTGGCCGCGGGCCATTTGGCGGAAGAAGCCTTGTCCCGAGTAAGGCGAGGGGATTGGTGACACGCCACCTCATCCTTGGTAGACTTGGTGGAGGTCTTCTTCACCCTCTTGGTGGCTGGTGCTGGGTTGGAGGTCCCCGCTCCTCGGGCCGCGGCGCACCTACTGGTGCGCTTGTCAGGGTCTAGTGTAGGGCTTGCAGTCCAGCCGCAAGCCACTCATTTTCAGGGCCGATGCCACATCCTCCTCCCTCTCCTCCTCCTCTCCTTCCTGGAGCTCCGTTGCTGTAGTGGCAAGGGCGTCCATGCAGGCAAAGTCAACCTCGACAAGCTCTTCCCCGCAGGTCCTTCTGCAGCTCGCGCTTCGCTGCCGCCCTCGGACGCGCTTCCGCTCCCAGCTTTTCCTTTACCCTTCCCGGCCTTCACAGCCTTCTCCATCTCTGCGAGGCAGGCGGCTTTGTCCTCCTCGACCCTCTTTAGAATATACGCCACCTCTGTAGCAAAGGTGCGCTTATACATCACACCCTTAGTCCTGGTGGCCCTCTCCACCAGGGTGCTTGACCACTGGAGCTCTTCATCGAGAGTGGGGAGCTTCCAAGAACTCGATACCACTTCAGCATTGCAATCCAGCATCCACTTCAATATCTGGTCCCGGGCAGAGTTGATGTTTAGGGGGATGACGGTCGCCGGAAGCTTGAACAACTCAAAGCAGCCAAAAAGTTGGTCGCACAACCAGCCGTGGCCATAAACTAACAAGTTGTTGGCCAGCCCCGGTAGCAACCTCATCCTATCTACCACGTCTCCATACAGCCATGCAAGTATGTCCCTTTGCTGCAGCGGTGAGATGCGGCGGAGAAGAAAATCTTCCCCCACATGCTCAATGGTTAACCCGGCAGCCGCCAGACGGGTGATCCTGTTGATTTCCGGGTGCAGCCTATCCTTAGTGAGCCCTGTCAAGCTCCAATCCTTGCCGCGCTTGACGCACTGATGCCGTGCTTCGTAGAACTTGGGGGCTTCTGTCGGTGTTCCGGGAACGGGGGTCCCTAGACTTGCCTGCCTGCGGCGTGGCTCGAGTGGGGGCCCAGTGCGGCCCAGCTTCACCAACTCAAGCTCTAGACCCTCGCAAGGGGCCAAGCCTTGCGGGGCGGATGACAGGAGGCTTCCTCAGGAGTAGCATCATCAGGCAGGCTCACGAGGAGGCAGAGAGATCAAGGCAGGGGTGCCTCGCGAGGAGCCCATGATGCAAGCCATGACGATCGAGATTAGGCGGGCGCCGGCCTGTGTAGTGTCCTTGTTTCCCCTTCGGTGCAAAAGGAACAAGCACAGTCCAAGGCATCGGGCAAAGGTTACCATTCCGGTGCAAGGAGACCAAGACCAACAGAGCGGCAGGACAGAGGTCACCGTGGAGCCCAAGACGGCGTCATCACCAGTGCTTTTGGCAGCCGAAGACCACCTTTGGTCAGGATAAACTTGTACTAGATGTTCCCCTTCAAAATGGCCAATTGTTGGCGCCCTTCCCGCTCATTTTTTGGGAAGAGGACTAGGGCCTCTATAAATAGGACTAACCACCATAGGGAAAAAGGAGGAGAGGGGAAGAAAGAGGAGAGAAGAGAAAAGAGAGAGAGAAGAGAAAGAGGGGGGTAGACCGAGTAGAACACACCACACCAGCTCAAGAACACCTCTCGCGAGGTCGTTCTTCCCCCTGTATGGTTCATCATAAGCCCCTGAGGCAATCCACCACACCACACACTGGGGTAGGGTATTACACCACATCGGTGGCCCGAACCAGTATAAACCTCGTGTCCTTTGTGTGTTCTTCTTTCCAGCCTAGATTTCTTGCGAGCCATAGAAGCGCGAGTCGGTAGGGGAAAGATCTCCGTGCGCACCCCAGAGTTCGAACCTTAAGGGTCTGTCGGAACCCGAAATCCGACAACTTCCTTGTCCTAGATCCAGCACCAATCTCCTCTCCATTCATCCCACCTCCCATGCTAGTACCCAGGGAGGTAATCCCATGTCTTCCTTGGCGAGCGCGGAATCCAGCTGATGATTCCGGTGCGGTCGACTTTGCTCTCAACCCTCGGGACAAAGTAATGCCAGAACAGATCCACATTGGGCATCACCCCGATGAAATTCTCGCACAAATGCACGAAGATGGCCATAGTCGCCATTGCATTGGGCGTGAAATCGAGGAGATGGAACCCATAGAGGTGCATAATCGCCTCGAAGAACACGGAGAAGGGGGGATAGAGGCCACTGATAAAGTAAGCGACAAAGAACCAATAAGAATCAGGGGGATCGACCTCACCCGCCTCGTAAACTATGGGCGCCCCATGCCCTTTTTCAACAGGCCGCCCCCACAAATACCCGTACTTCACCTGAAGAACGGGGCCGCTCAGGGTGGACGGGACGAAGACGACGTCCTCCTTCCGCTTCTTGTTCAGCTCCACTGACCTCTTGCTCCCCTCAGCGACGGCCTCCTTCACCGCGGCCGTTGGTGTTTTCTTCTCGGTGGGTTTCTTCCCCATTCCTGCGGCAACGTGGGGAGGTGAAGGATTCGTTGGGGAAGGTGGCAGAACGAGATGAGGAACTGTCGCTTGGCTTGCGGAGGAAGATGGAGGAGCAAAGCGAGACACAGGTGAGTCGTGCCGCTCTGTTTTCCCCCTGCCCTTAAGGGGGGAAAGCGGGGCAGAGGCACGACGCTTCATAAAGTTACCATTTTACCATAACTGCAACAGTACCACGACCCCACGACGCACAGTAATTGCGCAAAGTGGATGTTGGATTGACTGGTCGCCATGGCGAAATGGAGCGCACAACCGTCTCCTGCCATGTGTCTGCGCACTGTTTGGGGCCTAACCTAACGTGCCACGCGAAACGTGTGGCTCAGGCCCAGGGGCTTATGTCCGGGAAAATATACGGGGGTATGCATTTTCCCCTGACTCGTGCACGGACAAGCCAAGACCAGGCCAGGGTACAAGAAGTCAAGAGATTCGAAGAACCAGCATGCAGCTCAGAGAGACTAAGGCCAAGCCAAAAAAGCAATATATTGCCAAGAGAAGGGCCTCCCTTGCCAAACAGGTGAGCTTAGCAAGGGGCAAGGCCACCGCAGGCGTCCGAGGTGCCCCGACAGGACCTGCCGGGGCTCGTGGAGGCAAAACCACCTCACCAACCACCCCAGCACGACCCACGTCGTTGATCAATGTGGTATCAAGCCGAAGACGATTAGGTGGCAGCCATTCACCACATGGCAGTGATACGTCTCCGTCGTATCTATAATTTTTTATTGTTCCATGCCAATATTCTACAACCTCTACAAACTTTTGGCAACTTTTTATACTATTTTTGGGACTAACATATTGATCCAGTGCCCATTGCCAGTTCCTGTTTGTTGCATGTTTTTTGTTTCGCAGAAAATCCATATCAAACAGAGTCCAAACGGGAGAAAAACTTACGAAGATTTTTTTGGAATATATGTGAATTTTGGGAAGTGGAATCAATGCGAGACGATGCTCGAGGGGCCCACGAGGATGAGGGGCACGCCCTAGGGGGCAGGGCGCGCCCTGGGCCCTCGTGGCCACTCTGTAAGGTAGTCAGTGCCCTTCTTTCGCTGCAATAAAGCCAATATCCGGATAAAATCGTGTCAAAATTTCAGCCCAATCAAAGTTACGGATCTCCGGGAATTTAAGAAACGGTGAAAGGGCAGCATCAGGGAGCGCAGAAACAGAAGGAAACACAGAGAGAGAGAGAGTGATCCAATCTCGGAGGGGCTCTCGCCCCTCCGCTACCATGGAGGCCATGGACCAGAGGGGAAACCCTTCTCCCATCTAGGGGGAAGGTCAAGGAAGAAGAATAAGGGGGGCTCTCTCTCGCTCTCTCCCGGTGGCGCCGGAACACCGTCGGGCCATCATTGCGACATCGATCTACACCAACAACTTCACCGTCGTCATCACCAACTCTTCCCCCCTCTATGCAGCGGTGTAACCCTCTTTTACCCGCTATAATCTCTACTTAAACATGGTGCTCAACGCTATATATTATTTCCCAATGATGTATGGCTATCCTATGATGTTTGAGTAGATCCGTCTTGTCCTATGGGTTAATTGATGATCGTGATTGGTTTGAGTTGCATGTTTTATTATTGGTGTTGTCCTATGGTGCTCTCTGTGTCGCGCAAGCGTGAGGGATCCCTGCTGTAGGGTTTGCAATATGTTCATGATTTGCTTATGGTGGATGGCGCGAGTGACAGAAGCACATGCCCGAGTAAGTAGGTTGTTTGTGTATGTGAGTAAAGAGGACTTGATGCCTTATAATGCTATGGTTGGGTTTTACCTTAATGATATTTAGTAGTTGTGGATGCTTGCTAGAGTTCCAATCATAATTTCATATGATCCAAGAAGAGAAAGTATGTTAGCTTATGCCTCTTCCTCAAATAAAATTGCAACAATGATTACCGGTCTAGTTATCGATTGTCTAGGGACAAATAACTTTCTCATGACAAAAAGCTCTCTACTGAAACTAATTTAGTTGTGTCTTTATCTAAATATCCCCTAGCTTTTATTTACATGCTCTTTATTATCTTGCAAACCTATCCTACAACACCTACAAAGTACTTCTAGTTTCATACTTGTTCTAGGTATGGCGAACATTAAGCGTGCGTAGAGTTGTATCGGTGGTCGATAGAACTTGAGGGAATATTTGTTCTACCTTTAGCTCCTCGTTGGGTTCGACACTCTTACTTATCGAAAGAGGCTACAGTTGATCCCCTAGATTTGTGGGTTATCAAGACCTTTTTCTGGCGCCGTTGCCGGGGAGCAATAGCGTGGGGAGAATATTCTCGTGTGTGCTTGTTTGCTTTATCACTAAGTGGATCTTATTTGCTATTCTAAGTTGTTCTCTATCTTTAGTTATGGATATGGAACACGAAATACCAAAAAACTTAGGTTTACTAGCTACTCATGGAGATGGGGAACCTCCTAAAGCCCTCGATGCTCATTATGTGAAAGATATTATGCACTACTTTAATGATCCTGAGAAAACCCCATTCAATTATATAATGGGAGACACGTTGGATCAACGTGAATACTTTAGGGATTATTGCTTGACTCAAAAGGGGAAACTATTATGGGATCAAATTTATATGTTTCATTGGTATGCTCGGCAACTATGCTTGAGATATGATTATACTTGTTGCTCTAGGATGAAGGCTCCACACCTTCCATTTTCATGCAAATTTAATGATAATGAAACCTTAGCTTCTTACGCTAATGGTATATATGATTACCATGATGTGGAACGAATAGAAGAATTTGTTGCTTTTAAGGGTGCTTGTGAAATTGAACCTTTGTTTAAAGAGTTTGAAGATTTTGATGATTCAGTTTATAGACCCGAAAATTTAGCTATCCTTAAATATTGCTATGAGAATTATAAATACAATTATGGTATTGATGAATTTATTGAGAAAGTCTCCGCTGTCCGAGAAGAGACTAATATTTTGCAAGAGTCTATGGAAGAAGAAATTGATGAAACTATGAGCTCATTGGATGAAAAAGATGATGAGGTGAGCGGAGAACAACAGGAGGAAGATCAGATTAGCTACCCATGCCCACCTTCTAATGAGAGTAACTCTCCAACTCATACATTATTTAATGTCTCTTCGTTCTTATCGAAGGATGAATGACATGATAATTGCTATGATCCCGTTGATTCATTTGAAATATCCCTTTTTATGAACTTGATGCTTGCTATTCTTGTGGCCAAGATGCCAATACGAATTATGCTTATGGAGATGAACTTGCTATTGTTCCTTATGTTAAACATGAAATTGTTGCTATTGCACCCACACATGATAGTCCTATTATCTTTTTGAATTCTCCAAACTACACTATATCGAAGAAGTTTGCACTTATTAAGGATTATATTGATGGGTGGCCTTTTACCGTTACACATGATAATTTTGATTAATATAATATGCATGTGCTTGCTGCTCCTACTTGCAATTATTATGAGAGAGGAACTACATCTCCGCCTCTCTATGTTTCCAACACGATAAAATTGCAAGAAACTTCTTATGTTATGCATTAACCTTTACTTGATGTGCATGAATTGTTCTTGTATGACATGCCGATGCATAGGAAGAGAGTTAGACTTCATCATTGCTTGATATATGTTGCTTTGTGCTCACTACTAAATGCCAAATCATTGCTAATTCAAATTGGCTTTGATATACCTTGGGATCCGGGTGGATTCATTACTTGAGCACCTTATGCCTAGCTTAATGGCTTTAAAGAAAGCGCTGCCAGGGAGACAACTCGGAAGTTTTGGAGAGTCACTTATTTCTGTTGAGTGCTTTTATAGAGTTTAAAAACAAAAAAATAAAGAGGGGAACCCAAAACTTTTCAGAAAGGAAAGTGAAAGTGAGAGAGACAAGCATTGTTGAAGTGAGGGAGCTCCTTGAACTTTGTTCATGCTCACGAAAACTTTGTGAATCTTGATTACAGAAACTTTTCAACAAAAACAATTTCCCCTTGTACAATTCCATTGTATTATAAAAATAATGTGCCAAGATTTGCCTTTAGGATGTTTACATTGCTTGTTGGTTTGTGCGGTGCAAAATAGAAACTTTGGCTGTAGTGTGCGATTTTACATTTTTTATCGGAACTTCAAACGGTTCTGAAAATTTTTGCACTGTCTTTCTATACAAATTATTTATTTTTCCTGAAAACAATTCAGAATTTTTGGAGTACCAGATGTATGGTGAATGTTCAGATTACTACAGACTATCCTGTTTAAGACAGATTCTGTTTTTGATGCATTGTTTGCTTGTTTTGATGAAACTATCAATTTCTATTAGTGGATGAAGCCATGGAAAAGTTATATTACAGTAGCTACAATGAAAAAACAAAATATTTATTGGTTTGCAACAGTACTTAGAGTAGTGATTTGCTTTATTATACTAACGGATCTTATCGAACTTTCTGTTGAGTTTTGTGTGGATGAAGTGATCAAGGATCGAGGAGGTCTCAATATGAGGAGAAGGAGGAGAGGCAAGATCTCAAGCTTGTGGATTCCCAAGGCACCCCAAGTAAATATTCAAGGAGACTCAAGCATCTGAGCTTGGGGATGCCCCGGAAGGCATCCCATCTTTCTTCAACAAGTATCGGTATGTTTTCGGTTTCGTTTCGTTCATGTGACATGTGCAAATCTTGGAGCATCTTTTGCATTTAGTTTTCATTTTTCTTTGATGCGCCATGCTGGTATGAGATAGTCCATGGTTGATTTGTAGAATGCTCTTTGCACTTCACTTATATCTTTTGAGTATGGCTTTATAGAATGCTTCATGTGCTTCGCTTATATCATTTGAAGTTTGGATTGCCTGTTTCCCTACACATATAAAACCGCCATTTGTAGAATGCTCTTTTGCTTCACTTATATTTGTTAGAGCGTGGGCATATCTTTTGTAGAAAGAATTAAACACTCTTGCTTCACTTATATCTATTTAGAGAGTTGACAGGAATTGGTCATTCACATGGTTAGTCATTAAATCCTACATAAAACTTGTAGATCACTGAATATGATATGTTTGATTCCTTGCAATAGTTTTGCGATATAAAGATGGTGATATTAGAGTCATGCTAGTGGGTAGTTGTGGATTATAGAAATACTTGTGTTGAAATTTGTGATTCCCGTAGCATGCACGTATGGTGAACTGTTATGTAACGAAGTTGGAGCATGAGGTATTTATTGATTGTCTTCCTTATGAGTGGCGGTCGGGGACGAGCGATGGTCTTTTACTACCAATCTACCCCCCTAGGAGCATGCGTGTAGTACTTATTTTCGATAACTAATAGATTTTTGCAATAAGTATGTGAGTTCTTTATGACTAATGTTAAGTCCATGGATTATACGCACTCTCACCCTTCCATCATTGCTAGCCTCTTCGGTACCGTGCATTGCCCTTTCTCACCTTGAGAGTCGGTGCAAACTTCGCCGGTGCATCCAAACCCCGTGATATGATACGCTCTATCACACATAAGCCTCCTTATATCTTCCTCAAAAAGCCACCATACCTACCTATCATGGCATTTCCATAGCCATTCCGAGATATATTGCCATGCAACTTCCATCATCATATAGATGACTTGTTCATTTATTGTCCTATTACTTTGCATGATCATAAGATAGCTAGCATGATGTTTTCATGGCTTTCTGTTTTTTGATTTCATTGCCACGCTAGATCATTGCACATCTCGGTACACCGTCGGAAGCATTCATATAGAGTGTCAGGACCCCGATTCTAAGTCACACCGATCTAGCCTGTAACACCTTATATCACTTTGCAGCCTCACGCATGGTATTCCCATGGGTGTCGCCTTACCATGGCCTGGGACCATTTTCGTTTTTTGGCTCACGTATATGATAGTGTTGCTAGCATCCATATGATAGAGAACCAGGGCCGACGTGACTAGTCATGAACCCTAAGTGGCACTAACTTACGGGGACAGGCATACATGAACCAACATTGAGCATGTCGGTCAGCAGCGTGCGAATCCGTTGCACTGGGCTAACAGGACTCCAAGAACCCGGGCTGTAGCAGGCTAGGCAGGACTCCGGATGTCACCGCGTGACATTTCCCCGAAGGGACAGACACAGGAACGAAGTGAATCACATGCCGGTCAGTCTAAGTGTTCCGGAGCAGTAGTGCTGGGCTAGCAGGACCCGGTGAACCGGGTTGTAGCAGACTACTATGGCTCATGGAAGCACAAGACTACATTTCCCCATAAGAGAGGCTACCAAGGATGAACAACTAGGTTGTTGGATCCCACACATACCAAGCATTTCAATCATACACACTATATGCTTGATATTTGTAAATACAACATGGCATCACAACATAACTCTATGACTCAAGTATTTATTCATTAGGCTCCGAAGAGCCAGATAATACAAACATGGGTCTCATGAACCAACATTCAGAGCATACAAGTCAAAGCACACGCGGAAGCTTAACATGTCTGAGTACAGACTTCTACAAATGAAAAAGGCTGAGAAGCCTGACTATCTACCAGATCCTGCCGAGGGCACAAGATCGTAGCTGAGGTATCAAGCTAAACGTCGAAGTCGACACGGAACTACTAGTGAGACTGACGTCTCTGCAAAACATAAAATAAGCAAACGTGAGTACAAATGTACCCAGCAAGACTTACATCAGAACTATCTACATATGCATATCAACAAAGGGGGTGGTGGAGTTTAACTACAGCAAGCCAGCTCTGACTCGGTGGTTATCCTAAACTACGACCGCAAGTAACTCTTTTGAGGTGGCACACACGAGTCCACATATTCACCATATCAATACACCACTATGGGTCCGCTCCCGTTTTCCTACGAGAACGCCATCCATAGCACTCACGCTTATCTTGCACATTTTAGAGTATCCACTTTCACTTGTCTATGAACTATGCAAGGGGTCTAAGTTTCCATATCCAAGGAATTAGGCTATTCGAATAGATAATGATAACCCTGCAGGGGTGTACTTCTTCAGACACGCTCTCGCCACTTACCACCATGTACACGTCGTGTGTCTCGGCAACCTTCAAGCGGAAGCCTGGTGAGGGAGTCGGCCACGACCTGACTAATCACACAAGTCTCTCGTCTAGGTTTATCGCCTATTCGGGTTCCATCCGCAAGGAGATCCGGTCGGGGTGTCGCTCACGGCCCCAAACGATGTGAGCAGGGTTCACAAGCCCACCATCCGGGTGCCACTTGGTACACCGTGCCACTGTGCATAGTCTGTCCCAAGCCCACTTGTACAGGGTGCCACTTGGTAGACTACTAACACTACCTACAAACACCAGAAACTAGTTGCAACTCCTGGACAGAGATCAGGTTGATTAATAAGTCGAGAGAGCTTGGAGCGCCCGGAGCCCAATGTGTGGTAGTAACTGTTCATGGATCACAAACACAGAACTCAGTTCCTAAGGACGGCTGCAATGAGACAACCCACCATGTACTCCTACATGGCCTCTCACCACTACCTTTACCAAATCGTGTTCACCACTTAGCTCTCAACAGTAGGACATGTTCACAACTTTCCAATTCAACCCTGATGAATCAGACCTGACACAACTCTAAGAAATAGCAGGCATGACAAACAAGCATGAATGAGTAGGCACATCAGGGCTCAAACAATTCCTACTCATGCTAGTGGGTTTCATCTATTTACTATGGCAATGACAGGTCATGCAGAGGAAAGGGGTTCAACTACCGCAACATGTAATAGTTTAAACGTTGTTATCCTAATGCAGTAAAAGAGAGCAGGAGCGAGAGAGTGGGATTGTATCAGAATGAACAAGGGGTTTTTGCTTGCCTGGCACTCCTGAAGATAGTATAGTTCTTCATCGGTGTCATCGATCTCATCGTCGGAACATACGTCTACCGAGGGGGAACAAACACCGGCAAACAAGAAGAAACACAATCAATGCGATGCAACAATATGATGCATGATCATGACATGGCAATATGATGTGATTTGGGCTAATGCAACAGAAAGTCATTTTAATTGAAGTGAAATTTAAACTACATCAAATTCCAACTCCAAACCTATTATGAAAGTTGGCCTAATCATGTTTCATCCTAAATAGTGAGGTTAACTTGCTCAAACATGCATGAAAACAGCATAAATGGATAGATTGGATTTTTCTGATAATTTTTCATATATAAATTATTTCATTTGGAGTTACAGATTATTTTCTATGAATTTTAGAAGTTTTGGCTATTTTCTGAAATAAATAAATCATTTCTGATTTATTTAAAATCCAGAAAGTATTTACTGCATCAGCACTACGTCATGCTGACCTTAGCAGGTCAACAGACCGGGTCTAGGTCAAACCTGACATGTGGGGTCTACATGTCAGTGTAACTGAGGACTAATTGAGGTTACTTAAT
>NC_041392.1:246555642-246562124 GCF_002162155.2 Triticum dicoccoides | reverse complement strand
TAGTTAGTGCTAATCTGGTGGTTAGCCTAATTAAGCCAGCGCCACGTCAGCCCGCCAGAGTTGCCCGGCGGCGACCAAAAACGTGGCGGAAGCTCGCCGGAGACGCTGCTCCGGCAGTGGTTCGACGCGCGAAGGGTACCAGTCTGTAGCCCTTCCTCCCGCGCATCCAACGAAGGCAGCAGGGTGGCTCAGGGTCGCCGGAGTTGGCGACTGCGTTGAGCTAGGTGGCTGCAGAAGCCACGGGCATGAGGCAGGCGTCGCTGCGGTGCACGGGGAGGCCAAACGAGGGCTTCTACGGCTTCGTAGGGACCTGGAGAGCACGCGGGTGCTACGGAGACGAGCGGAAGAGCTCGGGAGCGTGAGGCTCGCCGGCCATGGTGATGGCCGGAGCTCGATGCTCGTGGGGCGACGGCTAGAGGGCGCGGGGAACAACGGGAAAATGGGGAAACACAGCAGAGGCTCACAACGGTTCGGTGGAGAAGCACGACGGGGTCGGGGAGGAGCTGGAGCAAGCGAATCGATGGCGGTGGTCGTCGGTGCCGAAGCTTGATGACGACGAAGATGCTGGCGATGAGGGGCTCCCGAGGTTGTGGCCGTCGGCTTGTCGACGTGTGGTGATGAGGCGAAGCCGATGGGCACACTAGTGAGTCGGCGGGGGCACGGTGGCCACGGTGGTGACGAGCGGCGACGGTGAGCTCCGCTCGGGGAAGAGAGCAGATAAGGGGAAGAGCACGGGAGAGAGTGAGAGGGGCCCGGGGGGTGCGTGGCGACGTCCAGGGAGAGCCAGTGAAAGCAGGCACATAGGAGGTGGCCGAGCACATGCGTGCGTGCCGCGGGCACACGCCTCTCGTCCTACTGGCGAGAGGTAGAAGACGGTCCAGCCCCTAGTGGGCTGGGCCGGTTCGGCTGGGCCAGGTAGGCTACGCTAGGTAGGTGGCCTAGTGGCCTTCTCTCCCTCTCTTTTATTATTTGTTTCATTTTTTCTATTTTCTGCTACTATTTTGCAAATAAAATACTAACCAAAACACTTTGGTTAATTTTGTAAATTCTTGTGAGGAATATTTGAATTATTTTCAAACCACACAACAAATTTCAGAATATTTGGAGCAACCAATATTTAATGGTAAATTTTAAACTCCAACTCAAATATCATAATGATTTAATTCAATGACCAAAATGTCGTGGAAAAATATGCATCATCTCTGGTAGAGGCTTTCACCTTTTTCTATAAATCATGAACATTTTAAAAGGATATTTTGAGGTCATTGAATTTTTTTTGGTTGAACCTATTTGAATTGCATTTGTGCTAGGGTTTATCAATCCGCAATTCAAATTTCTTAAATTTAAATATGATGACATGAATGCTTTCATGCAACTAGTTACAAGCAAATCTAGGGCCGTGACATAGAGTCATATCTTTCTTCTAGTATTGAGTTGTAATATTGAGTTGTAAGTAAATAAAAGTGTGATGATCATCATTATTAGAACATTTTCCCATGTGAGGTTATCAAAACAAAAGTGACCAGAGAATCCCCCCAAAAGATAGAGAGAGAAAGGCCAAAGAAGCCTACAAAAAACGAAAAAAAGAAAAAAAGGAGAGAAAAGAGAGAAGGGACAAGGTTACTATCCTTTTACCACACTTGTGCTTCAGAGTAGCACCATGTTCTTCATATAGAGAGTCTCTTGAGTTATCACTTTCATATACCAGTGGGAATTTTCATTATAGAACTTGGCTTGTATATTCCAACGATGGGCTTCCTCAAGTTCCCTAGGTCTTCATGAGCAAGCAAGTTGGATGCACACCCACTTACATCAGGGGAGCCACGAGGGGCCCACGAGGGTGGAGGGCACGCCCAGGGGGGTGGGCGCGCCCCCTGCCTCGTGGCTTCCCTTACGTGGACTCCAAGTCTCCCGGGTTGCTTTTCTTCCAAAAATAAGTTCCGTGAAGTTTCAGGTCAATTGGACTCCGTTTGATTTTCCTTTTCTGCAAAACACTGAAATAAGGGAAAAACAGAAACTGGCACTGGGCTCTAGGTTAATGGGTTTGTCCCAAAAATCATATAAAATAGCATATAAATGCATATAAAACATCCAAGGTTGATAATATAATAGCATGGAACAATCAAAAATTATAGATACATTGGAGACGTATCAGTGCGCGCCTCTACATCGACCAGTATGTACGTACACGTTCGCGACCCGAAAGACAACGCTAAGTACGCTTCGACCAGGTGGGTCCCGACTGTCAGGCACTTCCTTGCCTACGAAGATGTAGCTGGTGGGTCCCAGCAGTCAGGCGGGAAAATTGTTTTTTTTGCCTGGACGCACTTCCTTGCGTGCGAAGATGTAGCTGGTGGGTCCCAACAGTCAGGGGGAAATGTTTTTTTCACGAAATATGGTGTCCCGTCCGGTGGGTCCTGTCAGATTTCGGGTTCCGGCAGACCCTTGAGGTTTGAACACTGGGGTGCGCGCGGAGATTTCGCCTCCTACCTACTTGCACCCCTCCGCCATGCTAGGATCTAAAACTAAGGAAAGAGCAACACAAGAGACACAGGGTTTATACTGGTTCGGGCCACCGTTGTGGTGTAATACCCTACTCCAGTGTGTGGTGTGGTGGATTGCCTCTTGGGCTGATGATGATGAACAATACAAGGAAGAACAGCCTAGCGAGGGTCTGTTCTTGGCTGGGGCGATGAACTGCTCGGTGGAGTTGAGTCACCTTTCTCTCTCTCTCTCTCTCTCTCTCTCTCTCTCTCTCTCTCTCTCTCTCTCTCTCTTTGCTTCTAGCCAACCGATCGAACCCCTTCTTTAGAGAGCCTTTCTTTGTGGGTGGCTGGTCCTATTTATAGAGGCCCTGGTCCTCTTCCCAAATATCGAGCGGGAAGGGAGCCAACAATGGCGGGCTAATTTGAAGGGGGACAGCAAGTATCAGCTATCCTGACAAAAGTAGTCTTCGCCTGCGCAAAGCTCTGGTGATGACGCCGTCTTGGGCTCCACGGTGACCTCCGTCTCGTAGTCCTCCTGGTCTTGGTCTCGTTGCACCGAAATGGCAACCTTTGTCTGATGCCTCGGTACTCCGCGGCTGCGCTTGCCCCCTTTGCACCAAAGAGGAAAGGAGGACGCTGCACGGCTCGCACCCGCCTGGCGCCCTGAGTCGTCATGGCTTGCGTCACGGGCACCTCACGAGGTACCCCGCCTTGATCTCTCCGCCTGCTCGTGAGCCAGCCTGACAAGGCCGTGCCTGAGGAAGCTCCGCGTCATCCGCCCCGCGAGGCTTGGCCCCTCGCGAGGGTCTTGGGTCTGTGTTGGTGAAGGCGGGCCGTGCTGGGCCCCCCTTTGAGCCACGCCGCAGGCCGCAGGCAGGCAAGTCTGGGGACCCCCGTTCCCAGAACGCCGACAGGTTCCCGCTATCAGGTGGAGGAATAATTATTTTGCGCGTAATAAGGAGGCACTTCCTTGCTGCGGCCGTGGACCTAGCTGTCAGCCTCTCCACGTACAATCCACGTCCAATGGAAGCCGTTCCTTGACCATGTTGACCACGCTGCACCAAGAGCACCAGGGCGGTGGAGGACGGTGAGGCCTAGGAAGGGGACGACACGGAGCCGGGGAAGACACGACAGTGGATGCCCACGCGTAGAGGAGTATGAGGGTTCACTGGTTCGCTGCGGTGTGAGGCTGCCGTTGCCGCAGAATAACAGGGGGTGTGGGTGAGTTGAGGGATGGCCTGGCCAGCGCTGGGAGTAGTAGGGGGCGGTGAGGCCTCCGCCACATTGCAGCCGGCCACGGGAGGCAGGAGCACGAGGCACGACCGGCGCTGGTTTGGGCGGCTGGAGCAAGAAGACCAGAGGTTGAAGAAGCATTACGACCGAAGGATGGACATCATACGGTCACTGGAACTAGAATCGTTCATATTGACTAAGTTGACAAAGCACTCCGTCCTCGTTAACTTAGTAGGCCCACAAGTCAGAGTCCCACCAAGGTGGGTCCCAACTAGCAGGGGGAGTATTCATTTTTTGTGCGTAATAAGGAGGCACCTCCGGTGGGTCCGAGCTGACAGCGGGGGGAACATTTTTTCGTGAAATACGTTGGCTCGTTCGGTGGGTCCCAGCAGTCAGGGGGAAACGTTTTTTCGCCAAATACTGTGGCCCGTCTGGTGGGTCCCTGCTGTCAGGTGGAGGAATAATTATTCTTCGCGTAATAAGGAGGCACTTCCTTGCGGCTGCCGTGGACCCAGCTGTCAGCCTCTCCATGTACAGTACTCTTCCGATGGAAGTCGTTCCTTAACCACATTGACCACGCAATGCTGAGAGCACCAGGGCGGTGGACGATGGCGAGGCCTAGGAAGGGGATGAGCGGAGCCGGGGAAGACGCGACAGTGGATGCCCACGCAGAGAGGAGTACGAGGGTTCACTGGTTTGCTGCGGTGTGAGGCTGCCATCGCCGCAGAATAACAGGGGGTGTGGGTGAGTAGAGGGATGGCCTGGCCAGCGTTGGGAGTAGTAGGGGCGGTGAGGCCTCCGCCGCATCGCAGCCAGCCACGGGAGGCAGGAGCACGAGGCACGACCGGCACTGGTTTGGGCGGCTGGAGCACGAAGACTAGAGGTTGAAGAAGCACTACGGTCGTTGGATGGACATCGTACGGTCACTGGAGCTAGAATCATGCATATTGACTAAGTTGACAAAGCCCTCCGTCCCCGTCAACTTAGTAGGCCCACAAGTCAGCCTACCACTATACTGGGTCCCAGCTAGCAGGGGGAGTATTCATTTTTTGTGCGTAATAAGGATGCACTTCCTTGTGTGCGAAGATATAGCTGGTGGGTCCAAGATGTCAGCGGCGGTAATGTTTTTTTCGCCAAATACGGAGGCCCTTTCGGTGGGTCCCACATGTCAGGTGGAGGAATCATTATTTTCCGCGTAATAAGGAGGCATTTCCTTGCATGCGGCCATGGACCCAGTTGTCAGTCTCTCCACGTACAGTCCACTTCAGATGCATGTCGGTCGTTGACCACGTTGAGCAGGCCGCGCCGAGAGCACCAGGGCGGTGGACGACGGCGAGGCCTAGGGGGAACGACACGGAGGCAGGGAAGACTCATCAGTTGTTTCCCACGCGGAGGGGAGTACGACTGTATGAGGGTTTACTGGTTCGTCTGCCATCGCCGGAGAATAACAGCAGGTGTGGGTGAGTAGAGGGATGGCTAGGCCAGCGATGGGAGTACGGTGGGGCGGTGAGGCCTGCGCGGCAGCACAGCCGGCTGCGGGGAGGAGAGAGCAGGCAGTCCCGCCGACGCTTGTTTGAGCGGCTGGAGCAGGAAGAGCAGAGTTTGAAGAAGCACGACGGCCGTTGGATGGACATCCAACAGTCACTGCTTGTGCGTCAACCTTTTTTTAGGAAAGCCTCAATTCTGTGGAAAACATCATACATCCCATATGCCATTATTTCTAATAATTTACAGCCCATTTGCTAATTCTTAAGGTTTTTTTGGAGCCCATATTCTTTTTTAGCATTACATCCCATATTATGGCCACGGTTAAAAAATTATACGAATTTTTGCATATTTCGGTGCAGTTCGAACTGTTTTTAATCCCGAAATTTCGAGTCACATTCAAACTGATTTTAAAAATAAATGTATATCAATATAAAATCCAACAAATTGTGCACATATAAAAATCAATGCAATTTAAAATCTCGAAATGAAAAAAAGAAATTTGAAACTAATTGCCAGTTTGATGTGTTTTAAAATGTACAACCCATTTCTCATTACTGATAGGCCATTTTCTCGGCCAGCCGAATGAAGCTCTCCTCGTCTTGAAAGATTTACAGTCCAACAGGCCTGACAAAGCGACTTACTTGGCAAATCACAAAAAAATTGGGCTGTGGCCGTGGACCCAGCTGTCAGCCTCTCCACGTACGGTACTCTTCCGATGGAAGTCGGTCGTTGACCACATTGACCACGCCGTGCCGAGAGCACCAAGGCGGTGGACGATGGTGAGGCCTAGGAAGGGGACGACGCGGAGCCGGGGAAGACGCAGCAGTGGATGCCCACACGGAGAGGAGTACGAGGGTTCACTGGTTCGGCTATGGTGTGAGGCTGCCGTCGCCGCATAATAATAGGGGGTGTGGGTGAGTAGAGGGATGGCCTGGCCAGCGGTGGGAGTAGTAAGGGGCGGTGAGGCCTCCGCGACATCACAGCCGGCCACAGGAGGCAGGAGCACGTGGAATGACCGGCGCTGGTTTGGGCGGCTGGAGCAAGAAGACCAGAGGTTGAAGAAGCACTACTGCCGTTGGATGAACATCGTACGGTAACTGGAGCTAGAATTGTTCATATTGACTACGTTGACAAAGGCCTCTATCCCCGTCAACTTCCTAGGCCCACAAGTCAGCCTCCCACGATGCTGGGTTGCAGCTGGCAGGGGGAGTATTCATTTTTTTGTGCGTAATAAGGAGGCACTTCCTTGTGTGCGAAGATAGCTGGTGGGTCCGA
>NC_041392.1:246532653-246555385 GCF_002162155.2 Triticum dicoccoides | reverse complement strand
AAGGCCCTTCCGGTGGGTCCCAGATGTCAGGTGGAGGAATCAAAGACTTGAGAAGGCGTATCGAACAAGCTAGTGTACCAGTAGAGAGACGTCGCTTAGTTTTAGAAAAAAGAGAGACGTGCTCCTGTAGCTGGTTTGAATAAAAACCTAGACTATGACTATATATGGTGCTATGCTACTCTACAAGTAATGAAACTGACATATCCAACGTTCGCTTCTCCTCTTCTCTACTGACTCCACCTAGCATCAGAAGCTCTGGCCGCAGCAACCATGTCCGCTGGCTGCTCGTCCACCTGCTCTTCAACAGGCAACAACCAAATATGTGCCAAGTCGCCACCCGTACCATCGCCCGTGAGTCTCATCACACCCCCGCCGGCACGCGCACCGCAGCCGGTTGCTCATCACAACCCGCTGCCGTTGGTGTGGTGCCACTGCTGCAAATCACGCAAAGTCATCCGTCGCGTCTCAACCACAATCCTCAACCCTGGCCGAGTCTTCTACAAATGCCCGGATCATGGGGTAATAATATGTTTAAGTGTTGTTCTGCTGTTTTTAGTTGCTGATTTTTTAATAGTTTGGTTGATGATCTTCCAATTTGATTCGTGCAGAAAAGGGAAGATTCGTGTGATTCGTATTTCTGAGAAGTTGCTGATGTGGGGGAGTGCAACTACGCTGATTATTTGGTTAGCCGAGGAATCCCAATACCAGCAGGTTGGGGTGTTGGACAAGTAACTAAAGGAACGACAGAAGAGGAAGATGCAGAGCAGAAGGTTAAAGATGCAGTTCCTCTGATCATGGCCAAGCAACAGCTACTGAATGACATTGACAGCAATGAGGAGATGAAAGAGCTTGTGAAGATAATGGGCAAAATCAATGTGCTCTATAGGATGATTGTCTCTTTATTTGCAGTGTATGTAGCACTCGTGATGTATTTAGTGGCTATGACATGAGCACTTTGCTGAAACTAGTAATGAATGAAACCTGTGTAGCAGGCTGGGCATAGTGTTGTGAACATCTAATGATTTCTATTAACGGAAATCAGGGGGTATCCCCTTTTGCTCATAAATGAACAAATAGCAGAGGCCCTTTTGGTAATAAATAAATAAATTAGCAGAGGACCTGTCGGGTCAGCTTTTTTCTCATTCGAAGACGTCGAGCAAATTGCAGTCCAACAGCGAACTATGTCATCAAATTCAAGTTTCACAGCCAAATATGATTACAACTAAACAACTATGTCATCATGTTTTAGTTGTCATACAATCACCAAACACAAATTAGCATACATAACAAGTGATGTTCTCACAGGAAAATACTAAACAACATGTTCATCGGGTTTCAGTTGTCATAGCAAACACAATTTCACATAGTAGATAAAAAACGTCTTCTGACAGGCAAATACGACAAAAGCAATGTAATCATGATCCGCAGCAGCAGCATCAACATCTTCGCCATGTGTATCAGTCTGAATCGTAATTCCCCACGGTGTCATCTTCTTCTTCGTCCTCAACGTCCTCGAACGTTGGCTCCTTCTTGATCAACTCTTGTATGTCCACAGCACGACATGCAATCTTTTTGCCGGCGTCATTAACGTGATGGTTCTCAAAGATATTAGGAACATCTGTGTTATCTTGTACATCAGGAGCAGTGTAAGCATCATCTTGTTGTGCAACTTCATTAAATGAATTCCTCTGCTCAAACCTTTGCACTACTCTCCAATCATCGCTACGTGCAAATGTGTCTTCCAAGAAAAATATATGTGTTGCTTGATTTGCCAAAATAAAGGCTTGTTGGTCTGGTACACCGCATTGACATTGATGGATTTGAAATAATCATCAGCTCTGGGTTTTGCGATCCTGGAAAACAGGTTATACCAACGACAACACAACATAACCACACACCGATGATCCTCGAAACTGGAGATATACTGCAACTGAACAATGTCTGTTATGTTAGCATACATTTCAGTTGTCTCTTTGTCATACGTATCCGTGCTCATGATGGCACTGTTTTCTGTCTTCTTGCCTTCGTCTCGTGCAAGGGTGTTGTAGCGCACATCTCCAACAATGCAAGATTCATAATGTCTTACACAAGTATCAGGACCCATTGCTAGTGAGTAAAGGGCATCATCAACTGCTTGTTGATACGTCTCCAACGTATCTATAATTTTTGATTGCTCCATGCTATATTATCTACTATTTTGGACATTATTGGGCTTTATTATTCGCTTTTATATTATTTTTGGGACTAACCTATTAACCGGAGGCCCGGCCCAGAATTGCTGTTTTTTTGCCTATTTTAGGGTTTCGAAGAAAATGAATATCAAACGGAGTCCAAACAGAATGAAACCTTCGGGAACGTGATTTTCTCACCGAACATGATCTAGGAGACTTGGACCCTACGTTAAGAAATAAAGGAGGAGGCCACGAGGTAGGGGGGAGCGCCTACCCCCAGGCGTGCCCTCCACCCTCGTGGGCCCCCTGTTGCTCCACCGACGTACTCCTTCCTCCTATATTTACCTACGTACCCCAAACGATCAAATACGGAGCCAAAACCCTAATTCTACCGTCGTAACTTTCTGTATCCACGAGATCCCATCTTGCGGCCTGTTCCGGAGCTCCGCCGGAGGGGGCATCCATCACGGAGGGCTTCTACATCAACACCATAGCCTCTCCGATGAATTGTGAGTAGTTTACCTCAGACCTTCGGGTCCATAGTTATTAGCTAGATGGCTTCTTCTCTCTTTTTGGATCTCAATACAATGTTCTCCCCCTCTCTTGTGGAGATCTATTCGATGTAATCTTCTTTTTGCGGTGTGTTTGTTGAGACCGATGAATTGTGGGTTTATGATTAAGATTATCTATGAACAATATTTGAATCTTCTCTGAATTCTTTTATGTATGATTGATTATCTTTGCAAGTCTCTTCGAATTATCAGTTTGGTTTGGCCTACTAGATTGACCTTTCTTGCAATGGGAGAAGTGCTTAGCTTTGGGTTCAATCTTGCGGTGTCCTTTCCCAGTGACAGTAGGGGCAGCAAGGCACATATTGTATTGTTGCCATCGAGGATAACAAGATGGGGTTTTTATCATATTGCATGAATTTTATCCCTCTACATTATGTCATCTTGCTTAAGGCGTTACTCTGTTTTCTTGAACTTAATACTCTAGATGCATGTTGGATAGCGGTCCATGAGTGGAGTAATAGTAGTAGATGCAGGCAGGAGTCGGTCTACTTGGCTCGGACGTGATGCCTATATACATGATCAATCCAAGATATTCTCATAACTAAGCTCAATTCTATCAATTGCTCAACATTAATTCGTTCTCCCACCGTAAAATACTTATGCTCTTGAGAGAAGCCACTAGTGAAACCTATGGCCCCGGGTCTATCTTCATCATATTTATCTTCCAATACTTAGTTATTTCCTTTGCTGTTTACTTTGCTTTTATTTTACTTTGCATCTTTATCACAAAAATACCAAAAATATTATTCTATCATATCTATCAGATCTCACTCTCGTAAGTGACCGTGAAGGGATTGACAACCCCTTATCGCGTTGGTTGCGAGGAGTTATTTGTTTTGTGCAGGTACGAGGGACTCGCGTGTAGCCTCCTACTAGGTTGATACCTTGGTTCTCAAAAACTAAGGGAAATACTTACGCTAATTTGCTACATCATCCTTTCCTCTTCAAGGAAATCCAACGCAGTGCTCAAGAGGTAGCAAGAAGAATTTCTGGGCGCCGTTACCGGGGAGTCTACGCAAAAGTCAACATACCAAGTACCCATCACAACCCTTATCTCCTGCATTACATTATTTGCCATTTGCCTCTCGTTTTCCTCTCCCCCACTTCACCCTTGCCATTTTATTCGCCCTCTCTCTCTCTATCCTCCCTCTCTTTCTCTATTTGCCTCCTTTTGCCCACTTGCTTTTTGTTTGCTTGTGTGTTGGATTGCTTGCTTGTCGTTATGGCTAGTCCCTTATCTGCTCCTTTGTCTCCCGAGTTTGAGGTTCTTCACTTCAAAAGGGAAGGAGAAAATTTAAAAGATGCTTGGTTTAGAATGATGGAATCTTATCGTAATTGTACCCTAGAAGTGAATTTTAGAATTTTTCTTCGCAACTTTTATGTTGGACTAAATATGTCTCATAGACAACTTTTGGATTGCGTTGCCAAAGGCAATTTTATTGAAATTGATCCCAGTATTGTGCATGAAATTATAGAAGGTATAGTAGGAACTCTACCTCAACAAAAGGGGCCTCATCATACCCAAGAGGAAATGCAAGTTTTTGAGAAAATTTGCGAAGTAACCAAGATTTTACAAAAGTCTCTTGAACCTCTTAAAAGCGTTAGCGGGAATCTCCACCGCATGAATATGTTGATTACACTTTGCAATAAGCGGTTGGACTCTTTAGATCTCAAGATTTCCAAATATGAAGGGAAACGTAAAGAACCTCCCGGATTCCAGCATAACTCCGCTAAAAGAATTAAGAATCAAGATGATAATACCTAGATCTATCCTTGCCTTTTATGCCTAGCTAGGGGCGCTAAACGATAGCGCTTGTTGGGAGGCAACCCAATTTTATTTTTATTCCTTGCTTTTTGCTCCTATTTAGTAATAAATAATTTATCTAGCCTCTGTTTTGGTTGTGTTTTTTGTGTTTAATTAGTGTTTGTGCCAAGTAGAACCATTGGGAAGACTTGGGGAAAGTCTTGATATCTTGCTGTAAAAAACAGAAACTTTAGCGCTCACGAGAACTGCTGCCATTTTTATTTGGAAAGTTCTATTTAGTTAATTCTTTTTGTAGATGATTAATATATAAATTACTCACGTCCAGAAATTTATTTTAGAATTTTTTGGGTTCTAGATCTTGTGCTAGCTACATATTACTACAGACTGTTCTGTTTTTGACAGATTCTGTTTTTCGTGTGTTGTTTGCTTATTTTGATGAATCTATGGCTAGTAAAATAGTTTATAAACCATAGAGAAGTTGGAATACAGTAGGTTTAACACCAATATAAATAAATAATGAGTTCATTACAGTACCTTGAAGTGGTATTTTGTTTTCTTTCGCTAACAGAGCTCACGAGATTTTCTACTTTAAGTTTTGTGTTGTGAAGTTTTCTAGTTTTGGGTAAAGATTTGATGGATTATGGAACAAGGAGTGGCAAGAGCCTAAGATTGGGGATGCCCATGGCACCCCCAAGATAATCTAAGGACACCTAAAAGCCAAAGCTTGGGGATGCCCCGGAAGGCATCTCCTCTTTCGTCTACTTCTATCGGTAACTTTACTTGGAGCTATATTTTTATTCACCACATGATATGTGTTTTGCTTGGAGCATCTTGTATGATTTGAGTATTTTCTTTTTAGTTTACGACAATCATCCTTGCTGTACACACCTTTTGAGAGAGCCATACATGATTTGGAATTTGTTAGAATACTCTATGTGCTTCACTTATATCTTTTTGAGTTATATAGTTTTGCTCTAGTACTTCACTTATATCTATTAGAGCACGGTGGTGGATTTGTTTTATAGAAACTATTGATCTCTTATGCTTCACTTAGATTATTTTGAGATTATTAAATAGCATGGTCATTTGGTTAAATAATCCTAATATGCTAGGTATTCAAGAGTAGTAATTTTTTTCTTATGAATGTTTTGAATACTAAGAGAAGTTTGATGCTTGATGATTGTTTTGAGATATGGAGGTAATAATATCAATGTTGTGCTAGTTGAGTAGTTGTGAATTTGAGAAATGTTGTGTTGAAGTTTGCAAGTCCCGTAGCATGCACGTATGGTAAACGTTATGTAACAAATTTGAAACATGAGGTGTTCTTTGATTGTCCTCCTTATGAGTGGCGGTCGGGGACGAGCGATGGTTCCTACCAATCTATCCCCCTAGGAGCATGCGCGTAGTGCTTGGTTTTTGATGACTTGTAGATTTTTGCAATAAGTATGTGAGTTCTTTATGACTAATGTTGAGTCCATGGATTATACACACTCTCACCCTTCCAACATCGCTAGCCTCTTCGGTACCGTGCATTGCCCTTTGTCACATTGAGAGTTGGTGCAAACTTCACCGGTGCATCCAAACCCCGTGATATGATACGCTCTTTCACACATAAACCTCCTTATATCTTCCTCAAAACAGCCACCATACCTACCTATTATGGCATTTCCATAGCCATTCCAAGATATATTGCCATGCAACTTTCCACCATTCCTTTTATCATGACACATTCATCATTGTCATATTGCTTAGCATGATCATGTAGTTGACATAGTATTTGTGGCAAAGCCACCGTTCATAATTTTTCATACATGCCACACTTGATTCATCGCAATCCCGGTACACCGCCGGAGGCATTCATATAGACTCATACTTTGTTCTAGTATCAAGTTGTAATCATTGAGTTGTAAATAGAAGTGTGATGATCATCATTTTCTAGAGAATTGTCCCAAGTGAGGAAATAAAAAAAAGGAGAAAGACCATAAAAAAGAGAAGGCCCAAAAATAAAAAAGAGAAAAAAAGAAGAAGAAGAGGAAGGCCATAAAAAATAGAAGGCCCAAAAAAACAAAAAAAATGAGAGAAAAAGAGAGGAGGGACAATGCTAATATCCTTTGCCACACTTGTGCTTCAAAGTAGCACCATAATCCTCATGATAGAGAGTCTCTTGTTTCGTCACTTTCATATACTACTGGGAATTTTCATTATAGAACTTGGCTTGTATATTCCAACAATGGGCCTCCTCAAGTGCCCTAGGTCTTCGTGAGAAAGCAAGTTGGATGCACACTCACTTAGTTTCTTTTGTTGACCTTCCATACATTTATAGCTCTAGTGCATCCATTGCATGGCAATCCCTACTCCTTGCATTAACATCAATCGATGGGCATCTCCATAGCCCATTGATTAGCCTCGTTGATGTGAGACTTTCTCCTTTTTTGTCTTCTCCACATAACCCCCATCATCATATTCTATTCCACTCATAGTGCTATGTCCACGGCTCGCGCTCATATATTGCGTGAAAGTTTATAGATTTGAGATTACTAAATTATGAAACAATTGCTTGGCTTGTCATCGGGGTTGTGCATGATGAGAGCATTCTTGTGTGACGAAAATGGAGCATGACTAAACTATATGATTTTCTTGGGATGAACTTTCTTTGGCCACGTTATTTTGAGAGGACATAATTGCTTAGTTAGTATGCTTGAAGTATTATTATTTTTATGTCAATATGAACTTTTATCTTGAATCTTTCGGATCTGAATATTCGTACCACAATTAAGAAGAATTACATTGAAATTATGCCAAGTAGCACTCCACATAAAAAATTCTCTTTTTATCATTTACCTACTCGAGGACGAGCAGGAATTAAGCTTGGGGATGCTGATACGTCTCCAACGTATCTATAATTTTTGATTGCTCCATGCTATATTATCTTCTGTTTTGGATGTTTATGGGCTTTATTATACACTTTTCTATTATTTTTGGGACTACCCTATTAACCCAGAGCCTAGTGCCAGTTTCTGTTTTTTCCTTGTTCTAGAGTATCGCAGAAAAGGAAAATCAAACGGAGTCCAATTGACCTGAAACTTCACGGAACTTACTTTTGGAAGGAAAGCAACCCAGGAGACTTGGAGTCCACGTCAAGGAAGCTTCGAGGAAGCCACGAGGTAGGGGGCGCGCCCTCCACCCTCGTGGGCCCCTCGTGGCTCCCCTGACGTACTTCTTCCGCCTATATATCTCCATATACCCTAAAACGATCGGGGAGCACAATAGATCGGGAGTTCTGCTGCCAAAAGCCTCCGTAGCCACCGAAAACCAATCTAGACCAGTTCCGGCACCCTGCCGGAGGGGGCAATCCCACTCCGGTGGCCATCTTCATCATCCTAGTGCTCTCTGGTAGAAACTTTGGGGCACTCTTTGAGGTTCTATGTGTTGGTTGAATAGATGAATCTGAGATTGTGTGATGCATATCGTATAATCATACCCACAGATACTTGAGGTGACATTGGAGTATTTAGGTGACATTAGGGTTTTGGTTGATTTGTGTCTTAAGGTGTTATTCTAGTACGAACTCTAGGGCTGTTTGTGACACTTATAGGAATAGCCCAATGGATCCATTGGAAAAGAATAACTTTGAGGTGGTTTCGTACCCTACCATAATCTCTTCGTTTGCTCTCCGCTATTAGTGACTTTGGAGTGACTCTTTGTTGCATGTTGAGGGATAGTTATGTGATCCAATTATGTTATTATTGTTGAGAGGACTTGCACTAGTGAAAGTATGAACCCTAGGCCTTGTTTCCTAGCATTGCAATACCGTTTACGCTCACTTTTATCATTAGTTACCTTGCTGTTTTTATATTTTCAGATTACAAAAACCTTTATCTACCATCCATATACCACTTGTATCACCATCTCTTCGCCGAACTAGTGCACCTATACAATTTACCATTGTATTGGGTGTGTTGGGGACACAAGAGACTCTTTGTTATTTGGTTGCAGGGTTGCTTGAGAGAGACCATCTTCATCCAACACCTCCTACGGATTGATAGACCTTAGGTCATCCACTTGAGGGAAATTTGCTACTGTCCTACAAGCCTCTGCACTTGGAGGCCCAACAACATCTACAAGAAGAAGGTTGTGTAGTAGACATCAAGCTCTTTTCTGGTTCCGTTGCCGGGGAGGTGAGTGCTTGAAGGTATATCTTTAGATCTTGCAATCGAGTCTTTTAGTTTCTTGTTTTATCACTAGTTTAGTTTATAAAAGAAAATTACAAAAAAAATGGAATTGAGTCTACCTCATACGCTTCATATTTTTAATATCTTTTGTTAGTATGATGGAAAGGAAAATTGTGCCAAATTGTTAGAAGAAGAATGCATTAAAATATTTGGCACTAAATCTTTGAATGATGAGCATGATTGCAATGTTGTTAGTATGAACTCCTTGAATATCCATAGTACTAATGATGATTGCACTAGTTATGATGAAAATGTCTCCGATAAACATGTCAATTTTTGTGGAGTGCATTGGGTTTGTAAGTACACACAAAATAGGGAAGATAGATATTTCAAGAGGCATAAGCACTTAGAAACTAAATTGTTGCAACAAAGGCTAGATGATTGTGCTGAAAAATTAAATTTTCTTGGCCATACTTGTGAGCTTTGCAATGAACGTGGTCATTTAACCATCCGATGCAAATTGTTTCATGATCTAATCGTGTCCAAAAATTGTGATGAGTTGATTTCCCTTGCACATTATAATGAACTTAGCTTGCTTATGGGCTGCGAAGAAATGAAACATATAACTGGTGATCTTCCAGAATTTTCCCGTTATAAACTGCTTGGCTTTGATCTAGAGGAAATTTATATGTATTGTGCAGTGAATTGCATTGAAAATCCTTATACTGCCAATTACATAAAGAAAAGAAACAAATAGGGGATGAAGAGAATACTAACAAAAGGGGAGAGACTTCCCAATACCCTTCTATTATTTCTTATGAATCAGGTAACGAGGAGGAGCCTCCTATTCAACCAATCTCATTAATAAGGAGCTCCAAAAAGAGGATTGAACCCACACATGATGTGGTGAAGAAGAAGAAAAGAAAAATGAAGAGAGGTAAAAAGACATCTCTCCAAATAATGCTTCTCATATTACTATTATTCCTCATGAAAATATAATTGTGGAAGATAATGATACTTCTTATGATCTTGAAAATCTTTTTGGCACTTGCTTGGAAGAATATGATAATTGCTATACTATTGGTGCTATCCATACTATTAATGATGAGAGTGATTAAGCTTATGATATGAAAAGGCCCAAGCTTGGGGATGCTATGTTTGATGAACATGATGTTTTTCAGAATATATTTTCTGCAATTAATGTTTGTCCCAAGCTTGGGGAAGCTATGTTTAATGACGATATTTTTAGTCTCCTAAGTTTTGACATGCAAATTTATAATGATGATAGCATGCCTCCTACCTATGATGATTATTGTGATGATACTTATGCTATAAAAAGTAGTTATTATATTTATAAAACTTGTCATGATTATGGTTACCCTTTTCTGAAAATTACTCTTTTAATGTGGAAACAATTTATAGTATTCGAGTTTCTTATGATACTCCCACTATTCCGAATGAGAAGAATTTTGCTTATGTGGAGAGCAATAAAATTTCTATGCTTGTAGATCATGAAAATAATGCTTTAGGTGCTGGTTATATTGTTGAATTCATTCATGATGATACTGAAAATTATTATGAGGTAGGAATATATGCTTGTAGGAATTGCAATAATATCAAATTTCCTCTCTATGTGCTTAAAGTTTTGAAGTTATGCTTGTTTTACCTTCCTATGCAAGTTAATTCTTGTTCCCACAAGTTGTTTGCTCACAAAGTCCCTATGCGTAGGAAGTGGGTTAGACTTAACTGTGCTAGTCATATTCTTCATGATGCTCTCTTTATGTTACAATTCTTATATTTTATGTGAGCATCATTGAAATCATCATGCCTAGCTAGGGGCGTTAAACGATAGCGCTTGTTGGGAGGCAACCCAATTTTATTTTAGTTCCTTGATTTTTGCTCCTGTTTAGTAATAAATAATTAATCTAGGCTCTGTTTAGATGTGGTTTTATGTTTTAATTAGTATTTGTGCCAAGTAGAACCTTTGGGAAGACTTGGGTGAAGTCTTTATGATCATGCTGTAAAAAACAGAAACTTTAGCGCTCACGAGAATTGCTGCAATTTTTTATTGGAGAGTGCTATTTAGTTAATTCTTTTTGCAGATGATTAATAGATAAATTCCTCAGGTCCGGAAATTTATTTTAGAATTTTTGGGGTTCCATAAGTATACGTTTGATCCAGATTACTACAGACTGTTCTGTTTTTGACAGATTCTGTTTTCGATGTGTTGTTTGTTTATTTTGATGAATCTATGAGTAGTATCAGAGGGTATAAACCATAGAGAAGTTGTAATACAGTATGTTTAACACCAATATAAATAAAGAATGAGTTCATTACAGTAACTTTAAGTGGTGTATTGTTTTCTTTCGCTAACGGAGCTTACGAGTTTTCTGTTAAGTTTTGTGTTGTGAAGTTTTCAAGTTTTGGGTAAAGATTCGATGGACTATGGAATAATGAGTGGCAAGAGCCTAAGATTGGGGATGACCAAGGCACCCCAAGGTAATATTCAAGGAAAACCAAAAGCCTAAGCTTGGGGATGCCCCGGAAGGCATCCCCTCTTTTGTCTTCGTTCATCGGTAACTTTACTTGGAGCTATATTTTTATTTACCACATGATATGTGTTTTGCTTGGAGCGTCATTTTATTTCATTTTTTTCTTACTATTTGAATAAAATACCAATATCTGAAATCCTTAAATGTTAGAGAGTCATCACATAGTTGCATAATTATTCAACTACTCATTGATCTCCACTTATATCTTTCGGAGTAGTTTGTTGTTTGCTCTAGTACTTCACTTATATCTTTTAGAGCATGGTGGTAGTTTTATTTTGAAGAAATAGATGAACTCTCGTGCTTCACTTACATTATTTTGAGAGTATTTGGAACAGCATGGTAGTTTGCTTTGGTTATGAAACTAGTCCTAATATGATGGGCATCCAAGGGGGATATAATAAAAACTTTCATACGGAGTGCATTGAATACTAAGAGAAGTTTGATACTTGATAATTGTTTTGAGATATGGAGATGGTGATATTAGAGTCATGCTAGTTGATTAGTTGTGAATTTAAGAGATACTTGTGTTAAAGTTTGTGATTCCCGTAGCATGCACGTATGGTGAACCGTTATGTGATGAAGTCGGAGCATGATTTATTTATTGATTGTCTTCCTTATGAGTGGCGGTCGGGGACGAGCGATGGTCTTTTCCTGCCAATCTATCCCCCTAGGGGCATGCGCGTAGTACTTTGTTTCGATAACCAATATATTTTTGCAATAAGTATGTGAGTTCTTTATGACTAATGTTGAGTCCATGGATTATACGCACTCTCACCCTTCCACCATTGCTAGCCTCTCTAGTACCGCGCAACTTTCGCCGGTACCATAAACCCACCATATATCTTCCTCAAAACAGCCACCATACCTACCTATCATGGCATTTCCATAGCCATTCCGAGATATATTGCCATGAACTCTCCACCGTTCCGTTTATTATGACACGCTCCATCATTGTCATATTGCTTTGCATGATCATGTAGTTGACATCATATTTGTGGGAAAGCCACCGTTCATAATTCTTTCATACATGTCACTCATGAGTCATTGCACATCCCGGTACACCGCCGGAGGCATTCATATAGAGTCATATCTTGTTCTAAGTATCGAGTTGTAATTCTTGAGTTGTAAGTAAATAAAAATGTGATGATCATCATTATTAGAGCATTGTCCCAGTGAGGAAAGGATGATGGAGACTATGATTCCCCCACAAATCGGGATGAGACTCCGGACGAAAATAAATAAATAAAAGAGGCCAAAGAAGCCCAAATAAAAAAAAAGGAAAAGAGGCCATAAAAAAGAGAAGGCCCAAATAAAAAAATAAAAAAAATAAAAAAATGTGAGAAAAAGAGAGAAGGGGCAATGCTACTATCCTTTTACCACACTTGTGCTTCAAAGTAGCACCATGATCTTCATGATAGATAGGCTCGTATGTCGTCACTTTCATATACTAGTGGGAATCTTTCACTATAGAACTTGGCTTATATATTCCAATGATGGGCTTCCTCAAAATGCCCTAGGTCTTCGTGAGCAAGCGAGTTGGATGCACACCCACTAGTTTCTTTTGTTGAGCTTTCATACATTTATAGCTCTAGTGCATCTGTTGCATGGCAATCCCTACTCACTCACATTGATATCTATTTATGGGCATCTCCATAGCCCGTTAATACACCTAGTTGATGTGAGACTATCTTCTCCTTTTTGTCTTCTCCACAACCACCATTCTATTCCACCTATAGTGCTATATCCATGGCTCACGCTCATGTATTGCGTGAAGAATTAAAAAGTTTAAGAACATCAAAAGTATGAAACAACTGCTTGGCTTGTCATCGGGGTTGTGCATGATTTAAATACTTTGTGTGGTGAAGATGGAGCATAGCCAGACTATATGATTTTGTAGGGATAGCTTTCTTTGGCCATGTTATTTTGAGAAAGACACGATTGCTTAGTTAGTATGCTTGAAGTATTATAGTTTCTATGGCAATATTAAACTTTTGTCTTGAATCTTATGGATCTGAACATTCATGCCAAAATAAAGAGAATTACTTAGAGAAATATGTTAGGTAGCATTCCACATCAACATTCTATTTTTATCATTTACCTACTCGAGGACGAGCAGGAATTAAGCTTGGGGATGCTGATACGTCTCCAATGCATCTACAATTTTTGATTGTTCCATGCTATTATATTATCAACCTTGTATGTTTTATATGCATTTATATGCTATTTTATATGATTTTTGGGACTAACCCATTAACCTAGAGCCCAGTGCCAGTTTCTGTTTCTCCCTTCTTTCAGTGTTTCGCAGAAAAGGAAAATCAAACGGAGTCCAATTGACCTGAAACTTCACGGAACTTATTTTTGGAAGAAAAGCAACCCGGGAGACTTGGAGTCCACGTAAGGGAAGCAATGAGGAAGCCACGAGGCAGGGGGGCGCCCACCCCCCTGGGCGCGCCCTCCACCCTCGTGGGCCCCTCGTGGCTCCCCTGACGTACTTCTTCCACCTATATATCTCCATATACCCTAAAACGATCGGGGAGCACAATAGATCAGGAGTTCTGCTGCCAAAAGCCTCCGTAGCCACCGAAAACCAATCTAGACCAGTTCCGGCACCCTGCCGGAGGGGGCAATCCCACTCCGGTGGCCATCTTCATCATCCTAGTGCTCTCTGGTAGAAACTTTGGGGCACTCTTTGAGGTTCTATGTGTTGGTTGAATAGATGAATCTGAGATTGTGTGATGCATATCGTATAATCATACCCACGGATACTTGAGGTGACATTGGAGTATTTAGGTGACATTAGGGTTTTGGTTGATTTGTGTCTTAAGGTGTTATTCTAGTACGAACTCTAGGGCTGTTTGTGACACTTATAAGAATAGCCCAAGGGATCCATTGGAAAAGAATAACTTTGAGGTGGTTTCGTACCCTACCATAATCTCTTCGTTCGCTCTCCGCTATTAGTGACTTTGGAGTGACTCTTTGTTGCATGTTGAGGGATAGTTATGTGATCCAATTATGTTATTATTGTTGAGAGGACTTGCACTAGTGAAAGTATGAACCCTAGGCCTTGTTTCCTAGCATTGCAATACCGTTTACGCTCACTTTTATCATTAGTTACCTTGCTGTTTTTATATTTTCAGATTACAAAAACCTTTATCTACCATCCATATACCACTTGTATCACCATCTCTTCGCCGAACTAGTGCACCTATACAATTTACCATTGTATTGGGTGTGTTGGGGACACAAGAGACTCTTTGTTATTTGGTTGCAGGGTTGCTTGAGAGAGACCATCTTCATCCAACACCTCCTACGGATTGATAGACCTTAGGTCATCCACTTGAGGGAAATTTGCTACTGTCCTACAAGCCTCTGCACTTGGAGGCCCAACAACATCTACAAGAAGAAGGTTGTGTAGTAGACATCAAGCTCTTTTCTGGTTCCGTTGCCGGGGAGGTGAGTGCTTGAAGGTATATCTTTAGATCTTGTAATCGAGTCTTTTAGTTTCTTGTTTTATCACTAGTTTAGTTTATAAAAGAAAATTACAAAAAAATGGAATTGAGTCTACCTCATACGCTTCATATTTTTAATATCTTTTGTTAGTATGATGGAAAGGAAAATTGTGCCAAATTGTTAGAAGAAGAATGCATTAAAATATTTGGCACTAAATCTTTGAATGATGAGCATGATTGCAATGTTGTTAGTATGAACTCCTTGAATATCCATAGTACTAATGATGATTGCACTAGTTATGATGAAAATGTCTCCGATAAACATGTCAATTTTTGTGGAGTGCATTGGGTTTGTAAGTACACACAAAATAGGGAAGATAGATATTTCAAGAGGCATAAGCACTTAGAAACTAAATTGTTGCAACAAAGGCTAGATGATTGTGCTGAAAAATTAAATTTTCTTGGCCATACTTGTGAGCTTTGCAATGAACGTGGTCATTTAACCATCCGATGCAAATTGTTTCATGATCTAATCGTGTCCAAAAATTGTGATGAGTTGATTTCCCTTGCACATTATAATGAACTTAGCTTGCTTATGGGCTGCGAAGAAATGAAACATATAACTGGTGATCTTCCAGAATTTGCCCGTTATAAACTGCTTGGCTTTGATCTAGAGGAAATTTATATGTATTGTGCAGTGAATTGCATTGAAAATCCTTATACTGCCAATTACATAAAGAAAAGAAACAAATAGGGGATGAAGAGAATACTAACAAAAGGGGAGAGACTTCCCAATACCCTTCTATTATTTCTTATGAATCAGGTAACGAGGAGGAGCCTCCTATTCAACCAATCTCATTAATAAGGAGCTCCAAAAAGAGGATTGAACCCACACATGATGTGGTGAAGAAGAAGAAAAGAAAAATGAAGAGAGGTAAAAAGATATCTCTCCAAATAATGCTGCTCATATTACTATTATTCCTCATGAAAATATAATTGTGGAAGATAATGATACTTCTTATGATCTTGAAAATCTTTTTGGCACTTGCTTGGAAGAATATGATAATTGATATACTATTGGTGCTATCCATACTATTAATGATGAGAGTGATTAAGCTTATGATATGAAAAGGCCCAAGCTTGGGGATGCTATGTTTGATGAACATGATGTTTTTCAGAATATATTTTCTGCAATTAATGTTTGTCCCAAGCTTGGGGAAGCTATGTTTAATGACGATATTTTTAGTCTCCTAAGTTTTGACATGCAAATTTATAATGATGATAGCATGCCTCCTACCTATGATGATTATTGTGATGATACTTATGCTATAAAAAGTAGTTATTATATTTATAAAACTTGTCATGATTATGGTTACCCTTTTCTGAAAATTACTCTTTTAATGTGGAAACAATTTATAGTATTCGAGTTTCTTATGATACTCCCACTATTCCGAATGAGAAGAATTTTGCTTATGTGGAGAGCAATAAAATTTCTATGCTTGTAGATCATGAAAATAATGCTTTAGGTGCTGGTTATATTGTTGAATTCATTCATGATGCTACTGAAAATTATTATGAGGTAGGAATATATGCTTGTAGGAATTGCAATAATATCAAATTTCCTCTCTATGTGCTTAAAGTTTTGAAGTTATGCTTGTTTTACCTTCCTATGCAAGTTAATTCTTGTTCCCACAAGTTGTTTGCTCACAAAGTCCCTATGCATAGGAAGTGGGTTAGACTTAACTGTGCTAGTCATATTCTTCATGATGCTCTCTTTATGTTACAATTCTTATATTTTATGTGAGCATCATTGAAATCATCATGCCTAGCTAGGGGCGTTAAACGATAGCGCTTGTTGGGAGGCAACCCAATTTTATTTTAGTTCCTTGATTTTTGCTCCTGTTTAGTAATAAATAATTAATCTAGCCTCTGTTTAGATGTGGTTTTATGTTTTAATTAGTATTTGTGCCAAGTAGAACCTTTGGGAAGACTTGGGTGAAGTCTTTATGATCATGCTGTAAAAAACAGAAACTTTAGCGCTCACGAGAATTGCTGCCATTTTTTATTGGAGAGTGCTATTTAGTTAATTCTTTTTGCAGATGATTAATAGATAAATTCCTCAGGTCCGGAAATTTATTTTAGAATTTTTGGGGTTCCAGAAGTATACGTTTGATCCAGATTACTACAGACTGTTCTGTTTTTGACAGATTCTGTTTTCGATGTGTTGTTTGTTTATTTTGATGAATCTATGAGTAGTATTAGAGGGTATAAACCATAGAGAAGTTGTAATACAGTATGTTTAACACCAATATAAATAAAGAATGAGTTCATTACAGTAACTTTAAGTGGTGTATTGTTTTCTTTCGCTAACGGAGCTTACGAGTTTTCTGTTAAGTTTTGTGTTGTGAAGTTTTCAAGTTTTGGGTAAAGATTCGATGGACTATGGAATAATGAGTGGCAAGAGCCTAAGATTGGGGATGACCAAGGCACCCCAAGGTAATATTCAAGGAAAACCAAAAGCCTAAGCTTGGGGATGCCCCGGAAGGCATCCCCTCTTTTGTCTTCGTTCATCGGTAACTTTACTTGGAGCTATATTTTTATTTACCACATGATATGTGTTTTGCTTGGAGCGTCATTTTATTTCATTTTTTTCTTACTATTTGAATAAAATACCAATATCTGAAATCCTTAAATGTTAGAGAGTCATCACATAGTTGCATAATTATTCAACTACTCATTGATCTCCACTTATATCTTTCGGAGTAGTTTGTTGTTTGCTCTAGTACTTCACTTATATCTTTTAGAGCATGGTGGTAGTTTTATTTTGAAGAAATAGATGAACTCTCGTGCTTCACTTACATTATTTTGAGAGTATTTGGAACAGCATGGTAGTTTGCTTTGGTTATGAAACTAGTCCTAATATGATGGGCATCCAAGGGGGATATAATAAAAACTTTCATACGGAGTGCATTGAATACTAAGAGAAGTTTGATACTTGATAATTGTTTTGAGATATGGAGATGGTGATATTAGAGTCATGCTAGTTGATTAGTTGTGAATTTAAGAGATACTTGTGTTAAAGTTTGTGATTCCCGTAGCATGCACGTATGGTGAACCGTTATGTGATGAAGTCGGAGCATGATTTATTTATTGATTGTCTTCCTTATGAGTGGCGGTCGGGGACGAGCGATGGTCTTTTCCTGCCAATCTATCCCCCTAGGGGCATGCGCGTAGTACTTTGTTTCGATAACCAATATATTTTTGCAATAAGTATGTGAGTTCTTTATGACTAATGTTGAGTCCATGGATTATACGCACTCTCACCCTTCCACCATTGCTAGCCTCTCTAGTACCGCGCAACTTTCGCCGGTACCATAAACCCACCATATATCTTCCTCAAAACAGCCACCATACCTACCTATCATGGCATTTCCATAGCCATTCCGAGATATATTGCCATGAACTCTCCACCGTTCTGTTTATTATGACACGCTCCATCATTGTCATATTGCTTTGCATGATCATGTAGTTGACATCATATTTGTGGGAAAGCCACCGTTCATAATTCTTTCATACATGTCACTCATGAGTCATTGCACATCCCGGTACACCGCCGGAGGCATTCATATAGAGTCATATCTTGTTCTAAGTATCGAGTTGTAATTCTTGAGTTGTAAGTAAATAAAAATGTGATGATCATCATTATTAGAGCATTGTCCCAGTGAGGAAAGGATGATGGAGACTATGATTCCCCCACAAATCGGGATGAGACTCCGGACGAAAATAAATAAATAAAAGAGGCCAAAGAAGCCCAAATAAAAAAAAGGAAAAGAGGCCATAAAAAAGAGAAGGCCCAAATAAAAAAATAAAAAAAAATAAAAAAATGAGAGAAAAAGAGAGAAGGGGCAATGCTACTATCCTTTTACCACACTTGTGCTTCAAAGTAGCACCATGATCTTCATGATAGATAGGCTCGTATGTCGTCACTTTCATATACTAGTGGGAATCTTTCACTATAGAACTTGGCTTATATATTCCAATGATGGGCTTCCTCAAAATTCCCTAGGTCTTCGTGAGCAAGCGAGTTGGATGCACACCCACTAGTTTCTTTTGTTGAGCTTTCATACATTTATAGCTCTAGTGCATCTGTTGCATGGCAATCCCTACTCACTCACATTGATATCTATTTATGGGCATCTCCATAGCCCGTTAATACACCTAGTTGATGTGAGACTATCTTCTCCTTTTTGTCTTCTCCACAACCACCATTCTATTCCACCTATAGTGCTATATCCATGGCTCACGCTCATGTATTGCGTGAAGAATTAAAAAGTTTAAGAACATCAAAAGTATGAAACAACTGCTTGGCTTGTCATCGGGGTTGTGCATGATTTAAATACTTTGTGTGGTGAAGATGGAGCATAGCCAGACTATATGATTTTGTAGGGATAGCTTTCTTTGGCCATGTTATTTTGAGAAAGACACGATTGCTTAGTTAGTATGCTTGAAGTATTATAGTTTCTATGGCAATATTAAACTTTTGTCTTGAATCTTATGGATCTGAACATTCATGCCAAAATAAAGAGAATTACTTAGAGAAATATGTTAGGTAGCATTCCACATCAACATTCTATTTTTATCATTTACCTACTCGAGGACGAGCAGGAATTAAGCTTGGGGATGCTGATACGTCTCCAATGCATCTACAATTTTTGATTGTTCCATGCTATTATATTATCAACCTTGTATGTTTTATATGCATTTATATGCTATTTTATATGATTTTTGGGACTAACCCATTAACCTAGAGCCCAGTGCCAGTTTCTGTTTCTCCCTTCTTTCAGTGTTTCGCAGAAAAGGAAAATCAAACGGAGTCCAATTGACCTGAAACTTCACGGAACTTATTTTTGGAAGAAAAGCAACCCGGGAGACTTGGAGTCCACGTAAGGGAAGCAATGAGGAAGCCACGAGGCAGGGGGGGCGCCCACCCCCCTGGGCGCGCCCTCCACCCTCGTGGGCCCCTCGTGGCTCCCCTGACGTACTTCTTCCGCCTATATATCTCCATATACCCTAAAACGATCGGGGAGCACAATAGATCGGGAGTTCCGCCGCCAGAATCCTCCGTAGCCACCAAAAGCCAATCCAGACCCGTTCTAGCACCCTGCCAGAGGGGGAATCCTTCTCCGGTGGCTATCTACATCATCCCGGTGCTCTCCATGACGAGGAGGGAGTAGTTCTCCCTCGGGGCTGAGGGTATGTACCAGTAGCTATGTGTTTGATCTCTCTCTCTCTCTCTCTCTCTCTCTCGTGTTCTTGAGGTGATACGATCTTGATGTATCGCGAGCTTTGCTATTATATTTGGATCCTATGATGTTTCTCCCCCTCTACTCTCTTGTAATGGATTGAGTTTTCCCTTTGAAGTTATCTTATCGGATTGAGTCTTTAAAGATTTGAGAACACTTGATGTAGGTATTGCCGTGCGTATCTGTGGTGACAATGGGATATCACGTGATTCACTTGATGTATGTTTTGGTGATCAACTTGCGGGTTTCGCCCATGAGCCTATGCATAAGGGGTTGGCACACATTTTCATCGTGATTCTCCGGTAGAAACTTTGGGGCACTCTTTGAGGTTCTATGTGTTGGTTGAATAGATGAATTTGAGATTGTGTGATGCATATCGTATAATCATACCCACGGATACTTGAGGTGACATTGGAGTATTTAGGTGACATTAGGGTTTTGGTTGATTTGTGTCTTAAGGTGTTATTCTAGTACGAACTCTAGGGCTGTTTGTGACACTTATAGGAATAGCCCAACGGATTGATTGGAAAGAATAACTTTGAGGTGGTTTCATACCCTACCATAATCTCTTCGTTCGTTCTCCGCTATTAGTGACTTCGGAGTGACTCTTTGTTGCATGTTGAGGGATAGCTATGTGATCCAATTATGTTATTATTGTTGAGAGGACTTGCACTAGTTAAAGTATGAACCATAGGCCTTGTTTCCTAGCATTGCAATACCGTTTACGCTCACTTTTATCATTAGTTACCTTGCTGTTTTTATATTTTCAGATTACAAAAACCTTTATCTACCATCCATATACCACTTGTATCACCATCTCATCACCGAACTAGTGCACCTATACAATTTACCATTGTATTGGGTGTGTTGGGGACACAAGAGACTCTTTGTTATTTGGTTGCAGGGTTGCTTGAGAGAGACCATCTTCATCCTGCGCCTCCTACGGATTGATAAACCTTAGGTCATCCACTTGAGGGAAATTTGCTACTGTCCTACAAACCTCTGCACTTGGAGGCCCAACAACGTCTACAAGAAGAAGGTTGTGTAGTAGACATCACGCACGTGTCGTAGTAGAGGCGCGCACGTGTCGTAGTAGAGGTGCGCACGTAGCATGTACACGTACGTACAGCGGCCAGTGTGCAAGAAAGAAAATACGGCCACGTACGTACATACGGGCAGGGTCTCGAACACCTACTCGCGCATACGTACGACCAGGGCTCGTGTACATGGCTGGGTCGGAACGGAGAAACAGCGTCGTTGTCGTGTTCATGGGGAGCCAACCGGCTGGGTCGGAACGGAATGCATCGTCGTGTTCATCGGGAGGGCTTGGACGGAACAGGCGACAGAAATGAGGCCTGGCGTACCGCGGAACAGAGGAAACGACCTTGTGTTCAACCGGCCACGTTCGAAACGGGATCCTTCTCGTCGGGAGGGGTCTGACATACCGCAAAACGGAGGAAACGGTCCTCCTACAGTTGAAACAGGGGTCCTGTTGATCGGGAGGGGTGTGGCGTACCGCAAAATGGAGGAAACGGACTTGTGTTGGAGCGCTACGGTCGAAACGGGGTCCTGTTCATCAGGAGGGGTCTGTCGTACCGCGAAACGGGACTCCACGGGATACTGTTCATCTCCACCGTCGACCCCCTCCAGCCTCCACGGGCAACTGTTCATCCACCGTCGATCTCCTCCAGCCTCCACCTGCGACTGTTCATCCACGGGCTCCTGTTCATCCAGCCTCCACCGCGCGCTACTCCACCGGCTACTGTTCAACCAGCCCTCTCCACGGATCCTGTTCAACCACCCCTCCATGGGCTACTGTTCATCCTGGCCTCCACCGTCTACTATTCATCCTGCCCTCCACGGGGTGGTCCTGTTCATCCTGCCCTCCACGGGGTCCTGCTCATCCAGCCCCAACCGGCTCGATCGATCGGGTTACTGTTCATCCAGAGGCAACACCACGGGGTCCTGTTTATCCACCCCCACCGGGAACTGTTCATCCAACCCCCCTCCCCCCTCGCAATGCTCACTGTTCATCCAGAGGCAGCATCGATCGGCTTCAGTTAGCAGCAGTAGCAAAGGAATCGCTCGATCGGGTTCAGTTAACAACCATCGATCGATCGCTCGGGTTCAGTAACACGTAGCCTGTAGTGCAATCACTTGGGTTCAGTTAGAGCCCAATGCCTCGCACCCACATGCGTGCATGTACGAGAGAAACGCGCATCGCTCGCCCCCAACCACCCACCGTAACCCGGAACACCCCGATATTTTCCTCGCCCTCGCTTCTACCAGGGTTTTTTCCGTCATGGACGGCCCAAAGAATGTCATGCAGGTGCGTCTCCGGCCTGCCCAGGACGAAAAGCCCATTTTCTGTCGTGATTTTTTGTCATAGAGGTAGGACCCCACGACATCTATGATGATACCGGGTTTTTTCACAATTATCATCATAGAAGTGTCATAAGTATGACAGAAAAAAATCGTTCAGCCCAAAATGTCACGGATGTGTCTTTTTTTTTTGTAGTGCACGCGACAGGCCAGCGAGGGCCATTGGGAGCCAGTTGGCCATGACTTTATCGTCGCCCCCGGCCTCAAGGACGGCCTCCTCGTACGCCAGCAGAAAGGCCGTCGGATCCGCCGCACCATCATAACGGGGCGGCATCTCCTGCTTGAAATTGTGCGGCCACCGCACCCGCCGCAAGGCGGGGGTGAAGGCCCGGAGCCCCACGGCACTATGGAGGGCGCCCGTCGATC
>NC_041392.1:246512150-246532267 GCF_002162155.2 Triticum dicoccoides | reverse complement strand
AGGCTTTGGCGCACCCCTACCTGGCGCACCAAATGTAAGATTTCGGGTTCCGGCAAACCCTTGAGGTTCGAACACTAGGGTGCGCACGAAGATCTCTCCCCCTCTCTAGCTCGCACACACCATGATCTCACGGCCTAGCTCAACGAACCAAAAGAACAAGAGACACAAGAGTTTATACTGGTTCGGGCCAATGATGTGGTGTAATACCCTACTCCAGTGTGGTGTGGTGGATTGCCTCTTGGGCTAAGGATGAACAGTTACAAGGGAAGAATAGCCCCCTGAGGTGAGGTGTTCTTGTGCTTGGCGAAGTTATGGTCGGGGATGATCTGGATCCTCTCTCTCTCTCTCTCTGGATCAGTCCCCCCCTCTTACTCTGGTGGCTAGTCCTATTTATAGAGGCCCTGGTCCTCTTCCCAAATATTGAGCGGGAAGGGATCCCACAACGGCCAAATTCGAAGGGAGACAAATAGTACAAGTAATCATGACTAAAGGTGGTCTTCGCCTGCCAAAGGCTCTGGTGGTGACGCCGTCTTGGGCTCCACGGTGACCTCCATCCTGCCGTCCTGCTGGTCTTGGTCTCGTTGCACCGATATGGAAACCTTTGCCTGATGCCTCGGGACTCCTCGCCTGCGCTTGCCTCTTTAGCACCAAAGAGGAAACGAGGACACTGCGTGTGCTAGTGCCCGCCTGGCTCCAGTCGTCATGGCTTGCATCACAGAAACCTCGCGAGGTGTCCCTTGTCTTGATCTCTCCGCCCCTCGCGAGCCAGCCTGGTGGGGCAGCCTCCGAGGAGGTCTTGTGTCGTCCGCCTCATGAAGCTTGGCCCCTCGTGAGGGTCTTGAGTGTTTGCTGGTGAAGACGGGCCGTACAGGGCCGCTGGTGGAGCCATGCTATGGGTCGTAGGCAGGAAAGTCTGGGGGCCCCCGTTCCCAGAACACCGACAAAAGTGGTTGACACTATATTGTTTTCGACTCCCCATTTTTCTTTGAATAGTCACTATAAAAATTGAAGAAAATGTGTAAAATATACTTTCTAAACACATAAGCAACTTGTTAGCTAAATGTTACCACAAAAGACAATGCTAACTTGTAACACAAAAAACACTTTTACAATAGTGCCAATCTAATGGCAATATAGTTAAAGTGGTGAACGGGGCTCCATTATATGAGATTGACCAAGTTTTGTCACATCAACACATTTTGCACCATGTATATCAAAGTGTGAATCTTTGTAACAATAGGGCCCACAAAAGTTGCACTTATTCACAATAGGATTTTGTGATTGACAAGAAAGAGCCTAGTTTGACAACTTGGATTCATCTATTATTAACCATGAGTTGTCTTAGGTGCTTGTCTTGGGTGCACAAATTTGAGGAATGACCTCTATCTAATGTGTTTTTAGTCGTTCATTTTGACCCTATTTAAATGCGTGGGGCTTAGCGATGCAAAAAAGTAGAAATTTGATGGCATGAAAGTACCAATACAATACAAAAAAACCTTTTGTAAGCATATTTTACAAATACAAATAAGTAACACAAAGAACTTTTTTGGGACATAATTGTCCAAAGTTGCATTCTTAGAACATAGATTATTTTCCCTTCATAGTATCCATATGAATCAAACCTTTAGTTTATATCTCGACTAATTTTATAAAGCTCTACTCATGCTAAAGATTAACTATTTAAATTTATTCAAAGTAGTGCCTTCCAAATTGAATGTACAATTTATTCAATTATTCACTCTTATATTTCTTTACGGAGGGAGTATTTGCATCCAATAAAATTTATTTGGTTTTGGTTTTTTGCTACCAATGTATGTAAGGTTCTCGTGCTTAGGAAGGGTACACATAGTTTCCTAAGGCCCCTCCAAGCTAGCAAATCACTTACACAAGTGCCTGCTCGCTGCTTTCTACGCCCTCCTTTAGAAGCATACTTAACTACCCTTTCCTCCACCCTTGTCATTGATTTTGACACATTACCCTTGTTTTGTAACCCCTGTAACATCCCAAAATTTCAATTTGGAATGTTATACATAGATCATTCATGCATAATCATATTTTATTGCATCTTGTTTTGCGATCCTCGAAATCTTAAGCAACTCAAGGACCCTCGGAGAGAGTTGGGGATTTCCCTATTTCTCTATTTTGGTTTTATCAAATATTGGAACGAGGATTTTTGGTTTTAATTATTTTTCTCTCTGAAAATATTTTATATTAAAATATATGAGAGGAGATAATATGACTTCTCCAAAATAAATGAAATACTGGAGGAAAAAGATTAGAATCAAATATTTGTTTTTATCCGGAGTTTATTGCTATTTTATTTGAATTAGAAAAATTGCACATTTTTCAAAGTTCCATTCTAGGGCCAAGAAAATGTTCATCTTGTTCTAAATATTTTATTTAGACGGTGAAAATTTGTTTTGGCATTTTTAGATTTTTATTTTATTCTCTAGGATTTTGTTTTTTTGTTCCACCGAAATTATTAAAAAAACACGCAGTGGCCGACTGGGCCGAAGCCCAGCCGAGCCGGCCCACTCCCCGCGCCGCCGTCTCCAACCCGGAGACCGCGCGCGCCGCCGCCGCCGCCCGACCCGAGTCTGGCCGGGAATCCTCCCGCGCCTTGCCCCCTCCTCCAAATCACCGCCCCCCTCTCTTATAAGCCGCCGCACCCCCCCTTGGAGCCCGAGCCGCCCCACCGCCGCCTCGTTGCCTGCCGCCTCGCTGCCGCGCCGCTGCTGCTTGCCCGCGCCGCCACCGCCCCGAGCTGCCCCGTCGCTCGCTGGAGCCTCCCGCCGCGCCGGACCTCGCCGGAGGTATAGGGCCGTTCGGTTTAAGAGAACGGTTCGGTTTTCGTTAGAAAACTCTAGTTCGTTTTTTTAGATCGGTTCGCCGTTTTTTTCGGTTTAGTTACTTTGCGGGCATTCGTCCATATGTTCATTCTAACGAACGGAGTTCACCGGTTAGCCGCAGACAACGAACGCTCGTTCGTTAGCCTGTTCATCGGTTTTCTTTTTCTCGGATTTTCCGCGATTATTTTCAATCATGATTTCTAATACGATGTTCGTTTCACTTTATCTTTTCGCTCGTTTGTCGGAATCAGGCGATTCAAGAGCCTAGATCTTCGTCTCGAAACCCTCTTTCCATTTAAACCAACTTGAACAAGCTTTTGCTACTGTAAAATTTGACCTTAGTCCATACTAGTAAACGGATCTCGTTTCTTTCGCAGTTTGAGTTTCGTTGCTCCGTTTGATTTGATTCTTTTTGCAAACCAGAGTTCTTAAGTTGAACTTTTTGGTTAGATCTTCTTATTTGAGATTTACCCGTGTTTCTTTGCTTGATTTCTTGTGTATGCTATTGTTTGTTTGCGATAGAACACCCGGAGTGCGAAGCGTGCTACTACGAATCCCTAGGTTTTGCGGATCATCGGCAAGGCAAGTAACACATTGATCATACCCCTTTATCACCCAGTTTTTATGCATTAGTTCCAATCCTCAAACATTGCATGGTTAGGATGTGATTAACATGTGGGTTGGGAAGTACTTGATGAGTTAGAACCTATTGCCCTGTTATAATCAAACCCTTGGAAGTTACTTCTACGTGTTGCTGTTATTGTTATGCTATGCTCGTAGACGTGGTTTGGGTGAGTGAAATCCATGACAGATGTGAGATTGTTAATTAATGGTTCAACTTAAGGTGGAAACTTGAATACAGATCTGGGTGGATTGTTTGTTGGGCACCTGAGGAATCCAGTGTTGTCCTAGGATATCCCGAAGTACCCGTGTGATAATCCTATGGTCCGCCACCCAGGCTCAAAGGGAACTGAGATATTTTCATGCTAGAAACTTCCGTGTGCAGCCACAAGCTATTATGGGATCTAGCATAGTTGAGTAGGTTGCGTGAAGCTCCCGAAGAGGTGGATCAGCAGGTAGTGGGATGTAGGTTGGTATGGTCTGCCCGGAGTAAGGGGTTAATGCTTTTGAAAGACTGTGTCTCAGTCATCCATTTCTCAAACACCATGTAGTGCGAGAAATTCAACGGAGGAGATGGAGTCTTGTGGGGAAAAGTGCACAAACCTCTGTAGAGTGTATAAACTAATTATGGTTAGTCGTGTCCCCGGTTATGGACATCTTGAGTATCTAGTACTTGGAGTATCATAAGTATCTCATCACTCTAAAATAATATTGTTGGGTTGTTAATTACTTTAATTGGGATTGAGTTGGAGGAACCTTCTCAATGATGTTTCAACAACCATGATAGTTAAATAAAATATATTCCTTTGCTGTAGGAAAAAAATGGCTTTTCGCAAAAACTGTAACCATAGAGCTTTCCACCAGCCAAATATGCATGTAGTGATAGTATTATTCTATTCTTGCTCTACTGTGTTACTTTGCCAGCATATTCCATGTGCTGGCCCATTTTCGGGCTGCAACGTATTATGTTGCAGACTTTTCAAACGAGGAGTAAGGTTTGTTAGGTCGTTGCCGTGCAGCTCAGCTATGCCGTTGGAGTTGATGGACTCACTTTATATTCCAAGCCTTCCGTTGTTATCGTATTAGATGGCCTTAAGCCATATTTATTGTAGTAAGTTCTCTTTTGAGACATTCGATGTAATAAGTGTGTGATTGCTACTCTGTTATAAATCTTCGAGTACTGTGTGTGTCAGCATTACCGATCCAGGGATGACACTGAAGCACAGAGACTTGACCGTTTGAGGTCGGGTCGCTACAAGATGGTATCAGAGCACACGTTGAGTGTAGGACACGACCACTAAGCTAAAGCCCTAGATCACTATTCTCTTGTCATTTCTGACTCCTCTCCATTTTCTACTCTTTAGGATGGCGGATGCAAGGAACAAGTTTTCACAACCGGATGAAGAAGCACCTTTTGGACGAAACTTGAAGGAAGTCACTAGGTACCTGAACATTGGAATACCAAGCTTCACAGGGACTTACAACGCCACTTTACCAGAAGAGGAGTGATGGATGATTCAAGTTCAAGTTCCAGGAAGGACATTCCCGCCAGTCACTAAGCCCATAGAGTTTTCCTTTAATGCACCAACCCGGAGTCCAGGAAAGAGTATGGAAGCTCACATCACCATGGGACACATTGGAGAAGTTTATCATAAGGAGCTTAAGGATATTATCTATCAGATTTGTGGGCATCGAGATGAGCAATGGGAGAAGATCAGCACCAGGAAGGATAGATCCATTGCAGCTTTCATCCTGGAGTTAAACTAACACATTCGTCGCCGGGAGAACCAGATGTGCGCAGGAATGATAGACCTGAAGAAGGCAATGACAAGGATCACGGAACTGGAGGAAGAACTTAAGGCTGCTCGTGAAGATTATGAGGAGGAAATCATCGTACTAGTGGAGAAGAATGACGATTTGGAAAGGAAGCTAGGAGTATTCCTGGGAGACCCCACACCAGGAGGAGAAGACGAAGAACCCAAGGAGATTTTCCCGGAGGACTACATCATCATCGACGACACCGACTCGGACCCCGACAATAGTGATGATGACTATGAAGACGAAGCTCGAGCAGACATCATGGAGTCTTCAACCAAAGAATATTTTTAGTAGACCACCACATCAGTAGTAGTATTCCACCATGTAAAAAGTATAGTCCGAGCACTTTTTTAACGATAGTTAGATAGATTGTATGCCCTTGTTTGACTGAGTGGGTGAAATGTTTGTGTTTGTCTCATATGCATATGGGTAGTGTTCTCTCATTAGACCTCATTCTATTCTAATCTCTCCCCTCTAAACCCATCAGATGCCTCCGAGACGTGACCCCAGATTTACTTTCCCACCGGAGCTCACTCAGTTGATCCAGCAGCAGAATACCCTTATGCAGTTGTTAGTTCAGAACCAAGGCAACAACAACAACAACAACAACAATCCACCGCCACCACCACCAGTTGATAACTTAGCCCGTTTTCTGAGGTTGCAGCCGCCGGTGTTTTCCAGTAGCACCGAGTGAGGGAGTCCTGGATTAGGGGGTGTCCGGATAGCCGGACTATACCTTCGTCCGGACTCCTGGACTATGAAGATACAAGATTGAAGACTTCGTCCCATGTCCGGAAGGGACTTTCCTTGGCGTGGAAGGCAAGCTTGGCGATACGGATATGTAGATCTACTACCCTTGTAACTGACTCTGTGTAACCCTAGCCCTCTCCGGTGTCTATATAAACCGGAGGGTTTTAGTCTGTAGGACGAACAATAATCATACCATAGGCTAGCTTCTAGGGTTTAGCCTCTCTGATCTCGTGGTAGATCTACTCTTGTACTACCCATATCATCAATATTAATCGAGCAGGACGTAGGGTTTTACCTCCATCAAGAGGGCCCGAACCTGGGTAAAAATATCGTGTCCCTCGTCTCCTGTTACCATCCGCCTAGACGCATAGTTCGGGACCCCCTACCCAAGATCCGCCGGTTTTGACACCGACATTGGTGCTTTCATTGAGAGTTCCTCTGTGTCGTCACTTTTAGGCCCGATGGCTTCTCCGATCATCAACAGCGATGCGATCCAGGGTGAGACCTTTCTTCCCGGACAGATCTTCATATTCGGCAGCTTTGCACTGCGGGCCAATTCGCTTGGTCATCTGGAGCAGATCGAAAGCTACGCCCCTGGCCGTCAGGTCAGATTTGGAAGTTTGAACTACACGGCCGACATCCGCGGAGACTTGATCTTTGACGGATTCAAGCCACAGCCGAGCGCGCCGCACTGTCACGATGGGCACGATCTAGCTCTGCCGCCGAACAGTGCCCTGGAGGCCGCACCCGCATCAGCTCCAACCCTTAATTCGGAGCCAACTGCGCCAACCGAGGATGGGTGGTTGGACAGCGCCTCGGGGGCTGCAATCTCTATGGCGATCAAACCAAACACCAGCCCTATTCTCTGCGAAGCCCGTGACTCCAAGGAGCCGGACTCCTCTCCAGACTCCGAGCCCTCCACGCCCCTACCGATCGAACCCGATTGGGCGCCGATCATGGAGTTCACTGCCGCGGACATCTTTCAGCACTCGCCCTTCGGCGATATTCTGAATTCACTAAAGTCTCTCTCTTTATCAGGAGAGCCCTGGCCGGACTATGGTCAGCAAGGTTGGGATGCGGATGATGAAGAAATTCAAAGCCCACCCACCACCCACTTCGTAGCCACTATCGATGATTTAACCGACATGCTCGACTTCGACTCCGAAGACATCGACGGCATGGACACCGATGCAGGAGACGATCAAGAACCAGCGCCTATAGGGCACTGGAAAGCCACCCCGTCGTATGATATATACATGGTGGACACCCCAAAAGAAGGCAATGGTGATGGAACAGTGGAGGATGACCCCTCCAAGAAGCAGCCTAAGTGCCGGCGTCAGCGGCGCCGCTCTAAATCCCGCCAAGGCAAAAATGGTGATTCCGGCACGGGAGATAATAACACCCCGGACAGTGCCGAAGACAACCACCTCCAGCAAGATTCAGCACAGGAGGATGGAGAAGCCAACCTCATGAGAGAGCGGCAGACAGAGAGGTCGAGGACGATAATTATATGCCTCCCTCCGAAGACGAGGCAAGCCTGACAACGACGAATTTGTCATGCCGGAGGATCCCGTCGAACAAGAGCATTTCAAACGCAGGCTTATGGCCACGGTGAACAGCCTCAAGAAAAAACAGCAACAGCTTAGAGCTGATCAAGATTTGCTAGCCGACAGATGGACTGAAGTCCTCGCGGCCGAAGAGTATGAACTCGAACACCCCTCCAAAAGCTACCCAAAGCGCAGGTTGCTACCCCAATTAGAGGAGGAAGCACCTAAACCTACATCACCAGTGCATGATGCGGCTGACCGGCCACCCCGTGGCCGTGACAGAGAGGCCTCTCGGCCCTCCACTCAAGCCGCACCCCGGCGCCGCTCAAAAAATACCAAGGCACGGGAAAACACGCCAGACCTACGAGATATATTGGAGGACAAGCCAAGGCAAACAAGATCGATCAACGGATCGTGTGGGCGCCCCATGGCACAAGACGGTAACCGTCCCTCTGGATACAATAAATCCGGCCGGGCCGAACACAGTAGACAAAGCTCGCTTGAGCTGCGTCGTGATATAGCCCAATACAGAGGCGCCGCACACCCACTATGCTTCACAGATGAAGTAATGGATCATCAAATCCCCGAGGGTTTCAAACCCGTGAACATCGAATCATACGATGGCACAATAGATCCTGCGGTATGGATCGAGGACTATCACCTTCATATCCACATGGCCCGCGGTGATGACCTACACGCCATCAAATACCTCCCACTCAAGCTTAAAGGACCAGCTCGGCATTGGCTTAGCAGCTTGCCAACAGAATCAATTGGTTGTTGGGAGGACCTGGAAGCCGCATTCCTCGACAATTTCCAGGGCACTTATGTGCGACCACCAGACGCCGATGACCTAAGCCACATAATTCAGCAGCCAGAGGAATCGGCCAGACAATTCTGGACACGGTTCCTAACCAAGAAAAATCAAATCATCGACTGTCCGGACGTAGAGGCCCTAGCAGCCTTCAAGCATAACATCCGCGATGAGTGGCTTGCACAGCACCTAGGACAGGAAAAGCCGAAATCCATGGCAGCCCTCACGGCACTTATGACCCGCTTTTGCACAGGAGAAGACAGCTGGCAAGCTCGTAGCAATAACATGACCAAGAGCCCTGGTAATTCGGATACCAAGGACAGCAGTGGCAGGTCGCGTCGCAACAAGCAAAAGCGCTGCATTAACAACGACAATGCTGAGGATGCGGCAGTTAATGCCGGATTCAGAGGCTCTAAACCCGGTCAGTGGAAAAAGCCATTCAAAAGAAATACTCCGGGCCCATCCAGTTTGGACCGAATACTCGACCGCTCATGCCAGATACATGGCACCCCCGAAAAACCGGCCAATCACACCAACAGGGATTGTTGGGTGTTCAAGCAGACATGCAAGTTAAATGCCGAAAGCAGAGTCAAGGGGCTGCATAGCGATGACGAGGAGGAGCCCCAGCCGCCGAACAACAGTGGACAGAAAGGTTTTCCCCCACAAGTGTGGACGGTGAACATGATATACGCAACCCACGTCCCCAAGAGGGAGCGGAAGCATGCGATAAGGGACGTATACGCGATGGAGCCAGTCACCCCAAAGTTCAACCCATGGTCTTCCTGCCCGATCACTTTTGATCGAAGGGACCACCCCACTATCACCCGTCATGGCGGGTTCGCCGCATTGGTTCTAGACCCAATTTTTGATGGATTTCACCTCACTAGAGTCCTTATGGACGGCGGCAAAAGCCTGAACCTGCTTTACCAGGATACAGTGTGGAAAATGGGCATCGATCCCTCAAGGATTAAACCCACTAAAATGACCTTTAAAGGCGTCATACCAGGTGTAGAGGCCAACTGTACAGGCTCAGTTACACTTGAAGTGGTCTTCGGATCTCCGGATAATTTCCGAAGCGAGAAGTTAATCTTCGACATTGTCCTGTTCCACAGTGGCTATCACGCACTGCTCGGGCGAACCGCATTTGCCAAGTTCAATGCGGTGCCACACTACACATACCTCAAGCTCAAGATGCCAGGCCCTCGAGGAGTCATCACGGTCAATGGAAACATCGAACACTCTCTCCGAACGGAGGAGTATACGGCGGCTATCGCAGCAGAAGTATGAAGCAGCCTCTCAAGGCAATTCTCTAGTCCGGCCATAAAACGTCTGGACACCGTCAAGCACGCCCGGAGTAACCTACAACAAGACCGCCAGGCACGTTCTGAGCAAGCGTAGCAATGCGGCCCCAACCCCAGCTCTCGCGAACTTGCGAAACCAGTGTTGTGCATACATAACTACGCTCTGGAAATACCATGGGCACAGGGGGAGGGGCACCATCACGGCATGCCCGAAATGCAGCTTAAACCGCACTAGGGGCTGCCGATTTCTTAATTTTCTCTTATTTTCAGGACTCCATTCTTCGGAAGGCTTGTCCGATAGTACAATTACCGCACAAACGATACAACCAGGGAAGCAGAAAGCTACACCGCACTACGGAACTCTAAGGTGGTCTCTATAACGAGCAGTATACCTGTTTCACATACCATTCCGCAGCTCGCCCCTGGAAAGGACATGTTAAATAGTCCCATCTTTTGCTTATTGCACTATTTGTATCGTTCTGCTTTGATCGCAGCCTTTTTAAATAAACAATGCATAGCTTCCGTCTATTATTGCATTACTCTTTTTTACGAATATATGTTCATTAATGACATGTTGCACCCATACACTTTGGTACGGCCAATACGCCAGGGGCTTAAGTACCCCACAATACGGTGTGAGAAGTTCGAACACTTTCACAAGTGCGGCACCCCGAACTTATAGCATTATATGCATCGGCTTCGAATCATGTCTTGGGTCAATAGTTGGGTTTGCCCGGCTCCTATGTTTTGGTACCTTACGTTCCGTTATATCGGCTAAGGTACGGTGTGAGAAGTTCGAACACTTTCACAAGTGCGGCACCCCGAACTTATAGCATTATATGCATCGGCTCCGAATCATGTCTTGGGTCAATAGTTGGGTTTGCCCGGCTCCTATGTTTTGGTACCTTACGTTCCGTTATATCGGCTAAGGTAGCACTAGGAGAACTACTGCGATTGTGCCCCAGTTGAGCTGGGCTAAGCACCTCAGTAGAGAAAGCTAAAACTGACCGTCATGATGAGACGAGAGCTGGTCGCTGTTCGAGAGGTTTTCGAGTCCCTAAATACTTATGCCGCTTAGAGCGAGGAGTTGGCTTTGTCCGGCCTAGGCGTGGATAGCGCCCCGAACTCGGTCTTCCGAACACTAGGGGCTTTGCCGAAATTTAAAATTATAGAATTCTATGGCTAAGTGAGAGTGTTCAAGCATTATAGTTCGATTGCCTTGTTCGTTGTGTTGAGCGCCTCCCTCGAAGGACCCAAAAATGGGAAAAAGAGCGCTCATGTTTATCCCGAACACCCTAGCACTCGTGGCATGGGGGCAGAAGCCGACGACTCTCCATCTCTCAAATTTGATAAACGGCCGCAAAGAAGGTAATATTTTAAATTCAAAAAGCATTGCTTAGCGCACATGAACAAGTTTTCAGCGCACAGGACAAAACGAGCGAGTTTTTCTCAAAAATTACATCCCTGGAACATTCATCCGCCATAAGGCGGGCACCCTTCAGAACACCCTCATAATACATCTCGGGATTGCGATGCTCCTTGCCGGCGGTGGCCCGTCCTTCACAAGCTTCTCAGCATCCAGCTTGCCCCAGTGCACCTTCGCACGGGAAAGAGCCCTACGGGCACCCTCGATGCATACGGAGCGCTTGATGACTTCGAGCCTTGGACAAGCCTCCACCAGCCCGAGGTAGCTCCCAGGCATGGCCTCTCCAGGCCACAGCCGGACTATGAGGCCCTTCATGGCCTGTTCGGCCACCTTATGGAGCTCGACCAGCTGTTTCAGCTGGTCGCTTAAGGGCACTGGGTGTTCGGCCTCAGCATACTAAGACCAGAACACCTTCTCCGTCGAACTTCCCTCCTCGGCTCGGTAGAAGGTGGCAGCATCCGACACGCTATGGGGCAAGTCTGTGAATGCTCCTGGAGAGCTCCGGATTCGGGTAAGTAACAAGTAATTCACTTTTACTTGCTTGCTTTGCATAAAGAATTCCTTACCCGTCGCTATCTTTTTTTATTGCCTCAACCTCCTGGAGGGCCTTCTGGCTTCGGCCTTGGCAGACTTGGCATCTTCAATGGTCGCCGCGAGCTCAGACTCTCGCGTCTTTGAGTCAAGATCCAAACTCTCATGTTTTTTCATGAGAGCCTGGAGCTCTTGCCGCACCTCGCCAACCTGCGTCTCATGCTTCTCCAGCTCGGTGCGCTCCATGGCCGCCCTCTTCTCGGCCTCGGCCAGCGCTTGCTTAAGGGTCGCCACCTCAGTTGTGGCCCCTACAATAGCCACGTGAATCCTGTCACTTTTTGCAATTGCACCTTTCACATATTTAAATAAGGTATTTCTTACCTTCCTTCTCCTCGAGCTGCTGCTTGGCTAGGCCGAGCTCTTGCTCGGACCGCTCGAGGTTCTGCTTCAGCGTTCCCACCTCCGCAGTCAGTGCGGCGGATGCTAGCAGCGAAGCCTGCATACGCATATTGACTTACTTTTGTTAGACTCCTGCGAACGGTATTAGATCCTCTATTCGGCTTTTCTTTCCGAACGCCAAACAGAGCATCAGGGGCTACTGTCTATGCGATAATATTTTTACATATCTTTTACTAACCTCAAAGCCTATTAGAAGGCTGGCACAGGCTTCAGTCAATCCGCTCTTGGCGGACTGAACCTTCTGGATCACCGCACTCATAACATTGCGGTGCTCCTCGTCGATGGAGGCGCCGTCAAGCACCTCCAGCAAATTGTCCGGTGCCTCCGGTTGGACGGAGGTCATCGGCTCGGTAGGCTTGCCCCTCTTGGAAGGAGGCCGCCTGCCGAAGTCCGGAACCGTTGAAGGTTCCGGCGTGGTGACCGGCTCAAGGCCGGACTTGGAGCCCTTGGGGGTTCTATCCCCTTTACACCTGGAGTCTGGGAGGTCGCCTTGCGGCTCCTCCAGGACCACCTCCTCCTGGCTTGGAACCTGTTGGGACAGCACCTCGGCGTCGTCCGTAGGGTGGGGGGAGGTAGCGGGAGGAAGTGAATTCACGTCCGACGAATCCAGGGAGCCGCTCGACGACTCGTCGAGCCCGGCCTTGGGCGGACTGCATAGTCATATTCGGCGTAAGGAGGAGAGATGCAAGAAAGGAACACTATGAATTGCTCTGGTGTCCGAATACTTACGATCTCGCCAGGGGCTTGGCCCTGTGCGGCCACTCCTCTTCGTCGTCGTTGGCGTCGGCGGAGTAGTCCGGAGAAAGGGTCATCCCCTTCTTGGACCCTTCGGCCTCCCCAGTTGGGGCGGCCTTCCTTTTCTTCCCTCCCCCCGCTGGAGGGGGAGAGGTCTCTTCTTCCTCCTCCTCGTCTTCATGGGAGGAGTGCGTCTTGGGGTCGTCGGATGATGAATCCGACGCCTCCTGGCGCCGGGCACTATTGCGAGTCCCTGTGGCCTTTTTCTTGGCCTTCTTCTCCGGCACCACATAGGGTGCCGGAACCAGCAGCTTCGCCAAGCGAGCGTCTGCTGGGCCTTCGGGCAAAGGAGCTGGACAGATGATCTGTCCGGACGTCTCCTGCCAATCCTGTCAAAGGTAAGGGAGCTTAGATCCCGCATGGAGTCAAACTATGAAAAACTAATGCCCTGTAAAAGGTAAAAACAGCTTACCGCACAAGCGTGACGCTGCGTGCTAAATCCGCGATCCTCGGTAGCGGATGCGGGGGCCTCGGCGCCCTTGAAAAGCACCTTCCAGGCATCTTCGTACGTCGTGTCGAAGAGCCTGCTCAGAGTTCGGTGCTGTGCCGGGTCGAACTCCCACAGGTTGAAAGCCCGTTGTTAACACGAGAGGATCCGGCGGATGAGCATAACCTGGACTACATTGACAAGTTTGAGCTTCTTGTCCACCAGGGTTTGGAAGCATGTTTGGAGTCCGGTCAGCTCTCCTTTTTTACCCCACGACAGGCCCGTCTCTTTCTAGGAGGTGAGCCGCGTAGGGGGTCCGGATCGAAACTCGGGGGCTGCGACCCATTCAGGGTCGCGCGGCTCGGTGATGTAAAACCACCCCGATTGCCACCCCTTTAGGGTCTCCATGAAGGAGCCCTCGAGCCATAAGACGTTGGGCATCTTGCCCACCATGGCGCCTCCACACTCCGCCTGGGTGCCGTGCACCACCTTCGGCTTGACATTGAAAGTCTTGAGCCATAGGCTGAAATGGGGGAGGATGTGGAGGAAAGCCTCGCATACGACGATAAATGCCGAGATGTTGAGGACAAAGTTCGGGGCCAGATCATGGAAATCCATGCCATAGTAGAACATGAGCCCCCGGACAAATGGGTGGAGAGGGAAGCCTAGTCCGCGGAGGAAATGGGGAAGGAACACCACCCTCTCATGGGGCCTAGGGGTGGGGATGAGCTGCCCCTCTTTGGGAAGCCGGTGCGCAATGTCGCTAGACAATTATCCGGCCTTCCTCAGTTTTTTGATGAGTCCCTCCGTGACGGAGGAGACCATCCACTTGCCTCCCACTCCGGACATGGCTGAAGGCGGTTGAGGTGGGGTGTGCGGACTTGGGCGCTGGAGGTTGAGTGCGCGGAAATGGACAGGCAAAGGAGGAAGAAGGCGTGGATGAAAAGGTGGATCCTTATCCCCTTATATGGGCGGGCGTGACTATGCGTCCCCACCAGCCTGGTGAAACTCGCTTATCTCCCAAGCGCCATAATCAATGGCGCGGTTGGGTTACCCATGCCCGTATTGATGAGAATACCAGAATAAGGGGACACGATCTCTGCTTTGACAAGACGTGCCAAGGAAACCGCCTCGCTAAACGCGCTGAGGTGGGACAGTAAAATGATTCGAATAAAGACTTGGCCATGGTGTGATGTCACGCTATGGAATACGTCAGCAGATTAGATTTGTGTAAATATTATTCTCTCTATGGCAATATGTGGAAACTTATTTTGCAGAGCCGGACACTACCTTTGTGTTCAAAATCTTCTATGAAGTACTTGGAGGAGGAACCCGCCTTGCAACGCCGAAGAGAATCTGCGCGCCGGACTCGTCGTCATTGAAGCCTGGTTCTGGGGCTACTGAGGGAGTCCTGGATTAGGGGGTGTCCGGATAGCCAGACTATACCTTCGGCCGGACTCCTGGACTATGAAGATACAAGATTGAAGACTTCGTCCCGTGTTCGGAAGGGACTTTCCTTGGCGTGGAAGGCAAGCTTGGCGATACAGATATGTAGATATCCTACCCTTGTAACCGACTCTGTGTAACCCTAGCCCTCTCCAGTGTCTATATAAACCGGAGGGTTTTAGTCCATAGGACGAACAACAATCATACTATAGGCTAGCTTCTAGGGTTTAGCCTCTCTGATCTTGTGGTAGATCTACTCTTGTACTACCCATATCATCAATATTAATCGAGCAGGACGTAGGGTTTTACCTCCATCAAGAGGGCCCGAACCTGGGTAAAAACATCGTGTCCCTCGTCTCTTTTTACCATCCGCCTAGACGCACAGTTCGGGACCCCCTACCCGAGATCCGCCGGTTTTGACACTGACACCGAGCCCATAGTAATAGATGATTGGCTCTGCAAGATTGGAAGGGAGTTAACCACTGCAGGATGTACCGATGCTGAGAAGGTGTGTTTTGCCGCACATCAGTTGGATGGACCAGCAGCCTCATGGTGGGAGAATTACACTGTCACCTACCCTATAGCCATGGTGACATGGGATCAGTTTCATAAAGCTTTTCGTATAGCCCATGTCTCAACTGGAGCTATGAGTATGAAGAAGCGTGAGTTTCACAACTTATGCCAGGGGAACCGTACGATGGCTCAGTATGCGGATAAGTTTAGCAAGTTATCTCGTTATGCCCTTGATGATGTGGCCACAGATGATGCAAAGCAGGAGAAGTTTATGGAAGGGCTAAATGATGAGATGAGCATGCAGTTGATGGTGGCAACATTCAATAACTACCAGGAGTTGGTAGATAAGGCTCTTATGATTGAAGGGAAGCAGCAGCATATTGAGAACCGTAAGAGGAAGTATGGACAAGGAAGGTATAACCCAGGAGCTCAGCAGAAGCCTCGCCTAACCCCGAATTCGGGAGGACTTGTTCATAACCATGGAGGCCACACCCATAATGGAGGAAGTAATCATAATCATACTGGCCCAAGGAATGGGAATGGGAATGGAGCAAGCAACAATCAGAACCGCTCCAATCCAGCCACGCCCGCGAAGAGTGACCTAAGCCACGTTACTTGTTTCAAGTGCGGGAAGACTGGACACTATGCCACGGAGTGCCCTGAAGCAAAGAATGGAAACGGCAATGGGAGCGCTGGAAAGAAGCCCAATCCATTCAACAAAGGACAAGTGAACCACGTCAATGTGGAGGAGGTTGAAGAGCAGCCAGACGCGGTTATTGGTAAGTTTTTGGTTAAGTATTTTACCGCCCTTGTTCTTTTTGATACTTACATATCAAGGGAATTCGTGGATAAGTTTAAACTACCAACCCAAACCCTTAGGACCCATCTGTTAGTAAGTTCACCTGGAGCAGAGTATATGGCTAGTCGATGGTGCGACCAGATACCCTTAACCATCGGTAGCCATGTTTTTCCGTCTGACCTAATAATCTTGGAGTCACAAGGATTGGATGTGATATTAGGAATGGACCGGATGTCAAAGTATGGAGGAAGCATTGACTGTGTTAGTAAGTCAATTTGTCTCACCACCCCTAAGGGAAAAAGGATCAAGTATGTATCTAGGCATACACCAAGAAGTAGCCAAGTAAATACCCTCACGGGAGTTGTTCAGGAGGAAGTGCCTGTAGTGAAAGATTACCCGGATGTTTTTCCAGAGGAATTACCAGGCATGCCACCGGATCGAGACATTGAGTTCTTGATAGAACTGTTGGCAGGCACCGGGCCAATATCAAAGATACCATATCGGATGCCTGCAAATGATCTGGAGGAGATTAAGAAACAGATCAAGGAGTTATTGGATAAAGGTTACATTCGACGGAGTTCATCACCATGGGGAGCCCCAGTGCTTTTGGTCAAGAAGAAGGATAAGTCCCTAAGAATGGTTGTTGATTATCATGCGTTAAATGAGGTGACAATCAAGAACAAATACCCACTACCGATGATCAATGATTTGTTTGACCAGCTGCAAGAAGCCAAGGTGTTTTCAAAGATCGATTTGCGATCAAGATATCACCAGCTGAAGATACGAGAGAAGGACATACCAAAGACAGCATTCACCACACGGTACGGGTTGTATGAATATACGGTCATGTCGTTTGGACTGACTAATGCCCCTGCCTACTTCATGAGCATGATGAACAAAGTGTTCATGGAATATTTGGATAAGTTCGTTGTGGTGTTCATTGATGATATAATGGTATATTCGAAGAACGAGGAGGAGCACAAAGAGCATTTGCATTTAGTTCTCGAGAAACTCAGGGAACATCTGTTGTATGCCAAGTTCAGCAAATGCGAGTTTTGGCTGAAGGAAGTTGGATTCCTTGGGCATGTTATATCAGGAGAAGGTGTAGCAGTACATCCTACCAAGGTTCAGTCAGTCACTGAATGGTTGGCACCCACTTCAGTTAGCGAGATCCGCAGTTTTCTTGGACTCGCTGGATACTATCGGAGATTCATTGAGAACTTTTCCAAAATTGTGAAGCCAATGACGGAGTTATTAAAGAAGGATACCAAATTTAAATGGACAGAAGAATGTGAGGCGAGTTTTCAGGAGTTAAAGAAACGTTTGACTACAGCCCCAGTGTTGATTCTGCCGGATATACATAAGGAGTTTCAAGTGTATTGCGATGCCTCTCGCCTAGGACTTGGAAGTGTGCTTATGCAGGACGTGAGAGTTGTTTCGTATGCCTCGCGACAACTGAAACCGCACGAGTTGAATTATGCCACGCATGATTTGGAGTTGGCTGCTGTAGTACATGCGTTGGAGACCTGGAGACATCACCTTATTGGAAATCGTTGTGATGTGTACACGGATCATAAGAGTTTGAAGTACATTTTCACGCAGAAGGAGTTGAACCTTAGGCAGAGGAGATGGTTGGAGCTTATAAAGGATTATGACATGAAGCTTCACTATCATCCAGGCAAGGCTAATGTCGTAGCAGATGCTTTGAGCCGGAAGAGTTATGCTAATACCCAAGTGAGCACGGGATTGCCAAAGGAGTTAGCAGAGGATCTTAGGGAACTTCGATTGGAGATTGTTCCTAGAGGTTTTGTTGCGACAATGGAGGTCCAGTCTACATTGTTAGGAAAGATTCGAGAAGCTAGAAGGATGACAAAGAAGTTGCCGAGATAAAAGAGAGAATGAGCGAAGGAAAGGCCAAAGATTTTCGTGAGGATGAGCATGACACCTTATGGTTCGAGGACCGTGTTTATGTGCCCAATAACACAGAGATCAGGAAGTTAATACTTCAGGAGGCTCATGACTCACCATACTCGATACACCCCGGAAACACCAAGATGTATTTGGATTTGAAGGAACTTTCTGGTGGACTGGTATGAAGAAAGATATTGCCGAGTATGTAGCCGTATGTGATGTATGTCAGAGAGTGAAGGCTGAGCATCAAAAGCCAGTAGGATTGTTACAGCCTATGCCGTTACCCGAATGGAAGTGGATCTTTGGCATGGATTTTATCACCGGATTACCCAGAACCAAAACAGGATATTATTCTATATGGGTAGTAGTGGATCGCTTGACCAAAGTGGCTCATTTTGTCCCAGTGAAAACCACCTATACAAGTGCAAAGTTGTCCAAGATATATATGACGAGGATTGTATGTCTACATGGAGTTCCGAGGACCATCGTATCAGATAGAGGGACACAGTTTACTTCGAAGTTTTGGCATCAGCTGCACCAAACTTTGGGGACAAGGTTGGAGTTCAGTACAACATTTCACCCGCAGACCGATGGACAGACCGAGAGAGTCAACCAGATACTGGAGGATATGTTGAGAGCCTGTGCGCTAGATTATGGATCTAGTTGGGATGACAACCTGCCCTACACGGAGTTCTCATACAACAACAGCTACCAAGCCAGTTTAAAGATGGCACCATTCGAAGCCCTGTACGGACGAAGGTGCAGAACACCGTTGATGTGGGATGAAGTCAGAGACCGACAGTTGTTTGGACCAGATTTCATCAAAGAGTCTGAAGAGAAAGTTAAGTTGATCAGAGATAGACTGAAGATAGCTCAATCCAGGCAGAAGAGTTATGCAGATTCGAAACGCAAGGAAATAACCTATGAAATTGGAGATAGAGCATATCTGCGAGTGTCACCCATGCGAGGAGTGAAACGTTTTGGAGTTAAGGGAAAGTTAGCCCCGAGATTTGTAGGACGGTATCGAATTTTGGAACGTATGGGAGAAGTTGCCTACAAGTTGGAGTTACCTGAAGGACTGTCAGGAGTTCATGATGTATTTCATGTTTCACAGCTGAAGAAGTGTCATGCTGAGATGGACGATATACCGTTAAGAGATACAGTACCCTTGGAGGCGATTCAGTTGGACAGTGATTTGACCTATGAGGAAAAGCCAGTCAGGATTCTGGAATTTGCCAGCCGAGTCACCCGCAGCAAGGTTATCAAGTTTTGCAAAGTTCAGTGGAGCCACCATACCGAGGATGAAGCCACCTGGGAACGAGAGGATGATCTTTGCAAAGACCACCCACACCTATTCTCTAGCCAACCCGAATCTCGAGGGCGAGATTCATCTTAAGGGGGTTAGGTTTGTAACATCCCAAATTTTCAAATTGGAATGTTATACATAGATCATTCATGCATAATCATATTTTATTGCATCTCGTTTCGCGATCCTCGAAATCCTAAGCAACTCAAGGACCCTCGAAGAGAGTTGGGGATTTCCCTGTTTTCATATTTGGGTTTTATCAAATATTGAAACGAGGATTTTTGGTTTTAATTATTTTTCTCTCCGAAAATATTTCATATTAAAATATATGTGAGGAGATAATATGACTTCTCCAAAATAAATGAAATACTAGAGGAAACATATTAAAATCAAATATTTGTTTTTATTTGGAGTTTATTGCTATTTTATTTCAATTAGAAAAATTGCATGTTTTCAAGGTTGCATTTTAGGGCCAAGAAAATGTTCATCTTGTTCTAAATATTTTATTTAGACGGCGAAAATTTGTTTTGGCATTTTTAGATTTTTATTTTATTTTATAGGATTTTTTTGTTCTGGCAAAATTATTAAAGAAACGCGCAGTGGCCGACTGGGCCGAAGCCCAGCCGAGCCGGCCCACTGCCCGCGCCGCCGCCGCCGCCCGACCCGAGTTCGACCGGGACTCCTCCCGTGCCTTGCCCCCTCCTCTAAGTCGCCCCCCTCTCTTATAAGCCGCCGCACCCCCTCCCCCTTGGAGCCCGAGCCGCCCCGCCGCCGCAAGCCGCTAGCCCCGCCGCCGCAAGCCGCACC
>NC_041392.1:246444568-246511639 GCF_002162155.2 Triticum dicoccoides | reverse complement strand
GCTGCCGCTTGCCCGCGCCGCCACCGCCCCGCCCCTCGCGGGAGCCGCCCGCCGCGCCGGACCTCGCCGGAGGTAAAGCGCCGTTCGGTTTAAAAAATCGGTTCAGTTTTCGTTAGAAACCCCTAGTTCGTTTTTTAGATCGGTTCGCTGTTTTTTCAGTTTAGTTACTTTGCGGATGTTCGTCCATATGTCTGTTCTAACGAACGGAGTTCACCCGTTAGCCACAGACAATGAACACTCGTTCGTTAGCCTGTTTGTCAGTTTTCTTTTTCTCGGATTTTGCGCGATTATTTTCAATCGCGATTTCTGATCCAATGTTCATTTCAGTTTATCTTTTCGCTCGTTTGTCAGAATCAGGAGATTCAAGCGCCTAGATCTTTGTCTCCACGGGACATAACGGCCACTGCGCCGCACGATGCGGCCACCGCGCTGTGTCCACACGCGCCTTTGGATGCGGCCACCACGCTGCAGGATGCGGCCACTGTGTCGTGCTCGCCCGTGTGGAGCGCCCGCGCCCGTCTGCGTTGCGTCGCGCCCCACGCCCGGCTGCCGCCCGCATTGTGCCATGCGCCGCGCTCCGGCCGCTCTGGCACATGGAGCCCAGAGGCACTAGGACTCTTGAATGGCGCCTCCAATGGCGTCGCGCCTACTCCGAGGAAGAGCGGGGCGGGATATCCTCTTGCCGCCGGTGGTGCGGCCGACCGGCCGTGGGCGTCTTCGCCTGTGCCCAATCGGGCCAGCTCGCCCTCCCCGGAGTCCTCTGGCGCAGCCTTCTCCGGCCTCCAACGCGAGGCTCGGCAGCGCTCCGCCCGGGTCGTGGTCTCTTCATGAGTTGCCGGAGAAACGGCCAACCGGCCATGGCAGTCGCCGCCCGCGTCGGTCGTGGGGATTGGGGATGGATGCTGGCTGGGGATCGCTATCCCTAGCCGCTTGCGTTTTTTGAGACAATCTCGCAAGTTTTATTCATCACCCATAATGTTTACAGGAAGAAAATCAAGATCTCCTGGTTGTCCTAGCTATACATGACGACCAAAGTCTAAGGACAAAGCATATCTAGCGAGATGGTGAGCCTCGAAATTCGAGCTCCTAAGCTCATGAACTATTTTACATGAAGAGAAAGAGTGTGCACGAAGCAATATTTCATGCACAATAGCTCCATAGCCGGCCGCCGAGTTCTTCTGGACATCTTCGACCACCCTCTTGCAATCTGTACTGATTTGAATGGAGTTCTCATATAGATCCTCAGCTAGAGATTGGCCTTCCCTTACTGGTATTGCCTCTAGTGTGCTCACATCCGTTATGAACTCGATTTTTAAGATCGAAGCACCCAAGAAAACTCCCCTGTGGTCTCGGCACACTACTCCCACGGCACCAAACTCCCCTTGCTTGGACACTGTCGCATCCACATTCATCTTTGCATGACCCTCTTGCGGAGGCATCCATGCTTGTTGTCCCATGCTAGCACGCTTCGTAACACTGTCAGATCCTCTGTCGATCATCTCCAAGTCCCTCAAAAAGGAGAGAATGAAAGAGTTAGTAGTAAATGGACTATCAAAGATCTGTTCATGTATAGCTCTCCTTCTTGCTCGCCAGACTGCCCAAAGTGTCACCACCATCCTAATGAATTCCCGCTGCAGCAACGACTCATGCAATGTGAAAATCCAGTTTTTTGCATCCAAAGAAAGATTGCCCAGCATGTTCTCCACTATCTCCTCAGAACAAAGTGACCATACACTTCTGGCCATCACACAATCTACTAATGCGTGCTTCCAGTCATCTTGCGCAGAACAAAAAGCACACACACTCGTAGTAGACATATTCCGGTGGTGTAGCACCCCGGCTGTTGGAATTGTTTCATGGCATAGTCTCCATAAGAATACCTTGATTTTAGATGGGACCTTAATGTGCCACAGGGACGTCCAAGCTGCTTCTTCTTCTGCCTCATTTGAGTGTCCTCCAACCGGTTGCAGTAATGCTTCACCTTGAAGTTTCATTTTCAACAAAAAATTGTAGCATGACCTTACTGAAAAAACGCCTCGTTCGTCCTCCCCCCAGGCCCAAAAATCACCGACTCTTGTAGTACACAGCAGGATTTTGAGTATGACATTTGCATCAACCGGCAGAAAAGTCGCACGAACCTTGTCCTCCATCCACTTTGCCGAGGTTGGGTCAATAAGTTCAACAACACATGCTAGTCTATCCACCGCCAGACACGTAATTGGTCTCCTTAGGCCCGATCGGGGGAGCCAGTTTTGGTCCCATATTCGTGTCTCCTCTCCTGTTCCGATCCTCCGGATCAAACCTTGCACTAGAGCTCCTCTCCCTTCTATTATAGATCTCCATATTTGTGAGGGCCTACTGCCTAGCTCGGCCTCAAGAAAACACGAGGCAGGGTAATACTGGGCTTTCAAAATCCTGGCACTTAATGTAGAGGGGGTGTGTATAATCCACCAAGCCTGTCTGGCCAGTAAAGAGAGGTTAAAGAGATCAAAATCTCAAAAGCCTAGTCCTCCCAAATACTTCGGTTTAGTACATACATCCCAAGATATCCAGCACGGTTTCCTCTTCCCTCTTTTACTTCCCCACCAGAATTGCCTGATCAGTGATGTAATACTTTCACAAATGCCTCTAGGGAGCCTGAAGCATGACATAGAATATACTGGTATAGCCTGAGCCACTGCCTTGATTAACACCTCCTTCCATGCATATGACAAAAGTTTCTCCATCCGCCCTTTAATTTTCTCCCACACCCTATCCTTTAGGTACTTGAAAGTACCATTCTTAGCCTGCCCAACATCCGTTGGCATCCCTAGATACCGATCAATAAGTTGCTTGTCATAAACTTGCAAGGTGTTTTTGATGCCGTCCCGTGTAACCCGCAGACACCCTTTGCTAAAGAAAATTGACGACTTCTCATTATTCACTCGTTGCCCCGATGTGTTGCAGTATGTGTCCAACAGGATTGACACCTCTTCTGCCCCTTCTATACTCGCCTTGAACAGCAACAGGCTATCATCAGCAAAAAGCAAGTGGTTAACAACCGGAGCTGTCAATGCCACCTGGACTCCCGTGAAAGCTGACAATTGAGAAACTGATTTCAGTAGGCATGAAAGGCCCTCCACTGCTATCGAAAACATATAAGGGGAAATAGGATCTCCCTGCCAAATACCTCTGCTAGGTTTGAACTCCTCCAACTTTTCTCCATTAAACAGAACCGAAAAAGAAACTGACTTGATCATATTCATTACCACATTAATCCACTGTTGAGCAAAACCCAGTCTCTCCATCATTGCTTGTAGATAATCCCACTCTAGCCTGTAATAGGCTTTCATCATATCCAATTTAAGAGCAGTATGGCTATTCTTCTTGGATTAACTCCCCTTCATGAAATGCAAACATTCATATGCCATGATTATATTATCACTTATCAATCTGCCAGGCACAAATGCCGATTGTTCCTTTGAAATGATCTCTGGCAGTATTTGCTTCAGCCTATTTGCAATCACTTTCGAAGCAATTTTATACAATACATTGCACAAACTTATAGGCCTGAACTGAGTTAACAAGGTTGGGCTCATTACCTTTGGTATAAGAACCAAGAAAGTATCATTGATACACTCTGCATCTTCCTCCCCTCTTACTATCCGGAGAACAGCCTTTGTAACTTCTACTCCACACACATCCCAATGGCGTTGATAAAAGTGAGATGGAAAGTCATCCGGACCTGGGGATTTTGTGGGAAACATCTGAAAAAGAGCGTTTTTGACCTCCTCATCCAAATAATCTGCACATAGAATATCGTTCATCTCCGGGGTAACCTTCCTTGGAACATGGCAAAGGACAGCCTCCATGTCTGTCACCCCCTCTGTTGTGTACAGATTCTTGTAAAAGAGCGTGACCATCTCCTTTAATTCCTCCGAATCATCCACCTGTACCCCTAGTGAACTCATCAGGACCTTTACCATGTTCTTTTTTCTCCTCATGCTCGCTCTCATATGAAAGAATTTCGTGTTATTATCTCCCGTCGAAAGCCACTCTATCCTTGATCTCTGTCTCCATAGTAACTCCTCTCTATGGTATAGTTCCACCAACCTCTCATTCACCTTCTTCTCTTCGTCACTTGGGCCTGAATGCCCCTATTCATTGCGCGACTGCTCAAGCTTCTGTTTTAACTCCTTGATCTCCCTGCGAACTGACCCAAAGGTCCTTCTGTCCCATCTCCTCAACTTATTTGACAGATCCGCTAGCTTGAGTTTTAGATCCTCCACTCTTCCCCCATCCAAAGATTCCACCCATGAAGTAGCAATAGTGCTCTTCAAGTCCTCATGGGTCTCCCAGGCAATCTCATAGCGAAATTTTTTGACCCGTACCTGGTCCCGTTGCACGGCCGGGTAGAGCTCTAACTGGATCGGGCCATGGTCCGATGTCGCTGCTGTTAGGTGATTAAGACATGCCGATGGGAATAGAGCACACCAATCAGTCGACCTGAGAGACCTATCTAACCTTACTCTTGTGAAAGAGCCACCCGACACCTTCTTCTCAAAGGTCGAGAATCTTCCTTTATAGCCAATGTCCACCAACATGCAAGTATCAAGCATATCCCTAAAGCCTTGGATCTGAGCATTACTCCTCTCTCCAACCCCCTCATGTTCTTTCGGACGTAAAACCTCGTTGAAATCTCCGATACAGAGCCATGGGAGAGTGCTCAAACTTGCTATGTTTCTCATAGTGTCCCAAGTCTGATGTCTCAAGTGAGTTTGAGCCTCACCATACACCAGAGTTAGCCTCCACGGGTCAAAACCCAGGTTACGCACCTCGCAATCCAAATGATAGTCAGAATTGCCAGAAATATCAATATTTATTGTATTATTCCAAAACAAACCGATGCCTCCGCTTCTACCAACACTGCTCACAGCATAACCTTTATCAAAACCAATTAGAGTAGCTAGACTTTCTACCCTAACTTTGTCGATTTGAGTTTCTAGAATACAAAGTAAGGTAGGGGCAAAATTCTTCACGATCTCGCGAAGTTCACGAACTGTCGAGGCTTTGCCCGCACCTCGACAGTTCCAACAAATGATACTCATTGTTCCCGGCGGTACTCCTCACGGGAGCCCGCCGATGCTACATTGTTTGCCTCGTTTTCGCCTTTCTCTCTGTTCCCTGGCCTTCACCTTTATTTGATCTATTCACTTCTTTCCTTGGAGAAACATACACTGGAGGCAGCGGAGGCACCCCCGACGGCTTCTCCCTCACCACCATCGCTGTGGACACATTTTCTACTGCTACAGCTCCTTCTTTTTCCTCCGTTTGCTCTGGCAACATAGTTGTCGTGTTGTCGGCCGAGAGATGCTTGAGCGAAACTCCAACTAGTCCATTAACCCCATCCATAGGTGTGTTCGTTCTCCTCCCTTCCAGCACTTCTGATCCTCCATTATTATTGCTTAGAGGGGCTTTATTTTTCCCTCCCTCTTGATTCAGAGACTGCGACTGACACTGCAAGTCATCCTGATTTGGCTGCATCGTCTCCCTACTCCTTGTTGTCCATTCGATCTCGATGCTTCTCCATGGGGCTACGGTGGCCGGGCATTGAAGCACCAGCTCTGGTTTGGGTTATCATGTTCCCCGCCCCTACCGCGTCCCCCCTCGCAAAGCTTCCTCTCCCTCTCTGTGATTGAGCAAAGCCTCGCCCCGGAGCTCGAACTCTAACATTATCTGCAAATAAAAAATCTCCCCACTCAAAAGCAGCTTCGTCATGCACACCGTCGCCGCACTCCTCATGCCAATGCCCGAACTCTCCACAATTGTAACAGAAAATTGGCAATTTCTCATACTTGACTAGATACCGGACCCTCTCCTCGCCCTTTTTTCCTGTGACAAACCTTTTGATCTTTGTGTTAACATCAATCTTCATCCTCACTATCACGAATTCACCAAAAAAATCAGACGGCAGCTTTAACTGTGTCTCTACCACCTCGCCGATCCTCGACGCTAGTCCCTTAACTACCGGTCGATCAAGTATTTGTCCGGGAGGCGATGGATCTGGGCCCATACCTCAATTCTATCCAGCTTGAACGAATCAGGGTTTTTGAATCCATCGTATTCCTCCAAAATCACGGCCTGGTCCCTGAACAACCATGGTCCTTCGTACATAGCTTTCTTCCAATCTGCGAGGCATCCAAACTGCGTCGAAAACAAGTTCTCCCTGATATTCCTCCACGCTACCGGCTGAGGCGGATTCCAGGCCGCCCTCATGTCACCATACAATGCGTTAGGGCTAAAAGTTTTTTGGGTATGCACCCTCGTGATCACCAGCCACTTCGCCGGCTCCAGTAGATCTGGTAGCTCCTCCTCCCACACAAAATAATCCTCTTCCTCCTCCTGCAAGGTTAGAAGGGCTAGTAGTCTTCAGCCGACTCATTCCCCTTCTCCCTCTGCGCGCCCCAGCCCTCTGACATCGTCTCGATCCGATCTGCCAATGCAACTAGTGCTTCCCCATAACGGGATCTGCCCCCGTCCAAGGCCGGGAAGGATCGCTCGGATCCCCCTTTGTCAGCCCGAGTCGGGAGGATCAGTCGTGATCGGGAACGGCGCCACAGAAAAAGATTCCGACGAAGATCGCCGGAAGACGTCGAAACCCTAGTCTGTCGCCTAGGGGAAACAACAACAGGAGAAGAAAAATCCCTAGCCGCTTGCTCCTTATCCAATTGGCTGACCAAGCCAGCCCTAGGCTGGCTTCCCCAACGCAGCCCATTTGCATAAGATTGGGCCACCACTTTTCAGCCCTTTTTCTGTTGAGCTTTAATATTCTAGAAAATATGTGGTCATTATGTGGCATGTTAAATATGTTTGCTTTTTTAGCAATCTCTATAACAACATTGTTTTGCGATTGAGATTAAGTTTTCTCACACAACAATATTGATTTGCGATTGAGAAATATATATTTTTCTCACAAACCAATCTCATTGCGATTGATATCAATTTTATATCGCAAAATATTAATTCACCCCGCCGAATTATCTTGCAACTTGATACAAGATCATCTCTTTTAATTTGAGGTCTATACAATTCAAGTTTTTCACTTGAACATCAAGTTTGCAACATCATTGCTATTCATTACAATGGTAGTGTATATCTATTAAGTACCGACATGTATTCCAGATCTTAAGTTGATATAATATATTTTGACGTTTATCACGTGTTGAGATTAATTATATCCATTTGCAATTGAGATATTTTTAATCTCTTGCAAAGATAAATTCAGTGCCTGTGCAGTAATGTTTCTCCATTGAGTCCTAGGTATTCCAAAATACTGTATGATGTATTTATTTCCATGTTAAACACATGTTGAGATTAATACATCTATTTGCAATTAAGGTTTTCAATTTCTTGCAAATATAGATGCAAAGTTTGAAATGATTTCTTCAAATTGATGTTTGGGATCACAAGGTAGTCATATGGATCTAGTGCCTACACGGATAACGATGACTACTGATAAAGCCTACATTTTGTTGTTTCGACATTATGATTGCTTTACAAAGTGCTCTCCCACACATTTTACTAAGTCATAACATAAGGCATTACGAGTGAGTATCTACTGATTTCATCAGATTATACTCCCTAGTGCTGTGAGTTCTACTCCATTTTGAAGATTATCTTCAAGGTGTCATATTTAGCAATTTGAGATTCACACTAATGATTTCGAGCCACATTATTGAAATCTATTAATTTTGCAACATTAAGGTATGTTTATATTATGCAAACTATAATATAAATAAATTACCGGGTTTTCACCGGAGATGATATGTTCTATGTGTTTACCACATTGCCATTCTTCATGAACATGTCACAGCGGTCGAGATTGATTTCTCCCCCATGACAAACTTGTAATTTTTTGACAATAACATCTCCCTCATTATATTAGGAAAACACAAGGTAATGAGTTGGATCTATTTCCCATGTGCAGACTATCTCTATTACTGTGAGATCTGTATGATCTTCAATGTGTTATGTTCCCACAATTGAGGTTGAGCATTTTCAAGTTATACACTTGAGTCAAAAAATTTGCATTCTTATTACAAAACCATGATGGTTTTTAATTTACTTCTAGTAAATTAATTATCTCTGGCTTTCCCCTATAAGTAATCGATGGCAAACAACATGAGGCTCTTGCCCACAATGGCCACAACTTACTTAAGCGGGTCATGGAGATCAAGATCAGTCTTGCATCCCATGGGATAGTGCGTGCAATCCAAGCCACGCCACCGGGACGCAAAGGACCTCAAGGGTAATGGTTTGAAACTCACTTCAAACCCTCAACCCGACACCATCAAGCTGTCACGAGACCCTATGAGCATGGGGAGCATGATGGTTGAATATGCATCAACCGACATGTTTGGAGACTATATACATTTAGTCCCTTAGTCTCCTTACTGATCTATTTATTTATGTCCATTTACGATGTTATAATAAGAACATGATTATTGTTGTCATCATATATTGTATATCACAATACTGTATCAACACTTTGATACAAATACATTTGTATGTATTCTATATACCTGACAGTGATTTTCATATTGAGAATCTTCATGTCTATATTTAGATTTCTACGGGAGTCAATCCGATGAAAAATGATATGTGCCTTGTCGACATATGTAGCACAAAGTCTACTCAGGGAAGTCCAATGTTTCCACTCTAATTAAGAGAAAGGAGATATTTTAAAATCGCTAGACGCGATGAGGTATTTGTTGGCTCAACTCAAGTCATATTACTATCGCTGTGGGTACTCGAGTAACATCGGGATGCCTTATTGCTTCCAAGGTTTAACTCATAGCCTACTAAACTATGGAGGTATCCGTCAAAATAGTTTCCATAGCGAAACTTATGATGACAACAAAGAGAAATAACTTCTCTTTACCATATGCAACGGATATTGCAAGCACACTGTCTGTGTATCATCTGGATTATACTACACATACGACACAACCCGTAGCACATGTTGTGTACGAGATAGTTTTCCAGAGTGTCTTGTACATGACAAACTTGGCATACTCGCCTTGGTCATCGAGCCATTGGGTTGAAACCGAAACTATCAGCAATTCCAATAGTTTATGACTATTATGATGCTAAATTCTAATAACATTTGGATTTTATGTGCACTACAAGTGACACAGGGAAGCTATTTTTAAGGCTCGCACATCTTAAAGTCTATGCTGAACCACTCAGACTCATTGAATGCATTAAGTTGAGGTAAGTGGCTCTTCCCATCCATTGACTAGACTATTCAGGTATTCCATGGTTCTAAAAGACATATCTACATGATGGTCTTAAGTGTGTGCTTTATTCACATGAAACCATTGGCTCATTATTCTGACATCGATTTCAAGCAAATCGAATGGATAACATTGCAGAATTCTCCTTGAGTGCCTTCTCTATGGCCGTTGGATTGAAGTTTAGCACTTTGTCCTAATGTCTAGACTCAAAATGATTTGGTAGAATCCTATCCAAAGAGTTAAGCTCATTGCATTATCTTTACTTTGGAATTGCAATTTACCAACTTTATGTTGGAGTCATGTAGTTTTACATGCTCATAACAGAATTGCATAATATTATTCCCCTCTATCTTTGATATGTGGATACCTACCAAGTATTTCCTATCTGCGGTAACTCGGTTGCATACTGATATCACCACCCGGCATACATCATTGGCCCTCAACATATAGTTGGGATTTATGTGAGGAATAATGGTATTTCCATCAATACCTCAAGCCCCTCGCATGGGGAGTTATTCAAGGCCGGTATGCTAATTCAGTGAGGAACATTTCCAGGCATTAGGGGGAGATTTCAAGTACCATAAAGAATGTCAGGAAATTAGTGGAATGTTGAACACATTTCTGCCTCAAATCTGAACCATGTGTTCAGAAGATTTGCAACACATTGCGAATGACCTGCTAGATTCATTTATTGACTATAAAGGTGTCACACAATTCTACAATCCTGCAAAAGTACGCCTGAAAGAGTGGAGGTACCAGCAAAATCCACTCCACTCCGCGTTCAAAGTAACAGGGGGAGATGTATGGCAGAAGTACATCAGGATTTAGCTTCTCGCAAGTAAGGATATCAAGGCCTATGAATCGGTAAATGCAAGTCAACTTCACGTTGACAGACACCTAATTGGTAGTATACACCTAGTGGACGGGAAAACTCCACCAACCCAGGTCATAGTGCACACAATGACCGGGACATCGGAATACCCGACTCAATTGCATTGGGAAATCGCGAGCAGTCACCATGGGTAACGATATTTCCATCAACTATATATTGATATAGATTCTGGAGAATCATATAACCGGAAGTCTACAATCGTCGACATACATTTCTCAACTATATTGAAAAAAAACCTTTCAAGTGATTCAAATCCAAAGACCATGGCCATGGCAAAGTGTGAACAACACTTGGACAGAACTCAAGCAAAGGATATAATCTAGGTAGAAATAATATTGCTCAATAATGGGAAGGTATTCATAAGCAATACCTACACCAGTTTTCTTCTGGAAACAGAATTGAGAACAATGATGTGGTGAAACATAGAGCAAGTATTGTAGCACAAGGGTTCACGCAGATACCCAACTATTCTCCAGAGGTGGAATTTCTTTTCGATAACTTATATCATTGGCAGTACAAAATCATCTATCTGTGCAGTTGATAGATGTAGTGATTACATATATATGTGGATCACTAGATTCAGACATATATGGTTGATTCCCGATGGAATCTCACTTCTGAATCGAAATGCAAAATGCAACATACATTGTGTAAAAATCAGTAAGTCAACATACGACTTATTGTTGTCACTACATATGGTACAACTGACGTAGTGAGATCCTTATACATAAGGATTACTCCTAGAATGATGATTATCCATGTTTGTGTGTCTACAATGATGACACATGTAATCATCTAAATGACGGAGTTTAAAATGAAGGATTTGGGTAAACCAAAATGCCACTCTTTACTACAAATTGAGCACCTTCTTTCATACATTATGGTATACTATGTTGTCTATTCCATAATATATTGGAGAAATTCATTGTGGATAAATCTTATCCGTCCATAACTCTCATGGTAGTTCATTCTCTAGACATAGAGAAAGATCTATTTAGACCAAGAGATGATGGAAATAAGATATTGGGACTCAACGTTCCATAATGACATTGGATCCACCAAACACAATTAGTTGGTACTCAAGAATATCTTTCTTTATCTCCAAGGCATCAAGCATCTTGTCCTAGTTTTTCAGTTTCACAAAAATGTGAACACCGATATCATTGGATACATCGATCAGATCCCCACTATGTCAGATCGTAGACAAGCGTAGTGTTCCTACTAGGTGTGGTAGCTCTCTCATGAAGAATCTTCAAAACAGACCTCATGGCTACATCCACGAACCATTATCTCAAAGATAATGTTGCTTGTGTTGCTCAGATGCAAACAGGTTACTAATAAGCAATATCTTCATATTGCATATCTTGCAAGTCAAATCATGCAAATGATTTGTTCACCAAGTCTGTACCAACTTTTACATGAGTTTACTATACAGGTTCTCATAAAGGTTTTTAATGAGGTAATATCAACATGAGATCATATGTCATACTTTCTGTTCTCCCCATCGGGGTTTTTGGGAAATTATATACAACATATTTTATTGTCCTCTTGATTCTATGAGTTTTCTCGTATTGAGTTGAATGAGACAATAACCATTATATGTTGCATAATTTTCTCCTTATTTTTCCCACTGGATTTGAAGGAGTTTTGGCAACATATCAAACACTATACTCCTCACATTTTTCCCACAGGGTTTTCGAGGAGCTTTTCAAGATGATGTCTACTAACAAGATAAAGCAGTGATTAGGGGGAGTGAGGGAGTCCAGGATTAGGGGGTCTCCGGACAGCCGGACTCTATCCTTTGGCCGGACTCTATCCTTTGGCCGGACTATTGGGCTATGAAGATACAAGATTGAAGACTTTACCTCGTGTCCGGATGGAACTCTACTTGGCGTGGAAGTCAAGCTAGGCAATACGGATATGGATATCTCCTCCTTTGTAACCGACCTTGTGTAACCCTAGCCCCATCCGGTGTCTATATAAACCGGAGGGTTTTAGTCCGTAGGACAACATACAATCATACCATAGGCTAGCTTCTAGGGTTTAGCCTCTCCGATCTCGTGGTAGATCAACTCTTGTAATAGTCATATCATCATGAATAAATCAAGCAGGACGTAGGGTTTTACCTCCATCAAGAGGGCCCGAACCTGGGTAAAACATTGTGTCCCCTGCCTCCTGTTACCATCCACCTTAGACGCACAGTTTGGGACCGCCTACCCGAGATCCGCCGGTTTTGACACCGACATTGGTGCTTTCATTGAGAGTTCCTCTGTGTCGTCGCTGTTAGGCTTGATGGCTCCTACTATCATCGATAGCGATGCAGTCCAGGGTGATACTTTTCTCCCCAGACAGATCTTTGTGTTTGGCGGCTTCACACTGCGGGCCAACTCGCTTGGCCATCTGGAGCAGATCGAAAGTTACGCCCCTGGCCACCAGGTCAGGTTTGGAAGCTTAAATTACACAGCCGATGTCCGCGGAGACTTGATCTTCGACGGATTCGAGCCCCTGCCTTGTGCGCCACGCGGTCGCGATGAGTACGATTTGGCTCTGCCATCGGACCGTATTCAGGAGATCGCACTAGCAGCCGCTCCGAGCCTCAATTCGGAGCCAGTTGCGCCATCCGTGGACGGGTGGATAGACCCCGTCACAGAGACCATATCCTCAGCGGCGGTCGAGCCGAATATCGACCTTACCCTTCACAAGAGCCATGTTGTCAAACTACCGGATCCTTCCCCGGCCACGGACTCCGAACCGCCTGCGCCCGTTCCTATCGAATCCGATTGGGCGCCGATCATGGAGTTTACCTCTGCGGATATTTTTCAGCACTCGCCTTCGGTGACATACTGAACTCATTAAGGTCTCTCTCCTTGTCAGGAGGACCCTGGCCGAACTATGTCCGGCAGGATTGGGATGCGGATGACGAAGAAATTTGCCGCCCACCCACCACCCACTTAGTAGCCACTGTCGACGACTTAACCGACATGCTCGACTTCGACTCCGAAGACATCGACGGTATGGACGAGGATGCGGGAGACGAAGAGGAATCACTGCCCACAGGGCACTGGACAGCCACCTCATCATGTGATATATACATGGTGGACACACCCAAAGAAGGCAATGGTGACGAGACAACGGAGGATGACCCCTCCTAAAAGCAACCCAAGCGCCGGCGTCAGTGGTGCCGCTCTAAGTCCCGCCAAGGCAAAAGTGGTGATACCGGCACAGGAGATAATAGCACTCTGGACAGTGCCGAAGACGGCAACAATCCCCTCCAGCAAGATCTAGGGCAGGAGGATGGAGAAGCCAGCCCTCCAGAGAGAGCGCCAGATGGAGAGACGAAGGATGATAATTACATGCCTCCCTCCGAAGACGAGACAAGCCTCGACAATTACGAATTCGCCGTGCCTGAGGATCCCGTCGAACAAGAGCGCTTCAAGCGCCGGCTTATAGCCACGGCAAATAGCCTTAAGAAAAAGCAGAAGCAGCTTCAAGCCGATCAAGATTTGCTAGCTGACAGATGGACTGAAGTCCTGGCGGCCGAGGAATATAAACTCGAACGCCCCTCCAAGAGTTACCCAAAGTGCAGGTTGCTACCCCGACTGGAGGAGGAAGCACAGAAACCTACATCTCCGGTGTATGACACGGCTGATCGGCCACCTCGTGGCTGCGACAGGGAGGCATTCCAGCCAAAAGCTCGGCCCGCACCCTGACGCCATTCAAATAAAAAGGCATGGGGAAATACGCCAGACCTGCGAGACGTATTGGAGGACAAAGCAAAACATGCAAGATCGATCTACGGATCACGAGGGCGCGCCACTATGCGAGAAGATAATCGTCACGCCGGATACAGTAAAAGTAAGCCCGCCCGGGCCAAACATAGTGGGCAAGACTCATTCGAGCTGCGTCACGACATAGCCCAATACAGAGGCGCCGCACACCCCCTATGCTTCACAGACGAAGTAATGGATCATCAAATCCCAGAGGGTTTCAAACCCATAAATATAGAATCATACGACGGCACAACAAATCCTGCGGTATGGATCGAGGATTTCCTCCTGCATATCCACATGGCCCGTGGTGATGATCTACACGCCATTAAATACCTCCCACTCAAGCTCAAAGGACCAGCTCGGCATTGGCTCAATAGCTTGCCAGCATAGTCCATTGGCTATTGGGAGGATCTGGAAGCCGCATTCCTCGACAACTTCCAGGGCACTTATGTGCGACCACCAGATGCCGATGACTTGAGCCACATAATTCAGCAGCCAGAGGATCGGGCAGGCAATTCTGGACACGGTTCCTAACAAAGAAAAATCAAATCGTCGACTGTCCGGATGCAAAGGCCCTAGCGGCTTTTAAGCACAACATCCACGACGAGTGGCTCGCCCGGCACCTTGGTCAGGAAAAGCCGAAATCTATGGCAGCCCTCATGACACTCATGACCCACTTTTGTGCGGGAGAAGATAGTTGGCTGGCTCGTAGCAATAACATATCAAAGAACCATGGCACTTCGGATACCAAGGATGGCAATGGCAGGTCACGTCGCAACAAGCATAAGTGCCGCATTAACAGCGACAATATCGAGGATACGGCAGTCAATGCCGGATTCAAAGGCTCTAAACCCGGTCAGCGGAAAAAGCCATTCAAAAGAAGCACTACGGGCCCGTCCAGTTTGGACCGTATACTCGACCGCTTGTGTCAAATACACGGCACCCCCGATAAGCCAGCCAACCACACCAATAGGGATTGTTGGGTGTTCAAGCAGGCCGGCAAGTTAATTGCCGAAGATAAAGATAACGGGTCACACAGCGATGACGAAGAGGAACCCTGGCAGCAGAACACCGGAGGACAGAAGAGGTTCCCCCCACAAGTGCGGATGGTGAACATGATATATGCAACCCACATCCCCAAGAGGGAGCGGAAGCGTGCGCTAAGGGACGTATATGCGTTGGAGCTAGTCGCCCCAAAGTTCAACCCATGGTCCTCTTGTCCGATCACCTTCGATCGCAGGCACCACCCCACTAGTATCTGTCATGGCGGATTCGCCGCACTAGTCCTAGACCCAATCATTGACGGATTTCACCTCACTTGAGTCCTTATGGATGGAGGCAGCAGCCTGAACCTGCTTTACCAGGACACAGTGCGCAAAATGGGTATAGACCCCTCAAGGATCAAACCCACAAAAACGACCTTTAAAGGCGTCATACCAAGTGTAGAGGCCCATTGCACAGGCTCAGTCATGCTGGAAGTGGTCTTCGGATCCCCGGATAACTTCCAAAGCGAGGAGTTAATCTTCGACATAGTCCCGTTCCACAGTGGCTATCATGCACTGCTCGGGCGAACCACATTCGCAAGATTCAATGCAGTACCGCATTATGCATACCTCAAGCTCAAGATGCTAGGACCTCGAGGGGTCATCACAGTTAATGGAAACACAGAGCGCTCTCTCCGCACTGAGGAGCACACCGCGGCCCTCGCAGCAGAAGAGCAAAGTAGCCTCTTAAGGCAATCCACTAGTTCGATGATTAAGGACCCGGACAACTTCAAGCGTGCTCGGAGTAATCGGCAACAAGACCGCCTGGCACATTCCGAGCTTGCATAGCAATGCGGCCCCCACCCTAGCCCCGGCCAAACGGCGAAACCAGTGTCGCGCGTACATAATTACGCATTGAAAATACCATGGTCCTAGGTGGGGAGGGGGGCACGACTACGGCATGCCCCAAGATGCAGCTTAACCGCACTAGGGGCTTCACGCTTTATTATTTTTCTCTCTTTCAGGACTTTAATCTCTGGAAACCCTGTCCGGCAGTATGATTGTCGAACACATGATGCAGCAACCAAGGAGGTAGAAAGCTACGTCGCACCACATGATGCAGCAACCAAGGAGGTAGAAAGCTTTAATGACATTCCTCAGCTTGCCCTTGGAGGGGACACTTCAAATAGTCCTACTTTTTGCTTATCGCTCTGCTCGTATCATTTTGGCTTTAACGCACCTTTTTGAATAAACAATGCATAGCACTAGACTATTATCGCGTTCTGTATTCTTCCTTTTTATATACATATATATGTTCACTCGTGACATCCAGCACCCGTACACTCTAGTACGGCTAATATGCTAGGGGCTTAAGCATACCCCTTATTACGGCGTGAGAAGTCCGAACACTTTCAATAGTGCGGCACCCCGAACTTATAGCATTATATGCATCACCACCGAATCATGTCTTGGGTCAATAATTGGGTTTGCCCGGCTCCCATGTTATGGTACCTTACGTTCCGCTATATCGGCTAAGGTAGCACTGGGAGAACTACTGTGATTGTGCCCCGGTTCTGCTGGGCTAAGCACCTCAGTAGAGAAAGCTAAAACTGACTGTCATGATAAGGTAAGAGACTGGTCGCTGTTTGAGAGGTTTTGAAGTCCCTAAAGACTTATGCCGCTTAGAGTGAGGAGTCGGCCCTGTCTGGCTTAAGGCGTGTATAGCGCCCCGAATTCGGCCTTCCAAATACTAGGGGCTTCGCTGAAATTTAAAATTATAGAATTCTATGGCTAAGTGAGAGTGATAACGCATTATAGTCCGATTGCCTTGTTCGTTGTGCTGAGCACCTCCCTCGAAGGACCCAAAAATGGGAACAAGAGTGCTCAGGTTTATCCCGAATACCCCAGCACTCGTGGCATGGGGGTAGAAGCCGACGACTAGCCATCTCTTAGATTTGATAAACAGCCAAACAGAAGGTAATATTTTAAATTCAAACAAGCGTTGCATAGCGCATATGAACAAGTTTTCGTAAATACAGGATTACACGAGCAAGTTTACTCAAATATTACATCTTTCACACACTCGTCTGCTACAAGATGGGCACCCTTCAGGACACCCTCATAGTACATCTCGGGGTTGCGATGCTCCTTGCCCTGCGGTGGCCCCTCCTTCACCAGCTTCACGGCGTCCATCTTGGCCCAGTGGACCTTCGCACGGGCGAAAGCCTGGCGAGCACCTTCGATGCAGATAGACCGCTTAATGACTTCCAGCCATGGGCAGGCATCCACAAGCCGCCTCACTAGGCCGAAGTAGCTATTGGGAAGGGCATCGCCAGGCCACATCCGGACTATCAAGCCCTTCATGGCCTGTTCGGCCACCTTGTGTAGCTCGACCAGTTGCTTCAGCTAGTCGGTCAGAGGCATCGGGTGTTCGGTCCCAGTATACTGAGACCAGAACAGCTTCTCTGTTGAGCTTCCCTCCTCGGCCTGGTAAAATTGTGCCTTTTGGGCTTTTGGGCTTGGCCTTGGCACTCTTGTCACTCTCCTAGAGGGCCTTTTGGGCTTCGGCCTTGGCACTCTTGGCACTCTCAAGGGCCGCGACAAGCTCAAACTCTCGCGTCTTCAAGTCAAGCTCCAACACCTCGTGCTTCGTCACGAGAGCGTGGAGCTCTTGCTGCACCTCGCCCACCCGTGCCTCTTGTTTTTCCTGCTTGGTGCGCTCCTGGGCCGCTTTGTTTTCGGCCTCGGATAGCGCTCGCTTCAGGGTTGCCCCTTCGGTCGTGGCCCCTGGCAAATCAAAGATGATCCTGTCATTTTGCAATCGCATCCTTTATATATATACATTTATAGACTAGGTATTACTTACCTTTGTTCTCCACGAGCTGCCTCTTGGCAAGGCTGAGCTCTTTCTTGGACCCTTCGAGGTCCTGCTTCAGTACGGTGACCTCCGCAGTCAGTGCGGCAGAGGCCAGCAGTGAAGCATGCATACGCATATAGACACACTTATATTAGACTCCTGCAGATATTAGTTGATCCTTTATTCGGATTTTCTTTTTGAACACCAAACAGAGCATCAGGGGCTACGATCTATGCGGTAATATTTTTCCTATATTTCAAATACTTACCTCAAAGCCTGTTAGAAGGCTGGCACAGGCTTCAGTCAGTCCGCTCTTGGCGGACTGAACCTTCTGGATCACCGCACTCATAATAGTGCGGTGCTCTTCGTCGATGGAAGCGCTGCGAAGCGCTCCCAGCAGATTGTTCGGTGCCTCTGGATGGATAGAGGTCACCCGCACAGGCATCTTGCCCCTTTTGGAAGGAGGCCGCCTGCCTGAGTCTGGAACCACTGGAGGTTCCGGCGCAGTGTTCGGCTGAGGGCCGAACTTGGAACCCTCGGGGGCCTTGCTCCCTCTGCTCCCGGAGTCTAGAAGGTCGCCTTGAGGCGCCTCCACGACTGTCTCCCCTCGACCCGGCGTCTCTTGAGACAACACCACGGCGTTTTCCGTAGGGCAAGGGGAGGTGGCGGTCGGAAGTGGATCACTATCCATATCCGACGAGCCCAGGGAGCCGTCCGACAAGGATACGTCGATACGGGCTCGGGGCTGTCTACATAATCATAATTCGGCGTTAGTAGAAGCAGTGCGACAAAGGTACGCTATGAGTTACTCTGGTATACGAATACTTACGACTTTGCCAGGGGCTTGGCCCTGAGCAGCCGCTCGTCTTCGCCTTTGACAGCGGTGGTGGAGTAGTCCGGAAGGAGAGTTCTTCCCTTCTTGGACCCTTCGCCCCCCCGGTTGGGGCGGCCTTCCTTTTCTTGTCTCCCCCGAATGGAGGGGGAGCGTCTTCCTCTTCCTCCTCGTCTTCGGGGGAGGAGTGCGTCGCAGAGTCATCGGACGATGAGTCCGATACCACCTGGCGCCGAGAACACTTTCGGGTTCCCTTGGCCTTCTTGGTCTTCTCCGGCACCTTGTAAGGAGCCGGAGTCAGCATCTCCGTCAGGAGAGCGTCCGCAGTGTCTTCGGGCAGAGGGGCCGGACAGTTAATCTACCCCGACATCTCCACCCAGTCCTGTCAAAGGCATGGAGCTCGGATCCCGCACATGGTTAAGCTAGGGGAAATAAATATCCTACCGGATGTATCGAACTCACCGAATGCGCTAGGCGCTTCGCGCTTAGCCCGCGGTCCTCGGTGAGAGAGGGAGGGACCTCGGCGCCCTTGAATAGCAACCGCCAGACATCCTTGTGCGTCGTGTCCAAGAGCTCGCTGAGAGTCTGGTGCCGAGCTGGGTCGAACTCCCATAAATTGAAATCCCGTTGTTTGCACGGGAGGATCCGGCGGAGGAGCATGACTTGGACTATGTTGACAAGCATAAGTTTCTTGCTTGCCATGTTCTGGATACATTTCTGGAATCCGTCCAGCTCCACCGATGAACCCCAGAACAGGCCCTTCTCTTTCCAGGAAGTGAGCCGCATAGGGAATCCGGATCGAAACTCGGGGGCCGCCGCCCAGTTGCTGTCGCGCGGCTCGGTGATGTAGAACTAGGCTGATTGCCACCCCTTTATGGTCACCACGAAGGAGCCCTCAAGCCATATAACATTGGGAATCTTGCCCATCGTGGCTCTGCCGCATTCCGCTTGTTGGCCTCCCACCACCTTCGGCTTGATATTGAAGGTTTTTAGCCACAGGCCGAAGTGGGGCCGGATGCGGAGGAAAGCCTCACACACGACGATGAACGCCGAAATTGAGGATGAAGTTCGGGGCCAGATCATGAAAGTCCAGCCCGTAGTAGAACATAAGACCATGGACGAATGGATGGAGGGGAAACCCCAGTCCGCAGAGGAAGTGGTGAAGGAAGACTACCCTCTCGTGAGGTTCCGGGGTAGGGACGATCTGTCCTGCAGCGGGCAGCCGATGCGCAACATTCGTGGACAAGTATCCGGCTCCGTGCAACTTTTTGATGTGTCCCTCCGTGACGGAGGAAGCCATCCACTTGCCTCCCGCTCCGGACATGTTTGGAGAAGGTTGAGGAGAAGGATGAGGACTTGGGCGTTGGAGCTCGAGTGCGCGAGAATGGATAAGCAAGGAGGAAGAAGGCGTGGGTAAAAAAAGGTAAAACCTTATCCCTTTATAAGGACGGACGAAACTATGCACCCCCACTAGCCTGGTGAAACTCGCTTATCCCCGAAGCGCCGTAATTGATGGCGCGGTTGGGTTACCCATGCCCGTATTGATGAGAATCCCGTAATAAGGGGGACACGATCTCTGCTTTGACAAGACGTGTCAAGAAACTGCCTCGCGTTATGTGCGGGGCTAGTTAAAGAAAAATGGTTCGAATAATCGCCGAGCCATGGCATGATGTGATGTCGCCAAAACGTGTCAGCAAATTAGATTTGTGGAAATATTATTCTCTCTACGGTGGTATGTGGAACTTATTTTGCAGGGTCGGACACTATCTTTTCATTCAAACTCTTCCGTGGTATATCTGGAGGAGGAACCCGCCTTGCAATGCTGAAGACAACACTGCGCGCCAGACTCATCGTCATTGAAGCTTCGTTCAGGGGCTACTGAGGGAGTCCGGGATTAGGGGGTCTCCGGACAGCCGGACTCTATCCTTTGGCCGGACTATTGGACTATGAAGATACAAGATTGAAGACTTCGTCTCGTGTCCGGATGGAACTCTACTTGGCGTGGAAGGCAAGCTAGGCAATACGAATATGGATATCTCCTCCTTTGTAACCGACCTTGTGTAACCCTAGCCCCCTCCGGTGTCTATATAAACCGAAGGGTTTTAGTCCGTAGGACAACATACAATCATACCATAGGCTAGCTTCTAGGGTTTAGCCTCTCCGATCTCGTGTAGATCAACTCTTGTAATACTCATATCATCAAGAATAAATCAAGCAGGACATAGGGTTTTACCTCCATCAAGAGGGCCCAAACCTGGGTAAAACATCATGTCCCCTACCTCATGTTACCATCCGCCTTAGACGCACAGTTCGGGACCCCCTACCTGAGATCCGCCGGTTTTGACACCGACGGGGAGTGTTAGGATTAATTAAGGGGTTAATCCCTGCTTTCTCTAACCGTAGGCAGTTGCGTTTGCAACTATCGCGTCGGTTCACCGGCCAGGCGTCTCTCTATACATACACCTCTCTAGTGGCATCCCCTCAAACTGTATATATATGTGATCACATCATCAATAAAGGAAACACGCATTCACTCTTACATCCATGTCTCTCATCTCTCTCGTTTACTGAAAAAATAGAGTCGCTAATAGCACGCTATAGCATATTGAGAATTGCCTCACTAAATATATCGGTGTAAAATGTCTTGCTAATAGCACGCTATAGCGTGGTATAGCACGCTAATAGCATATTTTGAGGTCGCCGCTATTCTTCTGTAGCGTGCTATTTTTTTAATTAAACATCCAGATGAGTTCCGTGCCATATCGTCCACCTTCTCTGAACCCAGGTGCTACTGCCTGCCCAAGCGAAGACCTGACCCTATTATCTGCCCTTGCATAGCAACCATCACAGCACCTTCGTGTTGCATCTCTTGGATGAGGTGCTTGACTTGCGGAGTTCGCTGAACCACAAAACCAAACAATGCTCCTGTAGGAGCAGCAAAGCCTGAGTGGAATGATAATCCCCAAATGTAGGGAATCATCATAGCAATTTCCAAAGGTGGAAGTGCTAAGTATGGAGTGTAGAACCCACAAGGAGCTAAAGGTAAGATCAATATTCTCTCAAGCCCTATCTGCCACCGTCGGTGTCAAAACCGGTGGATCTCGGGTAGGGGGTCCCAAACTATGTGTCTAAGGCGGATGGCAACAGGAGGCAGGGGACACGATGTTTTACCCAGGTTCGGGCCCTCTTGATGGAGGTAAAACCCTACGTCCTGCTTGATTATTCTTGATAATATGAGTAGTACAAGAGTTGATCTACCACGAGATCGGAGAGGCTAAACCCTAGAAGCTAGTCTATGGTATGATTGTATGTTGTCCTACGGACTCAAACCTCCGGTTTATATAGACACCGGAGGGGGCTAGGGTTACACAAGGTCGGTTACAAAGGAGGAGATATCCATATCCGTATTGCCTAGCTTGCCTACCACGCCAAGTAGAGTCCCATCCGGGCACGGGACGAAGTCTTCAATCTTGTGTCTTCATAGTCCAACAGTTCGGCCAAAGGATATAGTTCGGCTGTCCTGAGACCCCCTAATCCAGGACTCCCTTAGTAGCCCCTGAACCAGGCTTCAATGATGATGAGTCTGGCGCGCAGTGTCGTCTTCGGCATTGCAAGGCGGGTTCCTCCTCCGAATACACCACAGAAGAGTTTGAATACAAGGATAGTGTCCGACCCTGCAAAATAAGTTCCACATACCAACGTAGAGAGAATAATATTTCCACAAATATAATCTGCTGACACGTTTTGGTAGCATGACATCATGCCACGGCCCGGTAATTATTCGAACCATTTTTCTTTAAACAGCCCCGCATATAACGCGAGGCGGTTTCTTGACACGTCTTGTCAAAGCAGAGATCGTGTTCCCCTTATTACGAGATTCTCATCAATACGGACGTGGGTAACCCAACCGTGCCATCAATTACGGTGCTTGGGGGATAAGCGAGTTTTACCAGGCTAGTCGGGGTGCATAGTTTAATCCGCCCTTATAAAGGGATAAGATCTCACCTTTTTCTATCCACGCCTTCTTCCTCCCTGCTCATCCATTCTCATGCACTCGAGCTCCAACCCCCAAGTCCACATCCTTATCCTCAACTCTCTCCAAGCATGTCCGGAGCGGGAGGCAAGTGGATGGCCTCCTCCGTCATGGAGGGACACATCAAAAAGCTGCGCAGATCCGGATACTTAGCCGCGGAAATCGCGCACCGGCTGCCAGCCGCGGGGCAGGTCATCCCTACCCCAGAACCTCACGAGAGGGTGTTCTTCCTCCCCCACTTCGTCCGTGGACTGGGGTTTCCCCTCCATCCATTTGTCCGCGGCCTCATGTTCTATTATGGGCTGGACTTCCATGATCTGGCCCCGAACTTCATCCTCAATATCTCGGCGTTCATCGTCGTGTGCGAGGCCTTCCTCCGCATCCGGCCCCACTTCGGCCTGTGGCTAAAGACCTTTAATATCAAGCCGAAGGTGGTGGGCGGCCAACAAGCGGAATGCGGCGGAGCCATGGTGGGCAAAATGCCCAATGTTATATGGCTTGAGGGCTCCTTCGTGGAGACCATAAAGGGGTGGCAATCAGGGTGGTTCTACATCACCGAGCCACGCGACACCAACTGGGTGGCGGCCCCCGAGTTTCGATCCGGATTCCCCACGCAGCTCACTTCCTGGAAGGAGAAGGGTCTGTCCTGGGGTTCATGGGTGGAGCTGGACGGACTCCGAAAATGTATCCGGAACATGATAAGCAAGAAACTTAAGCTTGTCAACATAGTCCAGGTCATGCTCTTCCGCCGGATCCTCCCGTGTCAACAACGAGATTTCAACTTATGGGAGTTTGACCCGGCCCAACACCAGACTCTAAGCGAGCTCTTCGACACGACACATAAAGACGTATGGAGGGTGCTATTCAAGGGCGCCGAGGTCCCTCCCTCTCTTACCGAGGACCGCGGGCTAAGCACAAAGCGTGCTGCGAATCCGATAAGTTCTGTACATCTGGTAGGGTGTTTATTTCCCATAGCTTAACCATGCGCAGGGTCTGAGCTCCCATGCCTTTGACAGGACTGGGTGGAGACATCGGAGCAGATTAATTGTCCGGCCCTTCTGCCTGAAGACACTGCGGATGCTCTCCTGACGGAGATGCTGACTCCGGCTCCTTATAAGGTGCCAAAGAATACCAAGAAGAAGGCCAAGGGAACCCGAAAGAGTACCCGGCGCCAGGTCATATCGGACTCATCGTCCGATAACTCTGTGGCGCACTCCTCCCATGAAGACGAGGAGGAAGATGAAGATGCTCCCCCTCCAGCCAGGGAGACAAGAAAAGGAAGGCCGCCCCAACCAGGGAGGCCGAAGGGTCCAAGAAGGGAAGGACACTTCTTCCGGACTGCTCCACAACCGCCGCCGAAGGTGAAGACGAGTGGCTGCTCAGGGCCAAGCCCCTGGCGAAGTCGTAAGTATTCGGATACCAGAGTAACTCATAGCATACCTTTGTCGCACTGCTTCTCCTAACGCCGAATACGGTTATGTAGACTGCCCCAAGACCGTATCGACGTATCCTTGTTGGACGGCTCCTTGGATTCGTCGGATATGGATAGTGATCCACTTCCGACCGCCTCCTCCCCTTGCCCTACGGACAATGCCGAGGTATTGTCTCAAGGGGCACCGAGCCGGGGGGAGACAGTCCCGGAGGCGCCTCAAGGCGACCTTCCGGACTCCAGGAGCAAAGGGAGCAAGGCTCCCGGGGGCCCCAAGTTCGGCTCTCAGCCGATCACTGCGCCAGAACCTCCAGTGGTTCCGGACTCGGGCAGGCGACCCCCTTCCAAAAGGGGTAAGACGCCCGTGCCGATGACCTCTGTCCATCCAGAGGCACCGGACAACCTGCTCGGAGCGCTTCGTGGCGCTTCCATCGACGAGGAGCACCACACTATTATGAGTGCGGTGATCAAGAAGGTTCAGTCCGCCAAGAGTGCACTGACTGAAGCCTGTGCCAGCCTTCTAACAGGCTTTGAGGTAAGTATTTAATATATAGGGAAAATATTACCGCATAGATAGTAGCCCCTGATGCTCTGTTTGGCGTTCACAAAGAAAAGCCAAATAGAGGATCAAATAATATCTGCAGGAGTCTAATATAAGTATGTCTATATGCGTATGAAGGCTTCACTGCTGACCTCTGCCGCACTGACTGTGGAGGTCGCCGCACTGAAGCAGGACCTCGAGGGGTCCGAGAAAGAGCTCGGCCTTGCCAAGAGGCAGCTCAAGGAGAACAAAGGTAAGTAATACCTTGTCTATATATATATATACACAAAAAAGATGCGATTGCGAAATGACAGGATCATCATGAATTTGCCAGGGGCCACGACCAAAGTGGCGACCCTGAAGCAAGTGATGTCCGAGGCCGAAAACAAAGTGGCCCAGGAGCACACCGAGCGGGAAAAGTAAGAGGCCCGGATGGGCGAGGTGCAGCAAGAGCTCCAAGCTCTCGTGACGAAGCACGAGGCGTTGGAGCTTGACTCGAAGACGTAAGAGTCTGAGCTCGCCACGGCCCTTGAGAGTGCAAAGAATGCCAAGGCTGAAGCCCAAAAGGCCCTCCAGGAGATTGAGGCGATGAGGAAGATAGCGGCGGGTAAGGCATTCAATATGCAAAGCAAGCATGTAAAAGTAAATTACTTGTTACTTACCCGAGTCTGGAGCTCTGAGGAGCATTCGCAGATTTGCCCCGCAGCGTGTCGGATGCCACAAAGTTTTACCAGGCCGAGGAGGGAAGCTCGACAGAGAAGCTGTTCTGGTCTCGGTATACTGGGACCGAACACCCGATGCCTATGAGCGACCAGCTGAAGTAACTGGTCGAGCTACACAAGGCAGCCGAACAGGCCATGAGGGGCCTTATAGTCCGGATGTGGCCTGGCGACGCCCTTCCCAATAGCTACTTTGGCCTGGTGAGGCGGCTTATGGATGCCTGCCCACGGCTGGAGGCCATAAAGCGGTCCGTCTGCACCGAGGGTGCACGCCGGGCCTTTTCCCGTGCGAAGGTGCACTGGGCCAAGATGGACGCTGAGAAGCTGGTGAAGGAGGGGCCGCAGCAGGGCAAGGAGCATCGCCTCCCCGGAATGTATTATGAGGGTGTCCTGAAGGGTGCCCGTCTTGTAGTGGACGAGTGTGCGAAAGATGTAATATTTGAATGAACTTGCTCGTGTGATCCTGTATTATGAAAACTTGTTCATATGCACTATGCAACGCTTGTTTGAATTTAAAATATTACCTTATGTTCGGTTGTTTATCAAATCTGAGAGATGGCTAGTCGTCGGCTTCTGCCCCCATGCCACGAGTGCTGGGGTGTTCGGGATAAACCTGAGCACACTTTTTCCCATTTTTGGGTCCTTCGAGGGAGGTGCTCAGCACAACAAACAAGGCAATCAGACTATAATGCGTTATCACTCTCACTTAGCCATAGAATTCTATAATTTTAAATTTTGGCAAAGCCCCTAGTATTCGGAAGGCCGAATTCGGGGCGCTATACACGCCTTAAGCCGGACAAAGCCGACTCCTCGCTCTAAGTGGCATAAGTCTTTAGGGACTCGAAACCTCTCGAACAGCGACCAGTCTCTCGCCTTATCATGACAGTCAGTTTTAGCTTTCTCTACTGAGGTGCTTAGCCCAGCTGAACAGGGGCACAATCGTAGTAGTTCTCCCAGTGCTACCTTAGCCGATATAGCGGAATGTAAGGTACCAAAACATGGGAGCCGGGCAAACCCAACTATTGACGCTACACATGATTCGGAGCTAATGCATATAATGCTATAAGTTTGGGGTGCCGCACTGTTGAAAGTGTTCGGACTTCTCACGCCGTATTATGGGGTATGCTTAAGCCCCTAGCGTACTGGCCATACCAGAGTGTACGGGTGCTGGATGTCATGAATGAACATATATATATATATAAAGAAGAATAGAGAATGCAATAATAGTCTATTGCTATGCATTGCTTATTCAAAAAGGTGCGTTAAAGCAGAATAATACAAGTAGTGGGATAAGCAAAAAGTAGGACTATTTGACATGTTCCCTCCAAGGGCAAGCTGAAGAATGGTATTAAAGCAAGTATTTCACTCGTTATCGTAATCCACCCGGGGGTTCCGTGGGCGACGTAGCTTTCTGCCTCCTTGGTTGCTGCATCATGTGGTCGGCAATCATACTGTCGGATAGGGTTTCCAGAGATTAAATTTCTGAAAGAGAAAAATAACAAAGCGGGAAGCCCCTAGTGCGGTTGAGCCACGTCTTGGGGCGTTCCGTAGTCGTGCCCCCATCCCCACCTGTGCCCATGGTATTTTTAATGCGTAGTTATGTACGCGTGGCACGGATTTCGTTGTTTGGCTGGGACCGGGGTGGGGGCCGCATCCCTATGCGAGCTCGGGACGTGCCAGGCGGTCTTGTTACCGATTACTCCGGGCGCGCTTGAAGGTGTCCAGGTCCTTAATCGCCGAACTGGTGGATTGCCTTAAGAGGTTGCTTTGCGCTTCTGTTGCGAGGGCCGCAGTGTGCTCCTTCATGCGGAGAGAGCGCTCTGTGTTTCCATTAACTGTGATGACCCCCCGAGGTCCTGGCATCTTGAGCTTGAGGTATGCATAATGCGGTACCGCATTGAATCTCGCAAATGCGGTTCACCTGAGCAGTGCATGATAGCCACTGCGGAACGGGACTATATCGAAGATTAACTCCTCGTTTCGGAAGTTATCCGGGGATCCGAAGACCACTTCCAGTGTGACTGAGCCTGTGCAATGGGCCTCTACACCTCGTATGACACCTTTGAAGGTCGTTTTTGTGGGTTTGATCCTTGAGGGGTCTATACCCATTTTGCGCATTGTGTCCTAATAAAGCAGGTTCAAGCTACTGCCGCCATCCATAAGGACTCGAGTGAGGTGAAATCCGTCAATGATTGGGTCTAGGACCAGTGCGGCGAATCCGCCATGACAGATACTAGTGGGGTGGTCTCTGCGATCGAAGGTGCTCGGACAAGAGGACCATGGGTTGAACTTTGGGGCGACTGGCTCCAACGCACATATGTCCCTTAGCGTGCACTTCTGCTCCCTCTTGGGGATGTGGGTTGCGTATATCATGTTCACCGTCCGCACTTGTGGGGGGAACCTCTTCTGTCCTCCGGTGTTCAGCTGCCGAGGCTCCTCGTCATCGCTATGTGACCCCTTATCTTTGTTTTCGGCATTTAACTTACTGGCCTGCTTGAACACCCAACAATCCCTGTTGGTGTGTGTCGGTGTCAAAACCGGCGGATCTCGGGTAGGGGTCCCGAACTGTGCGTCTAAGGCGGAGGGTAACAGGAGGCAGCGGACACGATGTTTTACCCAGGTTCGGGCCCTCTTGACGGAGGTAAAACCCTACGTCCTGCTTGATTTATTCTTGATGATATGAGTATTACAAGAGTTGATCTACCATGAGATCGGAGAGGCTAAACCCTAGAAGCTAGCCTATGGTATGATTGTATGTTGTCCTACGGACTGAACCCTCCGTTTTATATAGACACCGGAGGGGGCTAGGGTTACACAAGGTCGGTTACAAAGGAGGAGATATACATATCCGTATTGCCTAGCTTGCCTTCCACGCCAAGTAGAGTCCCATCCGGACACGGGGCGAAGTCTTCAATCTTGTATCTTCTTAGTCCAACAGTCCGGCCGAAGGATATAATCCGGCTGTCCAGATACCCCCTAATCCTGGACTCCCTTAGTAGCCCCCTAACCAGGCTTCAATGACGATGAGTCCGGCGCGCGGTATTGTCTTCGGCATTGCAAGGCGGGTTCTTCTCCAATTTCCAAGTGTTTGTAAGCAGTGTCCGGCCCCATAAATTTTGAACCTCTTGGCTTCTATGCCCAATAAGGGCTATCTCCCATGCATCAAATGAATACGAGGCGCCAGGATATTTTTACATTTGCCCCCTTAGCCAGATAAATAAATTGTCTATTAAAGGGATAGGGATTCTTAGATCCGATCCACACCATCCTCCCCTCAGCGAGAATCCATCAGAGCGTGTTTCGGAAAGATCCATTCTAGCATGGCCGACCTCCGCAGCTCCTCCTCCCGCCCCCGTAGCCCTAAGCCCGGTGATTGGGAGAGGTGTTCAGTCCCACACATTCGATTGGTCGAGCTGCAGACCAAGGGATTTCTCCCTCCGGCGTATATGGTGCCCGTTCGAGCCGGGCTTGCCACCTACAATGGCGGGGAGCAAGCGGAGAGCTTTCCCTATCCCTCCATGGGGGAACAGGTCTGCCTTGTTCCTTATTTACTAAGGGGACTCGGATTTCCAATTCATCCATTCCTCCGCGGGCTCCTGGAGTTCTACGGCCTCCAATTACACAATTTCACCCATGCCTCCATTCTACATATCGCCGGCTATGTTGCTCTCTGCGAGTTGTTCCTGGGCTGCGAGGATCACTTCGAGCTGTGGAAAAGGCTATTTTGCCTCGTCACTCGCACACAGAGGGGATCACTTTATCAAGTGGGCGGAGCCGAAATATGGCGCATCGCCGATACCGGATACCTGTCCGTTACCCCGAAGAAGTCGTCTGAAGACTGGCCTTCAGAATGGTTTTATATGGAGGATGTTTCCCTTCCGGACCCTGTTCGGCGGGGTCTTCCTGAGTTCAACAATGCTCCTCTGAAGAAGCGCCGAAGTTGGCGCCCATGGAGCCCCCAGGTGGAAGAAAACAGAGAAGTCCTCTATCTGATGAACCGGATCAAAGCACTGGCTCAATCAGGATTGACAATAATCGAAGTTATGTCGATTTGCATAATGTGGGGAGTGCAACCACTTCAATACCGTGGGAACCCCTTGTGTTGTTTCAACGGGGCGGATGACGCCACCCGCTACGGGCGTAAGGGTCCGGGCGATGCTGTCGCTTTAGCAAAAATTCTGTCCGAATTGTTCAAGGGAGAGGAGGAGGAGTTCACCCGCATCAAGCCACGGGATGGATTCTCCATGTACAATCCTCCAAGATGGGTAAGCTATATCCCCTTACTTCCATTTTCCCGCATTCTTTATCGTAAGTATTCACCTTGCCAGTTCACGGCAGGAACTGTGAAAAGCCATAAAGGAGGTCAGCAGCCCCTCTCCACAACCGGAGGACCCTGACCGGGCCCTCGACTCCGGACTTAAAGAAGATCCGGTTATCTTCGTGGAGCTGATAGACCGGCAGTTCTATTAGTTAAGCTGTGACGACGCCATGGTGGCCATTACGGCCGACTATCCGGGACTGCTCCCTGCATCGCACGTAAGAAAAACCAAAAATCCCAACTCCAAAAACTAGGATCCCCTTTTAGACACTTCACCCACCATATACACATGGCATTTTTTTACAGGGAAGGCATTCGGGACGCCCTGCCGAACCCGCAACAACTCGCCAACAAAAGGCGCTGAGGCCGGGTAGGTCAAAAAGGAAGGCGGTCAGGACGGAGACGCCGGCGCAAAGGTATAAAAACCCCACTCCGTGGTTGTCGTCTTTCTCAAAATGTAATGACGCTCGTGTTTCTTTAATACAAAAAATGCTCGCCGGAATATGTCCGGCGATGTTGCTGATCACGCCTCCACCAGTCAGGCGCCAGGACTGGACATAGAGGCGGAAGCCGATATGGGGCAGGCGCCGGATAATCCCCCTACAGATGATGCGGATAGATTATCCGCTACTAACTCAGAAGTGGAAAGCGCCATGAATCATAGGCGCCGCCGGGCCGTACTCCGTGATGCTTGTTTCTCACAAGAGGCATTTGATGCCTTTAATTCCGGAGAGGCGTACCTCTCATGCTGCTCAAGATGGTCTAGCCAGAGCCACGGATCAATATGTAAAGGACGTACGGGTAAGTAAATCTCGCGATTTATATGTATCAGTAGCCCCTGAGACTTGAAACAGTTGGCCGAACTGATTTAAGGATCATCTTTATTGTGTAGGTTCTTACAAAGAAGAATACTAGGCTGTCTCAGGAGCTGGAGGAATGCAAGACCCAACTACGGCTGCTGTTGCCGCATTGCAGGAACCGAAAAGGCCTCCCGCTGGTAACATTTACTTTAAGAATGATGGTTACCATATAGTGTGCGGCGTGGCTGTAGATCTAACAATAGATTTTGCAGATGAATCCAAAGAAAATCCGGAGGACCAGCATGTCGTGCGACAGCTAGAGGCTGGCAAACATGTGCTGACTGAGGTTAGGCGGGAGAAAAACAATCTCCAAGACGCCAATGTCAAGCTGAGCATGGAACTAAAAGACGTTCGAGCCCAGCTTGCAGACTCCGAGAAGGAGAAAAGGCGGCTTCGGCGTGGCATTTTCAGTAAGAGTTTGAACTAATCCTTTTGAAGGAGTTCGGCAAAGAAGCCGACTAACAGCATTATGTCTGTAGGTATGCTGACGGGTCATCCTGCGGAGGAAATGCCTGGGTCTGCAGGTGATCTTCTATCCGAGCTCTCGCATCTACATGAACAAGTTCGGCAGGTGATGCAAGGTGTTGCCCAGGCCTTGTGGCCATCCGCCTCCCTGCCAGAAGGTGTTGCAGAGCTTACGGAGAAGCTCAAGGGAGCACGGCGGTGCTTCCGATTATGGAAGATTTTGGCCTGCCGACAAGGTGCCCGAGAAGCCTGGGCCATGGTGAATACGCGGTACACCAAGACTGACCCAAATCACATGACCGAGGTTGGACCTGTGGGGCCCGACGGAAAAGAGATCCCCGTTAGCTTAGTTTATGGGCAAGTAGAATTAGCCGCAAAGTATTCCCAACAGGATTGTAGGCTAGACCGCCTGTTGGATGGTATAGAGGAGGAATTTAGTCAGTCTGCATGACTATGTAATTAAAGTGACATGTATAATGCCTTCTAGCCGGATTGTAGATCATTTGTCATGGCGGACCTTTTCGCTTCAACCTCGGAACCTGATAGTCCGGAGTGTATCCGAATACCCGCTCAGTTATATAAGAACCTGGGTATGCGTGGAGACCAGGCGTAGGGGTCATTGGTGCTTGAACAGACAAGTGCCCAACTAGTTATGTTATATTACATGGGTAGTAAGAAACATCTTCCAGGGAGAATAGTTCCGTTAAGGGTTCCTTTCCCTGGGTAAGCATGCCCTAAAGTGCATGTCCGGACTATGATAGGAAACGCAGGAAAAAGCATCTGGGGGCAGATATGGAAAATAAATAAAAATCATCTTTTGTTCGCCGACCGAATATTCCCTTAAGAACGCTAGCTTTCGGCTTCACCCAGTCTGAGGTACACATCCGGCTGACCCGGCAGTAACAATCGCAAAGGTGCTCCCCTTATGCCCTAGCCGAATTAACGGGAACATAGGGCATAAATACAAGAGCCAGGCAACCCAGCTTGGCCAAAACTTAAGTCATATCGATGCATATAATGGCGAAAAAAGGTACATGTGGAAGCATAACACATGTGTGGGGCACGATGCCCAAATAAATAATCAAGCTTCTGTGAAAGAAGCCCCCAGGTATGATGAGTGCGGCTAGCGCATCTGTAATGTGCAAACGGGGCGCAAGTTGGCCTTTTGAAGGCGTGGAGAAAGAATAAAAGAAAGAAAGAAAAACAAGACAGATAATATATAAAAAATGGACAGAGGAAGGGGACGAACACAGGGTCCGGAGCTAGGCATAGAATCTTCGGAGCCTGGCCGTGTTCCATGGGTTCGGCTCGAGTCGATTAGTCGATGCATCCTGCAGTCGGTACGCTCCACCGGTCAGAACTTGGTCAATAATGAAGGGACCTTCCCATTTGGGCTCGAGCTTGTTCTTTTTCTTATCCGGCAGACGTAGAACTAGTTCACCAACGTTATAAGTTTTTGCCCGTACTTCTCTGCTTTGGTATCTGCGAGCCTGTTGCTGATAAAAAGCGGAATGGGCTTTTGCCATGTCGCACTCCTCCTCCAAGGTGTCCAGACTGTCCTGCCGATCAAGCTCGGCTTCTCTTTCTTCGTACATGCGCACTCAAGGTGAGTCATGAATTATGTCACAGGGCAAGACGGCCTCTGCGCCGTACACCATAAAGAAGGGAGTATACCCGGTACTACGGTTCGGCGTGGTCCGCAGCCCCCAGAGTACGAAGTCGAGCTCCTCTACCCAGTGCATGTTAGACTCCATTAAGGACCGCAGTAGCCTGGGTTTAATGCCGCTCATTATAAGACCGTTCGCGCGCTCCACTTGACCGTTGGTTTGTGGGTGATAGACCGAAGCATAATCGAGCCTGATGCCCATTTTGCTGCACTAGAGTTTTACCTCATTGGCAGTAAAGTTTGTGCCGTTGTCAGTGATGATGCTGTGAGGGACGCCATAACGGTGTACGACCCCGGATATGAAGTCTATCACCGGTCCGGATTCAGCTGTCTTAACAGGTTTGGCCTCTATCCATTTGGTGAATTTATCCACCATGACCAGTAAGTATTTTTTCTTGTGGGTTCCCCCTTTAAGGGGTCCAACCATGTCAAGCCCCCAGACCGTGAAGGGCCATGTAATGGGGATTATCTGGAGGGCGGTGGGTGGCATGTGGCTTTGATTTGCAAAGAGCTGGCAACCGGCGCAACGTTGGACCAAGTCCTATGCATCTGCCCAGGCCGTTGGCCAATAGAATCATGTACGGAAGGCCTTGCTGACAAGAGCCCAGGCTGCGGCATGGTGACCGCCGAGTCCGGCGTGAATTTCAGCCAAAAGGTTCCGTCCTTCCTCTTCGGAGATACACCTTTGAAGGACTCCGGTAGTGCTTTTTTTATACAATTCTCCCTCATGGACCCTGTAGGCCTTAGATCGCCGCACTATGCAGGGTGCCTCATTTTGGTCCTCCGGAAGTTCCTGCCTAGTTAGGTAGGCCAGGAATGGTTCTGTCCACGGGGCTATGATGGCCATTATTATGTGGGCCGAAGGTGTTATTTCGGTGGCGGAGCCTCCGATTGTGTTAGAGTGTTCGGTATTGGGTATTTTGGCCGGGTCCGGATTATTGTTACTGGTGTCCCCTTCCCATACTACGGATGGCTTGAATAGCCTCTCCAGAAATATGTTGGGGGGGACCGCGTCGTGTTTTGCGCCGATGCGGGCGAGGATATCCGCCACCTGATTGTTTTCCCGAGCCACATGATGAAATTCGAGCCCCTCTAACCGAGCTGACATTTTTAGGACGGCGTTGCGATAGGCCGCCATTTTCGGATCCTTGGCATCAAAGTCTCCATTTATTTGGGATATTGCGAGGTTCGAATCCCCCCGCACCTCTAGGCGTTGAATGCCCATGGATACTGCCATCCGGAGACCATGTAAAAGGGCCTTATATTTGGCTGCATTGTTGGAGTCCGTATACATTATCTGGAGTACGTATTGAACTGTATCTCCGGTTGGGGACGTCAAAACGACGCCAGCCCCCAAACCAGCCAACATTTTGGAGCCGTCGAAGTGCATGATCCAGTTGGAATATGCGTCGTACTTTTAGGGAGTTCGGCTTCCGTCCATTTGGCGACAAAGTCGGCCAATACTTGCGACTTAATGGCTCGCCGCAGCTTGTAAGTTATGTCGAACGGGAGGAGCTCAATGGCCCATTTGGCAATACGGCCCGTGGCATTGCGGTTGTTTATAATATCATTAAGTGGCACTCCCGAGGCTACTATAATCGAACACTCTTGAAAGTAGTGTCGCAGCTTCCGGGATGCCGTGAATACCGCATAGGCTATCTTTTGATAATGTGGGTACCGTGATTTGCATGGAGTGAGGACAGTGGATACATAATATACCGGATTTTGAAGAGGGAATTTATGTCCGTCCGCTTCCCGTTCGACAACGAGCACTGCGCTAACAACTTGATGAGTTGTCGCAATGTACAACAGCATTGGTTCGCCGATGTTTGGCGCGGCCAGGATTGGGTTGATTGCCAAAATGGCCTTTATTTCTTCCAATCCGACTATGGCCGCATCCGTCCACTCGAAGTGTTCGGTGCACCGAAGGAGGCGATAAAGGGGTAAAGCCATTTCTCCTAAGCGGGAGATAAAGCGGCTTAGAGCCGCCACGCATCCAGTTAACTTCTGGATTTGTTTGAGGTCTGTTGGGGTAGCCAACTGTGACAAAGCTCGGATTTTGGCCAGATTAGCTTCAATACCTCTACTGGAGACAATGAAACCCAGGAGCTTTCCGGCTGGTACACCGAAAACGCATTTTTCCGGATTGAGCTTGATGTCGTATGTTCGGAGGTTGTCGAATGTGAGCCTCAAGTCGTCTATCAAAGAGTCGACGTGTTTGGTTTTGATGACCACATCGTCTACGTATGCCTCTACTGTTTTGCCGATTTGTTTCTCCAGACATGTCTGAATCATGCGCTGATATGTTGTGCCGGCGTTTTTGAGCCCAAAAGGCATTGTGTTAAAACAGAAGGGACCGTATGGTGTGATGAATGCCGTTGTGGCTTGGTTGGACTCCGCCAACTTGATTTGGTGGTAACCGGAGTATGCGTCGAGGAAACACAATGACGTGTGTCCTGCGGTAGCATCAATAATTTGATCGATGCGGGGGAGGGGGAAGGGATCCTTTGGGAAAGCTTTATTGAGGTCCTTGAAATCGACACAAAGGCGCCAGGATTTTTCTTTCTTTGGTACCATCACCAGGTTTGCTAGCCAGTCCGGGTGTTTTATTTCTCTGATGAATCCGGCCTCCAATAACTTGGCTAGTTCCTCTCCCATGGCCTGTCTCTTAGGTTCAGAGAAAGCCGAAGAGCTTGCTTGACCGGCTTGAATCCCTTTAGGATATTGAGGCTATGCTCGGCCAGCCTACGTGGGATTCCTGGCATGTTTGAGGGATGCCAGGCGAATATGTCCCAATTCTCACGCAGGAACTCTCGTAGTGCGGCGTCCACGGCGGGGTTTAACTGTGCCTCGATGGAGGCTGTTTTTGCAGGGTCTGTTGGGTGGACTTGGAATTTGACTATTTCATCCGCTAGTTTAAAAGAGGTGGACTTGGATATTTTGTCGAGTATCACGTCGTCCCTGTCCACTATGGAGCGTAGCGTGGTTAATTCCTCGGCCGAGAGGGCTTCGGATAATGCCTCAAGGGCCAGTGTGGCTGTTTTGTTTTCGGCGCGGAGTGTTGTGTCCGGATCACTGGCGAGAGTGATGATTCCGTTGGGCCCGGGCATTTTGAGCTTCATGTACCCTTAATGGGGTACGGCTTAGATGATTGTGAACGCATCCCGTCCTAAAAGAGCATGATAACCACTGCTGAATGGGGCCACTTGGAATGTAATTTCTTCGGACCTGTAATTATCTGGCGTGCCGAATACCAAATCTAGTGTGATTTTCCCAGCACAGCGTGCTTCCCGACTGGGATGATTCCTCTAAAGGTTGTGCTACTTTGCTCAATGCGGTTCCAGTCTATTTCCATATTTTGAAGAGTTTCCTCATAGATGAGGTTTAATCCACTGCCGCCGTCCATGAGTACTTTGGTGAGTCGAAAGCCATCTACGATTGGGCTGAGGACCAGTGCAGCTGGTGCTCAGGTTGTTCGGAATTTAGGTTCATCACTGGCATTGAAGGTGATAGCCGTGTCACTCCATGGATTTATTGCTGCCACATGGCAGATTTCGGCAATGCTGTGGAGTGTTCGCTTGCGCCTATTATTTGATGCGAAGGTCTCAAAGACTGTTAATACCGTATTGCTATCCGTGGGATGGTGCTCTGCGGTATCTGGGATGAGAAGATCCTCACCGCTTTTAGCCACCTGCCGGAGTATCCAACATGCTCTAAGGTTTTGTGTTGGTATGGTATCCGCCGTACTATGAATTTTGCAGGGGCCGTTAAGCCATCCCTCCAATACAGTTCCATGCCCTGTATAGGGTTTTTGTTTCTTGGCAACTAGCTCGGGTGTCTTATGATAGTGCACCCTTTTACTTCGGACTGGGTGTATATTTGGAGCCGGATTATCCCAAAATTTCGTTTCAGTTTTCCAGGCGTTTTCCGTCGCACAGTACTTTCGCACTATGGACGCCAAGTCAATGAAGCGTGATATGTCACGGCGACTTAAGGCGTTAAGGATTCCCTTGTCCGTGCAATTATTGCAGAAAAGTGAGATTGCATCTTCCTCACGACAGTCCTTAACCTTGTTCAACACAAGGAGGAATCTGGCCCAATAATGATGTACTGTTTCATGGGGCTCTTGTCTGATGTTAGAAAGATCGTTTATGTCTGGGTGGGTGGGTGGATTTGAGTCCGAACGCCTACCCGATCCGAGACCCAGGGGCCGAGGGGTTACCGATCTTGGAAGTTTGGATTCCGGTATGTTGCCCAATGAGTCTGGCCCGCTGCCTGACTCTAGGTTCAGGGTTTGGGTGATGACCTCCCGTGAACGGGTATCCGGCTCGGAGAGCTCAGGTATTCGGACATAGTTAGTCCTCAAAATAAAGGAAGAGTTGCCGCATTGTTCCTCCACAACCGCAACATGATGGGTGACCGGTGGAGAGTTAATCTCCCGTTGATCGGGTTTAAGCCCAATCCGATCATAGTCCGTAGTGACTCCCAAGGCGGCGATGCGATCCAAGAGTTCGTTTAGGGAGGAGAGCTCCATTGGATCCATCTGCTCGGCGAATTCTGAGCCGACGTGGAGGCTATTTTCGATGACCCAAGAAGTCATCGTCGGTGCAGCAGCCGAACAGACGGTCATGATGAAACCGCCTAGCCGGAGAGTTTGGCCGACAGCCAAAGCTCCCCCAACAGTAGTACCGTCTTTAAAGACGATACGAGACATCCTTCCTTCTGGCAATGGCACAGTGGAACTCTCAATGAAAGCACCAATGTCGGTGTCAAAACCGGCGGATCTCGGGTAGGGGGTCCCAAACTTTGCGTCTAAGGCGGATGGTAACAGGAGGCAGGGGACATGATGTTTTACCTAGGTTCGGGCCCTCTTGATGGAGGTAAAACCCTATGTCCTGCTTGATTTATTCTTGATGATATGAGTATTAGAAGAGTTGATCTACCACGAGATCGGAGAGGCTAAACCCTAGAAGCTAGCCTATGGTATGATTGTATGTTGTCCCTACGGACTAAACGCTCCAGTTTATATAGACACCGGAGGGGGCTAGGGTTACACAAGGTCGGTTACAAAGGAGGAGATATACATATCCCTATTGCCTAGCTTGCCTTCAACACCAAGTAGAGTCCCATCCGGACACGGGACGAAGTCTTCAATCTTGTATCTTCATAGTCCAACAGTTCAGCCGAAGGATATAATCTGGCTGTCCGGATACCCCCTAATCCTGGACTCCCTCAGTGTGGTTGGCTGGCTTGTCGGGGGTGCCGTGTATTTGACACGAGCGGTTGAGTATACGGTCCAAACTGGACGGGCCCGGAGTGCTTCTCTTGAATGGCTTTTTCTCCCGACCGGGTTTAGAGCCTTTGAATCCGGCATTAACTGTCGTATCCTCGGTATTGTCACTGTTAATGCGGCGCTTGTGTTTGTTGCGATGTGACCTTCCATTGCCATCCTTGGTATCCAAAGTACCATGGTTCTTTGATATGTTATTGTTGCGAGTCAGCCAGCTGTCTTCTCCCGCACAAAAGCGGGTCATGAGTGTCGTGAGGGCTGCCATAGATTTCGGCTTTTCCTGGCCAAGGTGTCGGGCGAGCCACTCGTCGCGGATGTTGTGCTTAAAAGCTACTAAGGCCTCTGCATCCGGACAGTCGATGATTTGATTTTTCTTTGTTAGGAACCGTGTCCAGAGTTGCGTGGCCAATTCCTCTGGATGCTGAATTATGTGGCTCAAGTCATCGGCATCTGGCGATCGCACATAAGTGCCGTGGAAGTTGTCGAGGAATGTGGCTTCCAGATCTTCCCAACAGCTAATGGACTCTGCTGGCAAGCTGTTGAGCCAATGCCGAGCTGGTCCTTTGAGCTTGAGTGGGAGGTATTTGATGGCGTGTAGATCATCACCACGGGCCATGTGGATGTGCAGGAGGAAATCCTCGATCCATACCGCAGGATCTGTTGTGTCGTCGTATGATTCGATATTTACGGGTTTGAAACCCTCTGGGATTTGGTGATCCATTACTTCGTCTGTGAAGCATAGGGGGTGTGCGGCGCCTCTGTACTGGGCTATATCGCAACGCAGCTCAAATGAGTCTTGCCCGCTGTGTTCGGCCCAGCCAGATTTACTTTTACTGTATCCGGCGTGACGGTTATCGTCTCGCATAGTGGCGCGCCCTCGTGATCCGTAGATCGATCTTGCATGTTTCGCTTTGTCCTCCAATACGTATCGCAGGTCTAGCATGTTTCCCCGTGCCTTGTCATTTTTATTTGAGTGGCGTCAGGGTGCGGGCTGAGTTTTTGGCTAAAATGCCTCTCTGTCACGGCCACGAGGTGGCCGGTCAGCCGCATCATATGCTGGAGATGTAGGTTTGAGTGCTTCCTCCTCCATTCGGGGTAGCAACCTACGCTTTGGGTAACTCTTGGAGGGGCGTTAAAGTTTATATTCCTCGGCCGCAAGGACTTCAGTCCATCTGTCAGCTAGCAAATCTTGATCAGCTTGAAGCTGCTGTTGCTTTTTCTTAAGGCTATTTGCCGTGGCTATAAGCCGGCGCTTGAACCGCTCTTGTTCGACGGGACCCTCAGGCACGACGAATTCGTCATCGTCGAGGCATGCCTCGTCTTCGGAGGGAGGCATGTAATTATCATCCTCCGCCTCTCCATCTGCCGCTCTCTCGGGAGGGCTGGCTTCTCCATCCTTCTGCCCTAAATCTTGCTGGAGGGGATTGTTGTCGTCTTCGGCACTGTCTGGAGTGGTATTATCTCCTGTGACGGTGTCACCGCTTTTGCTTTGGCGAGACTTAGAGCGGCGCCGCTGACGTCGGCGCTTGGGTTGCTTTTTGGAGGAGTCATCCTCCGCTGTCTCATCGCCATTGCCTTCTTTGGGTGTGTCCACCATGTATATATCATATGATGAGGTGGCTGTCCAATGCCCTGTGGGCAGTGGTTCCTCTTCGCCTCCCGCATCGTCTTCCATACCGTCGATGTCTTCGGAGTCGAACTCAAGCATGTCGGTTAAGTCGTCGACAGTGTCTACTAAGTGGGTGGTGGGTGGGCGGCGAATTTCTCCGTCATCCGCTTCCCAATCCTGCCAGACATAGTTCGTCCAGGACTCTCCTGACAAGGAGAGAGACCTTAATGAGTTCAGTATGTCACCAAAGGGCGAGTGCTGAAAGATATCCGCGGAGGTAAACTCCATGATCGGCGCCCAATCGGATTCGATAGGCACGGGCGCAGGCGGTTCGGAGTCCGTGGCCGGGGAGGAATCCGGTAGTTCGGCGTCATGGCTCCCGTGAAGGGTAAGGTAGATACTCGGCACGATCGCTGATAATAGTGCGTCCTCCGTGGTGGGGTCTATCCACCCATCCATGGATGGCACAACTGGCTCCGAATTGAGGGTCAGAGCGGTTGCCGGCGCGATCTCCTGGACACTGTCCGATGGCAGAGCTAAATCATGCTCATCGTGACCGTGTGGCGCACTAAGCAGGGGCTCGAATCCGTCGAAGATCAAGTCTCTGCGGATGTCGGCCATGTAGTTTAAGCTTCTAAACCTGACCTGATGGCCAGGGGCGTAACTCTCGATCTGCTCCAGATGGCCAAGCGAGTTGGCCCACAGTGCGAAGCCGCCGAACACAAAGATCTGTCCGGGGAGAAAAGTCTCACCCTGGACTGCATCGCTATTGATGATCGAAGGAGTCATCAAGCCTAACAACGACGACACAGAGGAACTCTCAATGAAAGCACCAATGTCGGTGTCAAAACCGGCGGATCTCGGGTAGGGGGTCCCGAACTGTGCGTCTAAGGCGGATGGTAATAGGAGCAGGGGACACGATGTTTTACCCAGGTTCGGGCCCTCTTGATGGAGGTAAAACCCTACGTCCTGCTTGATTATTCTTGATAATATGAGTAGTACAAGAGTTGATCTACCATGAGATCGGACCCTCTTGATGGAGGTAAAACCCTCTTGATGGAGGTAAAACCCTAGAAGCTAGCCTATGGTATGATTGTATGTTGTCCTATGGACTAAAACCCTCCGATTTATATAGACACCGGAGGGGGCTAGGGTTACACAAGGCCGGTTACAAAGGAGGAGATATCCATATCCGTATTGCCTAGCTTGCCTTCCACGCCAAGTAGAGTCCCATAAGGACACGGGACGAAGTCTTCAATCTTGTGTCTTCATAGTCCAACACTCCATCCAAAGGATATAGTACGGCTGTCCGGAGACCCCCTAATCCAGGACTGCCTCAGCCACTGATACGACTCTACGAACACCGAACGTTTGCTTCCAACTAGAAACGAGAAATAAAACTACATTGTGGGTATGAAGACGATAACTTTGCATGATATCGGAGAGATAAAATATAAAAGTAGGGGCTGTTATCATAAAGCTAGACTATATTACTAAATATTATAAATAGCGAGTGTGGAATAATGGTGGATCGGTGTGCGGAATTGTCCTAGGAAATTGTTAACAAGACCGATAATCACTAGTGCGGTTTCATATGAGGGAGAGGCATAAGCTAACATACTTTCTCTTCTTGGATCATATGCACTTATTATTGGAACTCTAGCAAGCATCCGCAACTACTAAAGATCATTAAAGTAAAACCCAACCATAGCATTAAAGTATCAAGTCCTCTTTATTCCCATACACCATGTCCCGCTTATCTGTGTTTGTGTTTCAGTCACTCACGCAACACAGGCAATAAACAAACCATGGACATATTGCAACACCCTACATCAGGAATCCCTCACGCTTGCGCGACACGGAGGGCACCATAGGACAGCACCAAAATAAAACATACAACTCATACCAATCTAGATCATCAATCAACCCAAAGACAAAGGATATCCACTCAAAACATCATAGGATGGCAACACATCATTGGATCATAATATGTGGCATAAAGCATCATGTTCAAGTAGGGATTACAGCAGGGTGCGGGAGAGTGGATCGCGTAAAAGAGATGAGGATGGTGATGATCATGGTGATGCTGATGAAGACGATCACCGCGGCGATGATTCCCCTCCTGATGGCACTCCGGTGCCACCGAGAGAGAGGAGGAGAGGTTCTCCCCCTTGTGCGTCCTCCTTCATGGCCTCCCCTTGGATGGGGAGAGGTTCTCCCTCTGGTCCTTGGCCTTCATGGTGATGATGGCCCCTCCAGGATCCTCCTCCATAGCCTCCGGTGATGATGGCCCCCTCTGGCAGGGTGCCAGAGAGGGCCTAGATTGATTTCTAGTGGCTACAAAGGCTTGCGGTGGCGGAACTTCCGATCTAGGTCAATTTCTAGAGGTTTCTGTATATATATAAGAGGTTTTGGCGTCGAGAACAAGTCAGGGGGGGTCTCCGGGCTGTCCACAAGGTAGGGGCGCGCCCAGGGGGGCGCCTCCCACCCTCGTGGGCAGCCCGGGACTCTTCTGGCCCAACTCTTTTACTCCATGGCCTTCTTCTGGTCCAAAAATAAGCTCCGTCAAGTTTCAAGTCAATTGGACACCGTTTGGTTTTCCTTTTCTGCGATACTCTAAAACAAGGAAAAACAGAAACTGGCACTGGGCTCTAGGTTAATAGGTTAGTCCCAAAAATCATATAAAATAGCATATAAATGCATATAAAACATCCAAGGTTGATAATATAATAGCATGAATACTTCATAAATTATAGATACGTTGGAGACGTATCAGCATCCCCAAGTTTAATTCATGCTCGTCCTCGAGTAGGTAAATGATAAAAGAAATAATTTATGAAGTGTGGATGCATGCTAGCAAGTGCATAAGTTTCATCAATGATAGTTACAATCACTTTTTTAGCATCATCATATATCATAACAGTAGCTCATCTTCATAAAACTTTTCGTGATCAAGTAACAAGCTATTCACATGTTAAAGTATAGATCATAAACTTTCTTGGAACTAACAAACTATATCCTCAGTCATCAAACAATTGCAATGCATCTTATTTTCAGGAAGGGTCTATGTCAGAGCTTTGATTTAGCAAACTCCACATACACAACTATCATTTAATCTTTCATAATTTCTAACACTCAAGTGATATTTATGGGTTCAAAGTTTTAATCAGACACATAGAAAGGTAGGGGCTTATAGATTCGCCTCCCAACCTTTTACCTCAAGGGTAATGTCAACAATAATAGTTCATGATAAATTACATCCAATTGGATATACATATCAGGATCTTTCCAACACAATGTGCTTGCCAAAGGATAAAATGTTGAAAGGAAAGGTGAAGATCACCATGACTCTTGCATAAGGGTAGAAGATAAAAGTAAAAGATAGGCCCTTCAAAGAGGGAAGCAGAGGTTGTCATGCGCTTTTATGGTTGGATGCACAAAATCTTAATGCAAAAGAATGTCACTTTATATTGCCACTTGTGATATGGACCTTTATTATGCAGTCTATCGCTTTTATTTCTTCCACATCACAAGATCGTATAAAGATTATTTTCTCCACATTAATAGATCATACATATTTAGAGGGCAATCTTTTATTGCATGCACCGATGACAACTTACTTGAAGGATCTTACTCAATCCATAGGTAGGTATGGTGGACTCTCATGGCAAAACTGGGTTAAGGAATTTTTGGAAGCACAAGTAGTATCTCTACTTGGTGCAAAGAATTTGGCTAGCATGAGGGGGGAAAGCAAGCTCAACATTTTAGATGATCCAAGACAATATACTTTATTTTGGATATAAGAAAACATAACCCATTACATTGTCTTCCTTGTCCGACATCAACCTTTTAGCATGTCATATTTTAATGAGTGCTCACAATTACAAAAAATGTCCAAGTTAGTATATTTATATGTGAAGTCTCTCTTCCTTCAATATTCTTTCATGAATTGTTCAAGTGACCAATTGTACGTTTGCTAACTTTCAATAAGTTTACTACCTATAGTTATTCTATGTGAAGTCATTACTCCCCATCGTATAAGCATATGAAACATATATAAATTCATATTTATGATATTCAATTATTCAACCATTTACTCATAGGATATACGTGAAGCACGTGAGTAAATGACAAACTACTCCAAAAGATATAAGTGAAGGACACTGAGTAGTCAAATAATTAACTAGCCATGGGAGGATTCTTTTTCATTTAAGATTTCAGATCCAATGATTTTATTCAAACATCAAGTAAAATTGAAAATACGCTCCAAGCAAAACACATATCATGTGACGAATAAAAATATAGCTCCGAGTAAGGTATACCAATAATTTTGAAGACGAGAGAGGGGATGCCTTCCGGGGCATCCCCAAGCTTAGGCACTTGAGTATTCCTTGAATATTACCTTGGTGTGCCTTGGGAATCCCCAAGCTTAGGGTCTTTCCACTCCTTATTCTCCTCATATCGATATCTCACCCAAAGCTTGAAAACTTCAATCACACAAAACATAACGGAACTTCGTGAGATAGGTTAGTATGATAAAGAGTAAACCATTCACTTTGGTACTGTCAAAGACAAGGATCATAATTTTTCTCACACAATGCCTACTGTACCATATCATTTCTACAATTTATATTGAGGGATATAAGCCATAGAAACTAGAAAACAAGCAAACTATGCAATGAAAACAGAATCTGTCAGAAACAGAACAGTCTATAATGATCTGAACACCAACCATACTTCTGCTACTCCAAAAATTCTGAAATAAATTGGTGGACGTGAGGAATTTGTCTATTAATCTTCTGAAAAAAAGAATCAACTCAATCGCACTTTTCTATAAAAATGGCAGCTAATCTCGTGAGTGCAAAGTTTCTGTTTTTTACTGCAAGATCACATTAATTTTCACCCAAGTCTTCCGAAAGGTCTTACTTGGCACTTTATTGAACAAAAGCTATAATACATGATTAATACAATAGCTTAATCATGAGAACACACAAAAATATTAAGGTTAAATATTGGGTTGTCTCCCAACAAGCGCTTTTCTATAATGCCTTTTAGCTAGGCATGATGATTTCAATGATGCTCACATAAAAGATAAGAATTGAAACATAAAGAGAGAATCATGAAGAATATGACTATCACATTTAAACCTAACCCACTTCCTATGACTAAGGATTTTCTGAGCACACAATTTATAGGAACAAGGATCAACTAGCATAGGAAGGAAAAATAAGGATAACTTCAAAACTTTAAGCACATAGAGAGGAGACTTGATATTATTGTAACTCCTACAAGCATATATTCCTCCCTCATAATAATTTTCAGTAGCATCATGAATGAATTCAATAATATAACCATCACACAAATCATTCTTTTCATCATCTACAAGCATATAAATTTTACTACTCTCCACATAAGCAAAATTCTTCTCATTCGGAATAGTGGAATCATTACTAACTAAAGTTGACACTCTTCCGGTTCCACTTTAGATTATAGTATTATTAATACTCCAAAATATATAAGTGAAGTTCATGGAGCATTCTACAATGAATATAGACTAACCAGTATCCAAGCTCAAAATATATAAGTGAAGCACACGAAGCATTCTATAAAGCCATACTCAAAAGATTTAAGTGAAGCTCAAAGAGCAATTCTATAAGATCATACTTAGAAGATATAAGTGAAGCACATGAAGTATTATATAAAGTGATGAATGGACATCTCATACTAGCATGGTTATTAAATAAAAAGAAATACACAAATGACACAAATCATGTGAACAAAACAAAAACCGAGGTATACCGATATTTGTTCAAGAAGCAAGATGGGATGCCAACCGGGGCATCCCCAAGCTTAGATGCTTGAGTATCCTTAGAATATTTACTTGGGGTGCCTTGGGCATCCCCAAGCTTGATATCTTGCCTCTTTTTATTCTTCTCACATCGGTAACTCTTCATTCTTCGAACACTTCATCCACACAAAACTTTAACAAAAACTTTGTGAGATCCGTTAGTATAATAAAGCAAATCACTACTTTCAGGTACTATTTCAAACTCATTCCAATTTCATATTAGAACTATATATACTGTATTCCAACTTCTCTATGGTTCATACCCTCCGATACAAGCCATAGATGCATCAAAATAAGCAAACAACACACGAGAAACAGAATCTGTCTAAAACAGGACAGCCTATAGTAATCCGGAGGTTTAGTAAACTTATGTAACTCCAAAAATTATGAAATAAATTTGACAACTTGAACAATTTGTACAGAATTAATGTGCAAAAAGTTTCAGACCCATTTGACTTTCCAGTAAAAAATGTAAAATCACGCGCTACAGCCAAAGTTTCTATTTTTGTTCTGCACATAGTAAACAAGCAATCTAATCATCCTAAAACCAAAGCTTGGCACATTATATTTATAATACAATGGATATATATATAAGGGGATAATTATTTACAGAGAAACTTCCATGAAAAATTCTACATTGTTTCTGTGAGCATGAACACAAGTGCTCAAGGTCGACCCTCACTTCTTCAATGCATAACTTTCCAATCACTTGTCTTTTTGAAACACTTTTTAGGCATGAGAGGCAAGTAAATTCTTTTTGTATTTCCATTATTTCAAAAAAAAAATTGTATGTTTCACCCACAACTAAAAAGAAACAAAAAGGAAAAACAAAATCTACTTAGTGAAGAAAGCAAACAAGCACACACGAGAATATCAACCCCATGCTATTGCTCCCCAGCAACGGCGCCAGAAAAGAGCTTGATAATCCCCAAGTGCAGGGAATCGTCGTAGCAATTTACAAAGGTGGAAGTGATAAGTATGGTATGTCGAACCCATAAGGAGATAAAGGTAAGATCAATATTCTCTCAAGCCCTATCTGCCACTGATACGACTCTATGTACACCGAACATTTGCTTCCAACTAGAAACAAGAAATAAAACTACGTTGTGGGTATGAAGAGGATAACTTTGCATGATATCGGAGAGATAAAATATAAAAGTAGGGGCTGTTATCATAAAGTTAGAATATATTACTAAATATTATAAATAGCGAGTGTGGAATAATGGTGGATCGGTGTGCGGAATTGTCCTAGGCAATTGTTAACAAGACCGGTAATCACTATTGCAGTTTCATATGGGGGAGAGGCATAAGCTAACATAATTTCTCTTCTTGGATCATATGCACTTATTATTGGAACTCTAACAAGCATCCGCAACTACTAAAGATCATTAAGGTAAAACCCAACCATAGCATTAAAGTATCAAGTCCTCTTTAGTCCCATACGCCATGTCCCGCTTATCCGTGTTTGTGTTTCAGTCACTCACGCAACACAGACAATAAGCAAACCATGGACATATTGCAACACCCTACAGCGGGAATCACTCACGCTTGCATGACACGGAGGGCACCATAGGACAGCACCAAAATAAAACATACAACTCATACCAATCTAGATCATCAATCAACCCAAAGACAAAGGATATCTACTCAAAACATCATAGGATTGCAACACATCATTGGATCATAATATGTGGCATAAAGCACCATGTTCAAGTAGGGATTACAGCTGAGTGCGGGAGAGTGTACCGCGTAACAGAGATGAGGATGGTGATGTTGATGAAGACGATCACCGCGGCACTGATTGCCCTCCTGATGGCACTCCGGTGCCACAGAGAGAGAGGAGGAGAGGTTCTCCCCCTTGTGCTTCCTCCTCCATGGCCTCCCCCTGGATGGGGAGAGGTTCTCCCTCTCGTCCTTGGCCTTCATGGTGATGATGGCCCCTCCGGGATCCTCCTCCATAGCCTCCGGTGATGATGGCCCCCTCCGGCAGGGTGCCAGAGAGGGTCTAGATTAATTTCTTGTGGCTACAGAGGCTTGCGGCGGTGGAACTGCCAATCTAGGTTAATTTCTGGAGGTTTCTGTATATATAAGAGATTTTGGCATCGAGAACAAGTCAGGGGGTTCTCCGGGCGGTCCACGAGGTAGGGGGGCGCGCCTCCCACCCTCCTGGGCAGCCCGGGACTCTTCTGGCCCAACTCTTTTACTCCATGGCCTTCTTCTGGTCCAAAAATAAGCTCCATAAAGTTTCAGGTCAATTGGACTCCGTTTGGTTTTCCTTTTCTGTGATACTCTAAAACAAGGAAAAAACAGAAACTGGCACTGGACTCTAGGTTAATAGGTTAGTCCCAAAAATCATATAAAATAGCATATAAATGCATATAAAACATCCAAGGTTGATAATATAATAGCATAAATACTTCATAAATTATAGATACGTTGGAGACATATCATGGACCTATCCGTGGTTTGCAGATATTGTGGCATCTGAGGTGGGAGCTGAAGTTGTAGGACTTTGAGCATTGGGTGAAGCTGTAGGACTTGTTGCTAGACTTGTCGTAGTGGGATTTTGTTCCTGCTCCATGTCTTGCATCTTCGCTTCCTCAGAAGCTTCAAGTCGAGCATCCATGTTTAACCCTTCTCCCACACTGAAATGTGAACCATGTTGTTTTCCTTCTTCTATGCACAATGTCCTTTCCCATGTTGTTCCTCTTCCACTATGTGAACCTTGTCCTTTATGTGCTTAACTACCGCCCACAGGTAGGGTTTTCCTTGGAAAGCTGCAAGCAAAAAATAAATAGAACATGGTAAGCCATTTAACCCATGAGCCAAATATACACAGTAGGTAAAGAGCTTACATAGTGGTTGTGGAGAATTGAATTATTTCTAAATAATGGTTAGTATGACTATGTATGGATAGGGATGCCACTAGAAATCAGGTGTAGCAATCATATTCTTTTGCTTGAATGTTTCCAGAAAAGAGAAAATGCATACTTTGGTGTTGCTCAGGCAGTAGAACAGATGGGAATATCAGCATCTCAGCTTCACCAACAATAGCTTGTAGGACCATATCATTCTCCATGACTTCTTTAACAAGTTGTTCCAGATCTACATCTTGCCTAGGTTTAGAAACAAGAATGGTTAGAATCCGAAGGGTGTAAAAGTTTCTAGGCAAATAAATAGCAAAGGGTAATAAAAACACCTCATCTTGGTGGGCAATAAATACAACACAATGTTGTCATTAGTGGGCCTTGATGCCTCAAAGCTCTTAGGCCAAGCCTCCAGTCTAGAAAGCTTTGTCACTTCAACCACTGGCTCAAGTGATCGTGACAATTTCTGAAGGAAATATGCCCTAGAGTCAATAATAAAGTTATTATTTATTTCCTTATTTCATGATAAATGTTTATTATTCATGCTAGAATTGTATTAACCGGAAACATAATACATGTGTGAATACATAGACAAACAGAGTGTCACTAGTATGCCTCTACTTGACTAGCTCGTTGAATCAAAGATGGTTAAGTTTCCTAGCCATAGACATCAGTTGTCATTTGATTAACGGGATCACATCGTTATAGAATGATGTGATTGACTTGACCCATTCCGTTAGCTTAGCTCTTGATCGTTTAGTTTGTTGCTATTGCTTTCTTCATGACTTATACATGTTCCTATGACTATGAGATTATGCAACTCCCGTTTATCGGAGGAACACTTTGTGTGCTACCAAACGTCACAACGTAACTGGGTGATTATAAAGGTGCTCTACAGGTGTATCTAAAGATACTTGTTGGGTTGGCGTATTTCAAGATTAGGATTTGTCACTCCGATTGTCGGAGATGTATCTTTGGGCCCTCTCGGTAATGCACATCACTTAAAGCCATGCAAGCATTGCAACTAATGAGTTAGTTGCGGGATGATGTATTACGGAACGAGTAAAGAGACTTGCCAGTAATGAGATTGAACTAGGTATTGAGATACCGACGATCGAATCTCAGGCAAGCAACATACCGATAACAAAGGGAACAACATATGTTGTTATGCGGTTTGACCGATAAAGATCTTCGTAGAATATGTGGGAGCCAATATGAGCATCCAGGTTCCGCTATTGGTTATTGACCGGAGACGTGTCTCGGTCATGTCTACATTTTTCTCAAACCCGTAGGGTCCGCACGCTTAAGGTTTTGATGACAGTTATATAATGAGTTTATGAGTTTTGATGTACCAAAGGAGTTCGGAGTCCCGGATGAGATCGGGGACATGACGAGGAGTCTCGAAATGGTCGAGACGTAAAGATCGATATATTGGACGACTATATTCGTACATCGGAAAGGTTCCAAGTGATTCGGGTATTTTTCGGAGTACCGGAGAGTTACGGGAATTCGCCGGGGAGTACATGGGCCTTATTGGGCCATACGGGAATAGAGGAGAGAGGCCAAAAGGAAGGAGGCACGCACCCCCCTTTGGTCCGAATTGGACAATGGGTGCAGCCCCCTTTTCCTTGTTCCTCTCCCCCTCTTTCCTTCTCTCCTACTCCAACAAGGGAAGGAGGAGTCCTACTCCCGGTGGGAGTAGGACTACCCCCTTGGCGCACCCTCCTCCTAGGCCGGCCGCCTCCCCCCTTGCTCCTTTATATACGGGGGCAGGGGCACCCGATAGACACAACAATTGATCCCTTGGATCTCTTAGCCGTGTGCGGTGCCCCCCTCCACCATAATCCTCGATAATATTGCAGCGGTGTTTAGGCGAAGCCCTGCGACGGTACAACATCAAGATCGTCACCACGCCGTCGTGCTGACGGAACTCTTCCCCGACATTCTGCTGGATCGGAGTCCGGGGATCATCATCGAGCTGAACGTGTGATAGAACTCGGAGGTGTCGTAGTTTCGGTGCTTGATCGGTCGGGCCGTCAAGACGTACGACTACATCAACCGCGTTGTTATAACGCTTCCGCTTTCTGTCTACGAGGGTACGTAGACAACACTCTGCCCTCTTGTTGCTATGCATCACCATGATCTTGCGTGTGCGTAGGAAAATTTTGAAATTACTACGTTCCCCAATAGTGGCATCCGAGCCAGGTTTTATGCATTGATGTAATATGCACGAGTAGAACACAAGTGAGTTGTGGGCGATATAAGTCATACTGCTTACCAGCATGTCACACTTTGGTTCGGCGGTATTGTTGGATGAAGGGGCCCGGACCGACATTACGCGTACGCTTATGCGAGACTGGTTTTACCGCCGTGCTATGCACACAGGTGACTAGTGGGTGTCAGTTTATCCAACTTTAGTTCAACTGGGTGTGGCTATGCCCGGTCCTTGAAAAGGTTAAAACAACACTAACTTGACAAACTATCATTGTGGTTTTGATGCATTGGTAAGAACGGTTCTTGCTAAGCCTAGTAGCAGCCACGTAAAACTTGCAAAAACAAAGTAGAGGACGTCTAACTTGTTTTTGCATGGCATGTTGTGATGTGATGTGGTCAAGACATGATGAGATATAAGTTGTTGTATGAGATGATCATGTTTTGTTGAAGTTATCGGCAACTGGCAAAAGCCTTATGGTTGTCTCTCTATTGCATAAGATGCAATCGCCCTGTAATGCTTTACTTTATCACTATGTGATAGCAATAGTTGCAAGAGCAATAGTTGGCGAGACGACCATGTGACGACACATTGATATAGATCAAGATGATGGAGATCATGGTGTCATGTCGGTGATGATGGAGATCATGACGATGCTTTGGAGATAGAGATCAAAGGCACAAGATGATGATGGCCATATCATGTCACATATTTTGATTGCATGAGATGTTTATCTTTTATACATCTTAATTTGCTTAGTTACGACGATAGCATTATAAGATGATCTCTCACTAAATTATCAAGGTATAAGTGTTCTCCCTGAGTATGCACCGTTGCGAAAGTTCTTCGTGCTGAGACACCACGTGATGATCGGGTGTGATAGGCTCTACGTTCAAATACAATGGGTGCAAAACAGTTGCACACGCGGAATACTCAGGTTAAACTTGACGAGCCTAGCATATAACAGATATGGCCTCGAAACACGGAGACCGAAAGGTCGAGCGTGAATCATATAGTAGATATGATCAACATAGTGATGTTCACCATTGAAACTACTCCATCTCACGTGATGATCGGACAAGGTTTAGTTGATTTGGATCACGTGATCACTTAGAGGATTAGAGGGATGTCTATCTAAGTGGGAGTTCTTAAGTAATATGATTAATTGAACTTTAATTTATCATGAACTTAGTCTTGGTAGTATTAACATATCTATGTTGTAGATCAATAGCTCACGATGATGCTCCCCGTTTAATTTTGATATGTTCCTAGAGAAAACTAAGTTGAAATATGTTAGTAGCAATGATGCAGATTGGATCCGTGATCTAAGGTTTATCCTCATTGCTACACAAAAGAATTATGTCCTTAATGCACCGCTAGGTGACAGACCTATTGCAGGAGCAGATGCAGACGCCATGAACGTTTGGCTAGCTCAATATGATGACTACTTGATAGTTTAGTGCACCATGCTTAACAGCTTAGAATTGGGACATCAAAGACGTTTTGAACGTCATGGACCATATGAGATGTTCCAGGAGTTGAAGTTAATATTTCAAGCAAATACCCGAGTTGAGAGATATGAAGTCTCCAACAAGTTCTATAGCTAAAAGATGGAGGAGAATAGCTCAAGCAGTGAGCATGTGCTCAAATTGTCTGGGTACTACAATCACTTGAATCAAGTGGGAGTTAATCTTCCAGATAAAATAGTGATTGATAGAATTCTCTAGTCACCATCACCAAGTTAGTAGAACTTCGTGATGAACTATAATATGCAAGGGACGATGAAAACAATTCCCAAGATCTTCATGATGCTAAAATTGGCGAAGGTAGAAATCAAGAAAAACATCAAGTGTTGATGGTTGACAAGACCACTAGTTTCAAGAGAAAGGGCAAAAGGAAGAAGGGGAACTTGAAGAAGAACGGCAAGCAAGTTGCTGCTCAAGTGAAGAAGCCCAAGTCTGGACCTAAGCCTGAAAACTAAGTGCTTCTACTGCAAAGGGACTGGTCACTGGAAGTGGAACTACCCAAGTATTTGGCGGATAAGAAGGATGGCAAAGTGAACAAAGGTATATTTGATATACATGTTATTGATGTGTACTTTACTAGTGTTTATAGCAATCCCTGAGTATTTGATACTAGTTCAGTTGCTAAGATTAGTAACTCAAAACGGGAGTTGCAAAATAAACAGAGACTAGTTAAGGGTGAAGTGACGATGTGTGTTGGAAGTGGTTCCAAGATTGATATGATCATCATCGCACACTCCCTATACTTTCGGGATTAGTGTTGAACCTAAATAAATGTTATTTGGTGTTTGCGTTGAGCATAAATATGATTGGATCATGTTTATTGCAATACGGTTATTCATGTAAATTAGAGAATAATTATTTTTCTGTTTACATGATTAAAACCTTCTATGGTCATACACCCAATGAAAATGGTTTGTTGGATCTCGATCGTGGTGATACACATTTTCCTAATATCGAAGCCAAAAGATGCAAAGTTAATAATGATAGTGCAACTTATTTGTGGCGCTGCCGTTTACGTCATATTGGTGTAAAGTGCATGAAGAAAATCCATGCTGATGGGCTTTTGGAATCACTTGATTATGAATCAATTGATGCTTGGGAACCATGCCTCATGGGCAAGATGACTAAGACTCCGTTCTCCGGAACAATGGAGCGAGCAACATATTTGTTGGAAATCATACATACTGATGTATGTAGTCCGATGAATATTCAGGCTCACGACAGGTATCATTATTTTCTGATCTTCACAGATGATTTGAGCAGATATGAGTATATCTACTTGATGAAACACAAGTCTGAAATATTTGAAAAATTCAAAGAATTTCAAAGTGAAGTGGAGAATCATCGTAACAAAAATAAAAGTTTCTACGATATGATCGCAGAAGTAAAATATTTGAGATACGAGTTTGGCCTTCAGTTAAAACAATGTGAAATAGTTTCACTACTCACGCCACCTAGAACACCACAGTGTAATGGTGTGTCCGAATGTCGTAACTGTGCTTTATTAGATATGGTGCGATCTATGATGTCTCTTACCGATTACCACTATCGTTTTGGGGTTATGCATTAGAGACAGCTACATTCACATTAAATAGGGCACCATCTAAATCCGTTTGAGACGAAACCGTATGAACTGTGGTTTGGCGAGAGACCTAAGCTGCCGTTTCTTAAAGTTTGGGACTGCGATGCTTATGTGAAAAAGTTTTAACATGATAAGCTCGAACCCAAATCGGAGAAGTAAATCTTCATAGGATACCCAAAAGAAAATGTTGGGTACACCTTCTATCACAGATCCGAGGGCAAGTTATTCATTGCTGAGAATGGATCCTTTCTAGAGAAGGAGTTTTCTCTCGAAAGAAGTGAGTGAGAGGAAAGTGGAACTTGATAAGGTAATTGTACCTTCTCCCTTATTGGAAAGTAGTTCATCACAGAAATCTGTTCCTCTGACTACTACACCAATTAGTGAGGAAGCTAATGATGATGATCATGTAACTTCATATTAAGTTACTACCGAACCTCGTAGGTAAACCAGAGTGAGATCCGCACCAGAGTGGTACGGTATGTCGGCGTTCTGGGAACAGGGGTCCCCAGACTTGCCTGCCTGCGGCCTGCGACATGGATCAAAGGGGGGCCCAACACGGCCCATCTTCACCAACACAGACCCAAGACCCTCGTGAGGGGCCAAGCCTCGTGGGGCGGACGACGTGGAGCTTCCTCAGGCATGGCCTCATCAGGCTGGCTCGCGAGGAGGCGGAGAGATCAAGGCGGGGTACCTCACGAGGTGCCCGTGACGCAAGCCATGACGGCCAAGGGCGCCAGGCGGGTGCCAGCCCGCGTGGTGTCCTCCTTTCCCCTTTGGTGCAAAGGGGGCAAGCGCAGCCGCGGAGTACCGAGGCATCAGGCAAAGGTTGCCATTTCGGTGCAACAAGACCAAGACCAGGAGGACTGCAAGATGGAGGTCATCGTGGAGCCCAAGACGGCGTCAACACCAGAGCTTTGTGCAGACGAAGACCACTTTTGTCATGATAACTTGTACTAGCTGTCCCCCTTCAAATTAGCCCGCCATTGTTGGCTCCCTTCCCGCTCGATATTTGGGAAGAGGACCCGGGCCTCTATAAATAGGACCAGCCACCCATAGGATGGAAGGGAGAGAGGAGGGTGACTGGACTCCTCCCAGCAGTTCATTGCCCCAGCCAAGAACAGACCCTCGCGAGGCTGTTCTTCCTTGTATTGTTCATCACCATCAGCCCAGGAGGCAATCCACCACACCACACACTAGAGTAGGGTATTACACCCCAACGGTGGCCCGAACCAGTATAAATCATGTGTCTCTTGTGTTGTTCTTTTCATAGCTTAGATCTTAGCGAGGAGGAGGGGTGGAGGTAGGTAGGAGGCGAAATCTCCGTGCGCACCCCAGTGTTCGAACCTCAAGGGTCTGTCGGAACCCAAAATCCGACATTTGGCGCGCCAGGTAGGGGTGCACCGGAGTTTTCTCTTCCGCCACCGCCACGGCCTGCCTCACGATGAGTAGCGCATCGCCCGCTCCAGCCGCCAGCGCCAGCACGGGGGCCAGGGGGCTCCGAGCCCTGGCCCCAGCCCTGCAACGGGTACGGTGGCTGGACAAGTTCAAGCCAACGACGCCGCCGCGCTACGGCGGCGCGACAGATCCGCTGGCCTTCTTGCTGGCGAGCGAGGAGGCCCTCCTCGAAGCCGGAGGTGACGATAGGGTCATGGCCAACTGGCTCCCCATGGCCCTCACCGGCGCTCCGCGCACATGGCTGCTCCACCTGTCGGCAGCCTCCGTGGCCTCCTGGGAAGAGCCCCGCAGCCTCTTCCCCGCCTATCGTGCTACACCAACACCCCCGGTCGTCGCGGCCCTCCTGGGCGGCTCGCAGGCGCCGCCTACAAGTCACCACGTCAAGCCGTTCATCCGCTGGGTCAGCGCCGCTTCCGCGCGGCAGGGGGCTCTCCCGGACCAGGCGGCGCCCAAGGCCGGCCTGACCTTCAGCTCGGAGGACCACCCCTCCAACTCGGCCTGCTCGGGTGCGCTCCCCATGCTGTGCACCCCCACCATCTGCCAGGTGGCCATCACCAGAACTCTCATTGATGGCGGTGCGGGCCTCAGCGTGCTCTCGATCGAGGCCTTCAACCTCCTCTGCATACCCCTGGAATGGATGCAACCCAGCCGGCCCTTCTCAGGCGTTGGGGGCGGGTCATCCAGCTCCTTGGGACAGATCCGGCTCCCAGTAACCTTCGGCACCTACAACAACTTCCGCACGAAGTTGGTCGACTTCGACATCGCCCCCATCGGCCTCCCCTACAACGCCATCCTCGGCTACCCAACGCTGGCCCAGTTCATGGTGGCGACGCACCCGGCGTATAACCTCATGAAGATGCCCGGGAGCAGCGGTGTCCTCACCGTGCACGGGGACACCGGAGATGCACTGCGGGTGCTCAAGCTCGCCTTCAAGACGGCGGCGTCGGCACAGCCCGCCGACTTGGAGACCCCCGAGCCCAAGGGGGCTGCACCCGCCAAGAAGAAACAATTGTTCACCCAAGACAAGGCAGAAACCAAGCAGATACCCGTCGATGAGGACGGGTCCACCAACGCCACTTTCACCATAGGCGCCAACCTCGAACCTAAGCAGGAGGAGGCCCTGGTCGGGTTCCTGCGTGCAAACAAGAAGGCATTCGCTTGGGAGCCTGACCAGTTGGCAGGGATCCCTAGGAGTGTAATCGAGCATCACCTCAACGTGTGCCCCAACATGCGCCCTGTGAAGCAGAAGGCCAGGCGGCAGTCCACAGAAAAGCAGGCCTTCATCGTCCAAGAGACCCGCAAATTAGAAGCCACTGAGGTCATTCGCGAGGTCCGATACCCGGATTGGTTGGCCAACCCTGTCGTTGTGCCAAAGAAGGGAGGGAAGGAGCACATGTGTGTCGACTTCACCAACCTCAACAAAGCATGCCCGCAAGATCCGTTCCCGCTCCTCCGCATCGACCAGATCGTCGATTCCACCGCGGAATGCAACCTGCTATGCTTCTTGGATGCCTTCTTTGGGTATCACCAGATCAAGATGGCGGTAGAAGACGTCGAAAGGACAGCCTTCCTAACCCCGTGTGGAGTGTACTGCTACACCTGCATGCCATTCGGGCTGCGTAACATAGGGGAAACCTTTCAGTGGCTGATGCACATCACCTTGGGCCCGCAACTCGAGAAGAATGTTGAAGCTTACGTCGATGACATTGTGATAAAGTCTCGGGAGGCCAGGACCCTGATACAAGACCTGGAGGAAACCTTCGCGAGCCTCAACGCAGTGAACCTACGGCTCAACCCAGAGAAGTGTGTGTTCGGAGTCCCCTCACGCAAGCTCTTGGGTTTCCTCGTGTCCCACCGAGGCATCGAGGCTAACCCGGAAAAGGTCAAGGCGGTGGAAGACATGACCCGCCAAAGACCCTCAGAGAAATGCAGAAGCTCACTGGGCGCGTGAGCGCGCTAGGGTGCTTCATCTCCAAGTTGGGGGAACGAGCGCTGCCCTTCTTCCAGCTAATGAAGAAAAAGGGGCCCTTTGAGTGGACTGAAGTGGACGACAAGGCGTTCCAGGATCTCAAGAGATACCTGACCAGCCCACCGGTCATGGTGGCTCCGTGCCCTCAAGAGCCCCTGGTGCTTTACCTCGCCGCCACTCCCTACTCCGCCAGCACAGCCCTAGTGGCAGTTAGAGAGGAGCATCGAATCAAAACCGTGGCAGCAGCCCGGGACAAGGCGGAACAGGAACAAGGAAGGCCCACAGAAACCGCCACCGCGGCTGAGGAGGATCAGCCGCCGCAGAGGAGTGCACCGGAGGCGGAAGAGGCCCCTCTCCCAGATGGCCAGTCTCAGGAGGCCTCATCGCCTCAAGAGGCGCCATGGTCTCCGAAGGGAGCCGCCAGCACTGACGCACCCAACCTCGTTGAGCACCCAGTGTACTTCGTCAGCACGGTGTTGCGGGATGCAAGGGCACGGTACCCCATGCCTCAGAAACTCCTCCTCGCGCTACTGGTGGCCTCGTGCAAGCTTCGGCACTATTTTCGGGGTCACCCCATCAAGGTCGTCTCGTCATACCCCCTGGAGAGAGTGCTCAGGAGCCCTAACTCAGCTTCAAGGGTCGCTGAGTGGAACATAGAACTACAAGCATTTTAGCTCGAATTCAGCATGACCAGAGTCATCAAGGGAGCAGCGTTGGCGGATTTTGTGGCAGAATGGACGGAGGCACCAGGCCTCAAGGCCGACGAGGATCGGTCCCTCTCCCCGGGAAGCGAGGCGCCAGAAGGCTGGGTCATGCACTTCGATGGGGCGTTCTCCAGGCATGGCGCCGGGGCTGGGGCGGTGCTTATATCGCCCACTCAGGACAAGCTCTACTACGCTGTGCAGCTCTGTTTCCAGCAAGGTGAAAAGGTCTCCAACAACATAGCGGAGTATGAAGGTTTAATAGCGGGCTTGAAGGCCGCAGCTGCCCTGGGAGTGAAACGCCTCACCATCAAGGGTGATTCGCAGCTCCTTGTCAATTTCTCCAACAAGGTGTACGAGCCGAAAGATGAGCACATGGAAGCCTACCTTGCGGAGGTCCGCAGGATGGAGAAGCAGTTCTGGGGGTTGGAGTTGCAGCATGTGCCCCGTGGCACCAATCAGGAGGACGAGGACATCGCCAAACGGGCATCCAGGCGGTTACCTCAGGAGCCTGGCATTTTCGAGGAGCGGCTCTTCAAGCCCTCAGCCTTGCCATCAATGTCAAACACGGCTCAGCCTCGGGAGGAGCTCCCCCAGCCACCTGCCTCAGGAGCTCCGGCCTGTGGCCCGGCCTCAGGAGCACGCCTGCTCCTGACGATGGGACCTCAAGAGGGATGCTGGATCACGGAGCTCCGGAGTTACTTAACACAAGGGACCCTGCCGGAGAAGGAGGAGGAAGCGGAGCGAGTGGCACGCCAGGCCACGGCATACTGCATCAAGGATGGAGAGCTCTACCGGAAGCAACCAAACGATGTATCCCTGTGCTGCATCTCCAGGGAGCAAGGGAAGGAACTGCTGGAAGATATACACGGCGGAGACTGTGGACATCATTCATCATCACGGACCCTCGTCGGCAAGGCGTTCCGCAGTGGGTTTTATTGGCCCACCACACTCAATGACGTCGTCGAACTAGTGAAAGCTTGTGAGGCCTGCCAGTTCCATGCCAATCAGATCCATCAGCCAGCAGGAGGCCTGTGGACAATACCCCTTTCATGGCCATTCGCAGTCTGGGGGCTGGACATCTTGGGCCCGTTTCCTCGGGTGCCAGGGGGCTACCGCTACCTCTATGTCGCCGTGGACAAGTTCACCAAGTGGGCTGAATTAGAGGCTGTCCGCACCATTCCCGTGGGTTCCGCGGTCAAGTTCATCAAGGGCATCGTGAGCCGGTTCGGGGTGCCGAACCGCATCATCACGGACAACGGTTCGCAGTTCACCAGTAACCTCTTCAAAACATACTATGCTAACCTTGGAACGCAGATATGCTACGCTTCGGTGGCGCACCCCCGAAGCAACGGCCAGGCCGAGCGAGCCAACGCAGAGGTCCTGAGGGGCCTCAATACCAGGACGTTCAAGAAGAAGCTGGAGGCCTGCGACAGAGGTTGGTACAACGAGCTTCAGTCTGTGTTGTGGTCCATCCACACAACCGCGACCAAGCCGACCGGAGAGACCCATTTCTTCCTGGTCTACGGAGCCGAAGCGGTCCTCCCTCACGAGGTCAGACGTCGCTCCGCGCAGGTCCTGGCATTCGACGAGGCGCAGCAGGACGCCATGCGGGGGATGGACCTCGTACCGGGGGAGGAACGTCACCGAGAAGCCACGCTGCAAGCGGCGAGGTACCAACAAGCGCTGCGGCGATATCACTGCCGCAACATCTGCCCCAGAACCCTCGAGGTAGGAGACCTCGTGCTCAGGCGGGTTCTCTCCAGGGAGGGGCTGCACAAGCTCTCTCCCATGTGGGAGGGCCCGTTCAAAGTTGTTCATGTTTCCAGGCCCGGCTCCGCGCGCTTGGAGACTCAGGAGGGGGTGCCGGTCCAGAACGCATGGAACATCCAGCACCTCCGGAGGTTCTACCCCTAAAAAGGCCCAGAGCCTGTGAAGCAGTCGCGTTTTGGAAAAGGCCCAGAGCCTGTGAAGAAGGCGAATGCCTGTGAAGCTGTCGCGTTTTGGAAAAGGCCCAGAGCCTGTGAAGAAGGCGAATGCCTGTGAAGCTGTCGCGTTTTGGAAAAGGCCCAGAGCCTGTGAAGCTGTCGCGTTTTGGAAAAGGCCCAGAGCCTGTGAAGAAGGCAAATGCCTGTGAAGCTGTCGCGTTTTGGAAAAGGCCTAGAGCCTGTGAAGAAGGTGAATGCCTGTGAAGCTGTCGCGTTTTGGAAAAGGCCCGGAGCCTGTGAAGAAGGCCAACGCCTGTGAAGCTCGCCGCCCATGCCACTCTCACGTAATACTGAGTTGGGGTTGTACACGCCCCGGAGTCTCAGGAGCGCCGGCCTCAGGCCCTGGGGCTCCCTCCCACGCCCAGTGGCAGCACTTAGCTCCGGCTGTTGAGAAGACGTCGAAGACTAGATTAGGTGCCGGACGCGGCTTTTCATTTGCTTTCCGCAGTTGACTTGTTCCTTCTCATTCGAAGTTTTATTGAAGTTGTTGTCGTCTTTGGCTTGTGGTTCTTCAACTTTTCACTCTCCTGCCTTGATTTCTCTTATGCAAGGCCTCGCGAGGGGGGGGGCAGCCGAGCGCCCTCGCGAGTGTTCTTGTCCTAGTCGTTCAAAGGGTTCGCGACCTGGTTCCATTACAGGAGCACCCCTCCAGTCCGTGCCCCACAGGCACCGCGACATGAACACAGGGCCTGGGTCGGTCACCCCCCCCATGGCTGGGGCCGGGAACTATCCACGCGCGGGCACGTAGCCGGAAGGCACGATAATGGAAACAAAACGATGATTAACAGCAATGACCCAAACACGCCCCCGCGGGGCTCCACACTACTGTCTTTTTACGCAGGAAAAAGGAAAAGAAAGAACAAATTAGGCGCAGCTCGCCTCACACCGGCCTGCAGGGAAGACTTGAGCTGCCTCCGGGGCTCAGGCAGACTCCCTCTCGCGCTTCACCGGGGCGCGACGGCAGGCGGACACGCTACCACCTCCCAAGAAGATACGATGGCGTGGAGGCTGACCGCGGCCACCGCTAGAAGAGTCGCCGCCTGAAGAAGAACCGGAGAAGCTTGGGGGACCCTGAGTGCCGCTAGTCATGCAAGCGTTGTCCTCTTCATCACCGCCGGAGCTGGGTTCCCGACCACGGTCGTCGTCCTCGGGGCAGCACCCCACGCGGCGACCATCTTCCCCAAACACCCTCACGTAGAGGGTGGCATCGCCGTCAAACTTGAAGTGCAGGGTGCACCGACGGCTCAGGCCACGCGCATGGGCAAACATCCGCCAACCGCGGGCCAGGGCTAGGCTCCCGGCTGCGGAGACCTCCAGTGAAGCCCATGAGGCCCGGCTGCAGCAGCCGTCGGCCTGAAGCCAGAGGCCGCCCGGGGCGCAGGCCGGGAGCTCGCCGAGGAGGAAGCGAGGAAGTGGAAGCCGGGTGCTAGTCGGCTCCGCCGACCACACGACAAACTCCGGCAGCACCTTTGCAGCGTGGCCTAGGGGGACGCGCGACCAGAGCACGCCCCCTGACCGCAGCAATCCGCCCGTCGCCGTGCTGGAAATCGTCTCCACGGCCGCGGGGAGCTGCTGTGGTGGCCACAGGATGTTTGTGAGGGCGCCCTCGGCCGCGCTTGGGCGGGGGAGAGGCAGGCTCAACCTGGCGAGCCTTCCCCTTCTCTGCGGCCAAGAACCTCCTCGACGGGGCCATGAAGAAGAAGGAGAAGCAAGGGGGGATGAACTGGAAGGGCGTGCGCCGATCCATACTTATAGCTGGCGAGGGCCAACCGCCGACCCCCACGATCGCAGGTAATTATGACCCGCTTTGCATGCAGGGACTTGTCCAATCCGTGCAGTTGCCGAGGCGCCATGAGGAAGTGGAGACACCCACGTCCAATCAACCGCCACGCGGCGCCCAAGACCGTAGGCTGTTAGGGCCCGCGGCGCTTCGCTCTTCCCCTTTCGCCTCCCTGCACAGCCAAGCCCGGGCGCGCCTTGGGCCCGGGGGCTGTCGTGGTTCTAAGCCTGACAGTAGAGTGGGGGGTAGGTATGGAGAGGCAAGGTCCTAGCTATGGAGAGGTTGTAAACACAAGGGATGTACGAGTTCAGGCCCTTCTCGGAAGAAGTAATAGCCCTACGTCTCGGAGCCCGGAGGCGGTCGAGTGGATTATGAGTATATGAGTTACAAGGTGCCGAACCCTTCTACCTGTGGAGGGGGGTGGCTTATATAGAGTGCGCCAGGACCCCAGCCAGCCCACGTAGGAGAGGGTTTAAGGTGAGTTAAGTCTGGGGCGTTACTGGTAACGCCCCACATAAAGTGCCTTTACTATCATAAAGCCTACTTGATTACAGGTCGTTGCAGTGCAGAGTGCCTCTTGACCTTCTGGTGGTTGAGTGAGTCTTCGTGGTCGAGTCCTTCAAGTCAGTCGAGTGAGTCCCTCGTTGGTCGACTGGAAGGCGACCTCTTCTAAGGGCGTCCTTGGGTAAGGTACTTAGATCAGGTCCATGACCCTACCCTAGGTACATGACTCCATCATTAGCCCCCGAATGGATTGAGGCTTCGAGTGAGGAAGGAGTTGATGTCGTTTCCGACTAACCTTTGCGTTCTGGTCGTGCGTTGTCCTGGACCAGAGAATCTCTTCGTCGACAGTGAGCAACTTGTCTTCAGTCGACTCGATCCATTCTATTCTTGCGTCGAGTGATCTTTCGGGCTTCGATGATCTCCGAGCGACCGATCGCCGGAAACCCCGTGTTTGATAGACTGATCTGCTGTTCGCGGATTCCGCGGGATGCGAAATTTGGGGACGCGCGTGAAGCGGGGCGGACCGCGGCGTTCGGATGGGACGGGACATAGACGCCTCGATCTCCGCGCCGCTTTTCTCGCCACGTATCCCGTCTGAATAACTGTTCCTGGATATGATTAGATCGACCGGGCCCACCTGTCATCCACTCGGAAGGGACCTTATAAATGCGCCCGGCGAGGTTTTCTGTACTGTGCCTCAGCATTCTCTCTCTCTCTCTGCTTCCTTCTTCTCCGCCCAGCGTGCTCGCTCTCGCCCCCGCACCACTTCCCTTCGCGCATCTCACCGGCAACCATGGCCAAGGAGAAGATGGCGGCGCTGGAACGTGCGAAGAAGGCGTCGGCGTCGGAGAAGGCAAAGGGGAGATCCACCAGCCGCGGCGGGTCCTCGTCTAGATCTCGCCTGCCGAAGGGCTGGGTCCAAGGAGACTGGATCCAGTCGACCATCACAGAGAGTGACCTCCTCGACATGGCCAACGAGGGCTTGATCCCTCATGGAGCTGCGAGGCTTCCGGGGAAGGAGTGGCAGCCCCAGCCAAAAGAGGGTGAGTGTGTGCTCTTGGCCACCCATGTTGATCGTGGATTTTCCTTGCCGCCGAGTGTTTTCTTCCGTGGCTTCTTGAATTTCTTTGGAGCGCAGCTCCACCATTTTACCCCAAACTCTATTGCCTATCTTGCTGTGTTCGTGTCCATGTGTGAGGGTTTCCTGGGCTGTCGACCGCATTGGGGTTTGTTCAAGCATATATTCACGTGTCGCTCTCAGACCGTGAAGAAGGCGAGCCCAGGTGATGAGAAAACCCGAGTTGTCCAAATGTGTGGGGGTCTGGGGATCCAGATGAGGAATAAGAGCACCTTCCCGCCCATGACCTTTCCCGAGTCCGTCAGAGGCTGGCAGTCGACTTGGTTCTACTGCCAGGTCCAGTCGACGCCAGGGCAGTCGAGTGAACTCCCTCCGTTTACCATGGACCGAGTGAACAAGCCCTCCCCTCTGAAGTTGATTCCGGAGGAGAAAGCTGACGTGAAGACGCTGATGGAGCGCGTGGTGCAGTTGGTTCGGGAGGGAGTGACGGGCATGGATCTCCTGGAGGTCTTCCTTAGGCGTCGCATCCAGCCCCTTCAGTTCCGGAGCCACTGCATGTGGTTGTACCGTGGGACCGAAGACGAGACTAGAGTCCATCCAGAAGTAGTCGATGATGTCACTCTGGAAAGATGGATGGTAGCCGTTACTGGAAACAAGGACAACCCACGCGGAGCCAGAAGGATTCCTCCACTCGACCACAACAGTGATCCAAACAAGGTACACTTGCTCTGCTCTCCACTGCGTTCTTGTCGCATTCATTTCTGTTTACCCTGCTGACTGGTCGACTGATCCTTGTCTTGATATCTGCTAGGCCCTCACCGAGCTGTACTCGATGCCCAATGGGGCACAAGCTCCGACTGAAGAGGGTGAGGCGAGTGGGGGCGAGAGCCAGGACGAGGAGGAATGGGACTCGGACGTTGCAGAGGATGATGATGATGATGATGATGACGGTGATGAAGATGACGTTGAAGACGAGGAGGAAGAGGAGGAGGAGGTCGTACCATCGCGCTCAGAAAGGCGGTCGAAGCTTGTCCACGACCCTTCGACCGAACGTGGTAAGGGGGTTGCGACCGCCACTCAGTCGACCAAGCGCCCCCGGACCACCTCTCCGGTGCCGACTGAAAAGGCGCCGAAGCAGCCCAGGGCGGCCCCGTCGAAGCCGATCAAGCTCCTGCCGAAGATGAAGGTGTCCATCCCCACCATATCAGGGTAATCGTGCTGCTCATATTTTCTTATTTTGTGTGAACTTTGTCTCTGGTCGACGCTGAAGTTAGTCGACTGATCCTTTGGAGTTGCAGTGCTGCTACTTCTGAAACCTCGGCCCGGGCTGATGACCACGAGATGGAGGACGCAGCAACTTCGAACCCAGGTACTGTATTCTTAACGCCGTTCTTAGTCGACTGACTCGCGATCTCTGATCCTGATTTTTCTCCGTAGCTCCACCCAATACTGTTATCAATCTCCCTGATGATGATGAGGATGAAGAGCCGCTGAAGCGCAGGAGGAGTCGGAAAGCGTCCGCCAGTAAGGTGCCTCAGGATGTGACAGCGCCTGAGATTCTGACTGTGGAGGAAGAGAACACCACTCGACACACGGTGTCCTTCGCAGATCCATTGACGAGTGCTCAGCAGCCCTCCCTCTTCACGACGCACCACGTCCCAGAGGATCAAGCTAGCGCAGCGAAGGAGGCGATACGCCAGGCGGGAATCATGATGGAGCAGCTGAAGACCATCCGGGATGTGAGCCAGGCGGCTTATGACGCCAGTTCTGCCCTCCAAAGCAATGTCCAGGTCAGTCGACCACCGTTTGTTCTGTTGGATATGCTACCAAAAACTTTTCCTTTCCGGAATTCATAGTAGTCACCCAGTGGGTGTTGTCGATTAAGCTCCGTATTAGCGGGGGCACACTGAGTGCACCCGCTGGGTGTAGTCCCCAAGGCTAAGGTCGACTGCTGGCAGTCGGCCTTAGGCTTTATGACGTCAATCTTACTGTCAGTCGACTATGTCGACTGGATTTCACGAACCGGTGGGGGCACGCTGAGTGCACCCACTGGGTGTAGTCCCCGAGACTGTGGTCGACTGCTTGCAGTTGATCACAGTCTTAAAGAATACATCTCGTTTTTTTTGAGGTCGACTGGTCGACTTTGTCTTCAACAGAATTAGTGGGGGCACGCTGAGTGCACCCACTGGGTGTAGTCCCCGAGACTACGGTCGAATGCTTGTAATCGGCTAGAAACGTGTGTTTTTTCCTTTTTCACTCGGAAGTGAATTATATTTGACATTTAGTCGATTGGTTCTTCGCAGAACTCTTGTGATCTTGTGGCTCGCTACTCTGAGCTGGAAAACAAGCACACTCAACTCGAGCTGAGCTTGAAGCTGGTTCAAGAGAAGCTGACGAAGGCAAAGGAGGAGACCGAAGGTATGTTTGGTGAGACCTTGACGACTGCTTTTCCCCTTGCTTGTTTCAAAATCTGACCTTGCTGTAACTTGCAGGTAAGGTAAGGGAGGCCCAACAGAAGAAAGACCTCGAACTCGCTGAGAAGATCAAGCTTGCTGACGAGAAGTTAGCTTCAGTCACCAAGCTTGAACAAGACAATACCAATCTGAAGGCTGCTCTTGGGATCGCCAACAAGGAGATCAGTCGACTAAAAACTGATAAAGCTGCCCTGACCGACCAAGTCAGCAAATTGACTGGGAAGAAAACTGATCTGGAGGCCTTCCTGAGTAGTCTTGCCAAGAAGCTGTTTCTTATGCTTGAAGGTAATCCTCTATGCTTGGCAAACATTTCCAATTGTGGTTTTTTCATTCGACTATCCCCTTGACTTAGTGATCATCCTTGTAGAATTTTGTCAAAACTTTGAAGAAGAAACTAGCCGGCTGGAGCCAAACCTCGACCCCGTCAATTCTCCGGTGAACGACGAAGTTGCCATGGATGTTTTCCGACTGGAGTCTCGTGTTGCAGCTGTCGTGGACTATCTCGCAAGGCTGAAGGCCGCCACATCTCGCATCGACTCGACGCTCTGGCCTGAGGAGACACTTCAGAATGATCTTGAGTCGCTGATGGCCCGGTTGAACACGATCCCTGGGCGAGTGCAGGAATGGAAGAAGTCCTCGGCTCGGTGTGGTGCAGATGTTGCTCTGTGTCTTGCCCGAGTCCACTGTAAGGATGCACGAGAAGAGAAGCTGGCGGCTCTTCGGGTGGCCAACACCAAGAAACACGACTTCAGGTCCTTTATGGAAACTTTCCTTGCAGCTGCCACTCGGATCGCCGACGGAATCGACCTTGATGAATTCGTCGCACCTTCCAGCCCTCCACAGGAGGGGTAAAAAACTTCTTCTGGCTCGACGCTTTAAATTTGCCTCGGTATGCCGAGTGGAATTGTAACCGATAAACCTTAACAGGCTTAATGCCTGAGCACTCTCGGTTCCTTTAGATATCAATTCAAACTTGAATTTGGTGCTTGAATATGATTGCCTTTGGCTCGAAATGTCTTTTGCAGGTTCAAAGCAAGGCGCCTTTACTGCAATCGACTTATTCTTCAGTCCACTTAGGCGAGCACTGGGCTGCAGCTAAGCCCCCGAGTGGAAGGCTGGCTTACCACTCGGTAGGATTTTGATAACTTAGGCGAAACGGATTCGCAACTAAGCCTCCGAGTGGGAGTCTGGCTCACCACTCGGTAAGATTTTGATAAACTTAGGCGAGTCCTTGGACTGCAGCTAAGCCCCCGAGTGAGAGGGTTGCTCTTCACTCGGTAGGATTTTTATAACTTAGGCGAGTGCTTGGACTGCAGCTAAGCCCCCGAGTGAGAGGGTTGCTCTTCACTCGGTAGGATTTTTATAACTTAGGCGAGCATGGGGCTGCAGCTAAGCCTCCGAGTGAGAGGGTTGCTCTTCACTCGGTAGGATTTTTATAACTTAGGCGAGCATAGGGCTGCAGCTAAGCCTCCGAGTGAAAGGCTGGCTTACCACTCGGTAGGATTTTGATAACTTAGGCGAGTGCTTGGACTGCAGCTAAGCCCCCGA
>NC_041392.1:246388668-246444558 GCF_002162155.2 Triticum dicoccoides | reverse complement strand
CCGAGTGAGAGGGTTGCTCTTCACTCGGTAGGATTTTTATAACTTAGGCGAGTGCTTGGACTGCAGCTAAGCCCCCGAGTGAGAGGGTTGCTCTTCACTCGGTAGGATTTTTATAACTTAGGCGAGTGCTTGGACTGCAGCTAAGCCCCCGAGTGAGAGGGTTGCTCTTCACTCGGTAGGATTTTTATAACTTAGGCGAGTGCTTGGACTGCAGCTAAGCCCCCGAGTGAGAGGGTTGCTCTTCACTCGGTAGGATTTTTATAACTTAGGCGAGTGCTTGGACTGCAGCTAAGCCCCCGAGTGGAAGGCTGGCTTACCACTCGGTAGGATTTTTATAACTTAGGCAAAACGGATTCGCAGCTAAGCCTCCGAGTGAGAGTCTGGCTCACCACTCGGTAGGATTTTGATAACTTAGGCGAAACGGATTCGCAGCTAAGCCTCCGAGTGGGAGTCTGGCTCACCACTCGGTAGGATTTTTACAAACTTAGACGAAACGGATTCGCAGCTAAGTCACCCACTGAGGGGGAATTTTATTGGACAAAAATAAAAGTGACAGAAATTATGGAGGAACTATGACACTATTATTTTGAGGTCCATGAACTACAGAAGTACTTTATTGCAACTCATCCGAGTGATAAAACTTAAGTATAAAATGGGCGGAGCAGCTCCGCGTTCCAAGCTCGGGGCTCGTCGATATTATGCTCGACGTTGTAAAGACGATACGCCCCGTTGTGGAGAACCTTGGTGACGATGAAGGGGCCTTCCCAAGAAGGAGCAAGCTTGTGTGGTTTGTGCTGATCCACTCGGAGAACCAAATCACCTTCCTGGAAGGCTCGACCTCTCACATTTCTGGCGTGGAAACGACGCAAGTCTTGTTGGTAGATGGTCGACCGGATCAGATCCATCTCCCTTTCTTCTTCTAAAAGGTCGACTGCGTCCTGCCGCGCCTGTTCAGCCTCTGCTTCGTTGTAGATTTCAACTCGAGGAGCATTGTGGAGAAGATCACTCGGCAAGACTGCTTCAGCTCCGTAGACCAAGAAGAATGGAGTTCTTCCGGTCGACCGATTAGGTGTGGTCCGCAGCCCCCAAAGCACTGAGGGAAGTTCGTCGACCCAAGCTCCAGCCGCGTGTTTGAGATCACGCATCAGTCGGGGCTTCAATCCCTTAAGAATCAATCCATTAGCTCGCTCTGCTTGTCCATTCGACTGCGGATGGGCGACTGAAGCGTAGTCGACCCGTGTGCCTTGAGAGTTGCAGAAATCTCTGAATTCCTCCGAGTCAAAGTTCGACCCATTATCCGTAATGATGCTGTGCGGGACTCCATATCTGAATATTAGTTCCCTGATGAAACTAACAGCAGTACCGGTGTCAAGGTTCTTGATTGGTTTAGCCTCGATCCACTTGGTGAACTTGTCGACTGCCACCAGTACATGCGTGAAGCCACTTCGTCCTGTTCTCAAAGGACCGACCATGTCCAGTCCCCATACTGCGAAAGGCCAAACGAGTGGGATAGTCTTCAGAGCTGACGCAGGCTTGTGCGACATATTCGAGTAGAACTGACATCCCTCGCACTTATCCACTATCTCTTTTGCCATCTCATTCGCCTTTGGCCAGTAAAATCCGGCTCGGTATGCTTTGGCCACGATGGTCCTAGAGGACGCATGATGACCACAGGTCCCCGAGTGGATATCATTGAGGATGAGTCGACCTTCTTCTGGTGTTATGCACTTCTGACCAACTCCAGTCGCGCTTTCTCTGTACAATTGTCCTTTGATTACGGTAAAGGCCTTAGATCGATGGACGATCTGTCGAGCCTCTTCCTCATCCTCCGGGAGCTCTTTTCTCAGGATATACGCGACGTATGGAACTGTCCAGTCGGGAATGACCACCAAGACCTCCATGATCAAGTCGACCACCGCTGGGACTTCAACAACAGTCGGATCCGTGGCACTCTTGGGCTGTGGAGATTCTTCGGTGAAAGGATCTTCTTTGACTGACGGAGTGTGTATATGCTCCAAGAACACACCACTCGGAATGGCTTCTCTCTTGGAACCTATCTTTGCTAGATCATCAGCTGCTTGATTTTTCAGTCGGGGTATATGATGGAGCTCTAACCCCTCGAACTTCTTTTCCAGCTTCCTCACTGCACTGCAGTATCCAGTCATGGCTGGGCTTCTCACGTCCCACTCTTTCATCACCTGGTTGACCACTAAATCTGAGTCGCCATAGACCATCAGGCGACGGACGCCGAGTGAAATGGCCATGCGCAACCCATATAAGAGGGCCTCATATTCTGCCTCATTGTTGGAGGAATCAAAGTGAATCTGGAGCACATATCTGAGCTTATCTCCTCTGGGGGAAACCAGGACAACCCCAGCACCGGAACCATTCAACATCTTAGAGCCATCAAAGAACATGGTCCAATGCTCCGAGTGAACTTCAGTCGGCTGCTGTTGTTCAATCCACTCGGCGAGGAAATCTGCTATTGCCTGGGACTTAATGGCTTTCTTTGCCTCGAACTTGATATCAAGGGGAAGAAGTTCAATCGCCCATTTGGCCACTCGACCGGTTGCATCTCTGTTGTGCAAAATCTCTGATAGTGGAGCGTCGCTGACGACTGTGATGGAATGATCAGAGAAATAATGAGCAACCTTCTTTGTGGTCATGTATATTCCATACACAAGCTTCTGATAATGAGGATATCTCTGCTTGGATGGAGTCAAGACTTCAGACAAATAATACACTGAGCGCTGAACTTTGAGAGCTTTTCCTTCTTCTTCCCGCTCGACCGTAAGCACAGCACTGACGACTTGTCCTGTGGCTGCGATATAGAGCAACAGAGGCTCTTTGCTGATTGGAGCAGCAAGCACCGCCTGGGTGGAGAGCAGAGCTTTTAGCTCGGCAAACGCTGCATCAGCTTCTGGAGTCCACTCGAACTTGTCTGTCTTCTTCATCAGTCGGTAAAGAGGCAATGCCTTTTCACCGAGTCGTGAGATGAATCGACTTAATGCGGCCAAGCATCCAGTAAGCTTCTGGACATCGTGCACTCGCACAGGGCGTTTCATTCGGAGAATAGTGCCAATCTTCTCTGGGTTAGCGTCAATTCCCCGTTCGGAAACGAGAAAACCGAGTAACTTGCCACCAGGAACTCCAAATGTGCACTTTGATGGATTGAGCTTGATATCATATCTTCTGAGGTTGGCAAATGTTTCGGCGAGATCAGCGAGCAGGTCGGAACCTTTTCGTGACTTGACAACAATATCATCCATATAAGCTTCCACATTCCGACTGATTTGAGTGAGTAGACACTTCTGAATCATTCGCATAAATGTGGCTCCGGCATTCTTGAGGCCGAATGGCATGGTGATATAGCAGAAGCACCCGAATGGAGTGATGAAAGTTGTTTTTACCTCGTCGGGCCCGTATAGACGGATCTGGTGGTACCCGGAGTAAGCATCTAAAAAAGATAGCCTCTCACATCCCGCGGTCGAGTCAACAATTTGATCTATGCGAGGGAGAGGAAAATGATCTTTCGGGCAGGCCCGGTTGATGTGCTTGAAATCAATGCACATTCGGAGCGACTTGTCCTTCTTAGGAACCATGACGACATTAGCGAGCCACTCGGAGTGGTATATCTCTCGGATAAATCCTGCCGCCAACAGTCGAGCCACTTCTTCACCAATGGCTTTTCTCTTCTGGACGGCGGACCGCCAAAGATGCTCTTTGACTGGTTTTGCAGATGAGTCGACTCTTAGGCGATGCTCAGCCAGTCCCCTGGGAACACCTGGCATGTCAGCGGGCTTCCATGCAAAAATGTCCCAGTTCTCACGGAGGAACTGGATGAGCGATTCTTCCTATTTTGGGTCGAGTGTTGTGGAGATGCGAGTCGGAGCTGCATCGGGGTCGGTCGGGTGAATATGAACAGGCTTCGTCTCACCGGACGACTGGAATGCAGACTCTGTGGTGGGTTTCTTTGATCGCAGCAAGTCACTCGGATCTGCGTTTTGCTTGTATTCCTCGAACTCGACCGCTGTCACCTGGGAATCAGCAATCTTGGAGCCCTTCTGAAAGCACTCTTCTGCCTTTTTCCTATCACCGGTGACAGTGATCACTCCTTTGGGGCCGGGCATCTTCAATTTGAGGTACACGTAACATGGTCGAGCCATGAACCGTGCGTAAGCTGGTCTCCCCAAAATGGCATGATATGCACTCTGAAAATCCACGACCTCAAACGTCAACTTTTCTTTGCGAAAGTGTTTCGAATCACCAAACACCACATCCAAAGCTATTTGGCCGAGTGACTCGGCTTTCTTCCCTGGTATAACTCCATGAAAGCTCATGTTACTAGTGCTCAATCGGGACATCGGAATGCCCATTGCTTTCAGTGTGTCTGCATACAACAGATTCAGCCCACTTCCACCATCCATCAGCACCTTTGTCAGTCGAGTGCCTTCGACAACTGGATCGACCACCAAAGCTTGCCTCCCAAGGGTGGCAATATGAGTCGGGTGATCAGATTGGTCGAATGTGATGGGTACTTGAGACCATTTCAGATAATTTGCTTTTGCTGGGGCAACCATGTTCACCTCTCGATTAATGACTTTCAGTCGACTCCTGCTTTCCACATCTGCAAAGATCATCAGAGTGGAGTTGATATGCAGATATCCTTCCTCACTGTCCTCCTTGTCTTCGGCCTTGTCCGACTCCTTCTCCTTGTCCTTAGACTGTTTTCCCTGAAACTGCTGGATCAGGAGTCGACATTGGCGAGTGGTGTGCTTCGGGTAGATGATATTCCCCTCTTCGTCTTTCTTCGTGTGGATGTGACACGGCATATCCATTACGTCGTTCCCTTCTTTATCCTTTACCTTCTTGGGGTTCCAGGATCCTTTTGGTTTCCCCTTAAACTTTCCCTAGGTCACGGCCAGAGCCTCTCCAGGAGCTGCTGGTTCAGCCTTCCGCTTTTGTTTCCGACTGGTGTTTCCTTTTTCCGACTGACTCGGCTTGTGCTTGCCGCTTCGGAGTCGGTCTTCTTCTTCGCCATTGGCGTACTTGGTAGCAATCTCCATCATCCGACTCAAGGTCATGTCACCGGTTCGACCAAACTTCAAACTCAGTTCTCTGTTCTTGACGCCATCTTTGAAGGCGCAGACTGCCTGATGATCAGACACATTCTCCACAGTGTGGTGCAAAGTGATCCACCTCTGAATATACTCTCTGAGAGTCTCATTAGCTTTCTGCACGCAGACTTGCAACTCTGTCAATCCAGCTGGTCGCTTGCAAGTTCCTTCAAACGTTCTGATGAACACTCGGGACAGATCCTCCCAAGTGTAAATGCTGCTAGGAGGTAATTGAGTCAACCATGCCCTGGCAGAACCTTCCAGCATGAGGGGCAAGTGCTTCATGGCCACCTCGTCGTTCCCACCACCAATCTGAACTGCCACTCGGTAATCTTCAAGCCAAGTTTCAGGCTTAGACTCACCAGTGAACTTGCTGACTCCTGTTGCCAACCTGAAATTGGGAGGGATAACTGCGGCTCTGATAGCTCTGTTGAAACATTCAGGACCAGAAACATGCACTCGACTGCTTGTGGGCGCATCTCTGTCGAGTCCGCCCCGATGGGCTCTGTTCCGGTCGACCAAACCTTGCATGATTATGGATCGCCCGTCGAAGCCAGGTTCTCTGGGGTCGACTGGAACCCTTCGCCCTGTACTGTACTGACGCTTGTCCTCTGGCTGCCGAGGAGCGTAAGACCCACCCCTCGGAGGGGAATTGGGCACTCGACGCCTATCATCTCGGTCGAGTCTGTCGCCATATTGATCTCGCCGATTCTCGCGCCCTTCACGCCGCGGAGGCGATCTGGGGCTGTGAGCCGACTGAACCGTATTCACAGTGATGGTCGACTGTGAATTCTGTTGCGCGACTGAGATACGGCTGAATTCTGATCTCCTGCTGCCCGGAGCACATCCCTGATCTGCAGCAAACCTCTGCCAGCTTCCGACTGCGAAGGCTGGATGGACTCTGCTATACGGGTCGCAGCTGCTAAATTCTGAATTGGGGTTCGATATACCTGAGTCGGCGGGAAGAGTTGACGTCGACTGGTGTCGGGAACTCGTTGCCGCGCGCGCTCGTCGAGTGCTCACTGAAGGTTCTCCAGTCGAGTGCGCTCGGCCAGATTGGCCAGACGCGCCTCCTCCAAGGCACAAGCCTCGGGGGTTTCTCCTGCGATGGGAGTACGCAGGGCATCCACGTTCCTGCGGCGAAGTTCCTCTCTTTGCAGAGAGTCGAGTGGCTCAGGCTGGTACTCTTCGTGGCGTCGTGCGGGGTCGCCTCCGTCACCCGCTCCATCATCACGGGCGAAGCCAGGGGGACTGCGGGGCCCGTCGACCATCAAGATTTCCGCCGCTGGGTCACTGCTACCGCACTCGGATGCAGTCTCTATGGAGCCAGTCGACAGATCGAACAAGCTGTAGAGAGATTCGTCGGGCTCGATTGCCGCAACTTGGGTGGTGGCCGATTGGCGAGCCACCGCGTGCCTCACCCATCGCTGAAGCCTCGACCGGCCCGAGCGCTTGCGCCAGCGGGATACCGGGAGGGTGGATGATGGAGGAGCCGACCGATACAGGGTCGACGGTTGCCGCAGCAGAACGCCGCGGACACATGCGCGAAAATGCGTCGCACCGCGGACGGGGAGCGCATCTACGTCGAGTGGAGCCTCCTGGAGCCATGCGGAGTCGTTGGCGATGAAGGTGAGAGTGCCGAGACGGATCTCTTGACCCCCGACCAAAACTCCAGCAGACACCATGATGAAAGTACTCGGAAGAATCGCAACTTCTCCACAAAATCGCTAAAACACCTGCCCCATGGTGGGCGCCAACTGTCGTGGTTCTAAGCCTGACAGTAGAGTGGGGGTAGGTATGGAGAGGCAAGGTCCTAGCTATGGAGAGGTTGTAAACACAAGGGATGTACGAGTTCAGGCCCTTCTCGGAAGAAGTAATAGCCCTACGTCTCGGAGCCCGGAGGCGGTCGAGTGGATTATGAGTATATGAGTTACAAGGTGCCGAACCCTTCTACCTGTGGAGGGGGGTGGCTTATATAGAGTGCGCCAGGACCCCAGCCAGCCCACGTAGGAGAGGGTTTCAGGTGAGTTAAGTCTGGGGCGTTACTGGTAACGCCCCACATAAAGTGCCTTTACTATCATAAAGCCTACTTGATTACAGGCCGCTGCAGTGCAGAGTGCCTCTTGACCTTCTGGTGGTCGAGTGAGTCTTCGTGGTCGAGTCCTTCAAGTCAGTCGAGTGAGTCCCTCGTTGGTCGACTGGAAGGCGACCTCTTCTAAGGGCGTCCTTGGGTAAGGTACTTAGATCAGGTCCATGACCCTACCCTAGGTACATGACTCCATCAGGGGCTACTATCGGCGTTCTGGGAACGGGGGTCCCCAGACATGCCTGCCTGCGGCCTGTGGCGTGGCTCAAAGGGGGGCCTAGCATGGCCCATCTTCACCAACACAGACCCAAGACCCTCGCGAGGGGCCAAGCCTCGCGGGGCGGAGACGCGGAGCTTCCTCAGGCACGGCCTCATCAGGCTGGCTCGCGAGGAGGCGGAGAGATCAAGGCAGGGTACCTCATGAGGTGCCCGTGACGCAAGCCATGACGGCCAAGGGCGCCAGGCGGGTGCCAGCCCGAGCGGTGTCCTCCTTTCCCCTTTGGTGCAAAGGGGGCAAGCACAGCCGCGGAGTACCGAGGCATCAGGCAAAGGTTGCCATTTCGATGCAACAAGACCAAAACCAGGAGGACTGCAAGAAGGAGGTCATCGTGGAGCCCAAGACGGCGTCACCACCAGAGCTTTGTGCAGGCAAAGACTACTTTTGTTAGGATAACTTGTACTAGCTATCCCCCTTCAAATTAGCCCACCATTGTTGGCTCCCTTCCCGCTCGATATTTGGGAAGAGGACCCGGACCTCTATAAATAGGACCAGCCACCCATAGGATGGAAGGGAGAGAGGAGGGTGACTGGACTCCTCCCAACAGTTCATTGCCCCAGCCAAGAACAGACCCTCGCGAGGCTGTTCTTCCTTGTATTGTTCATCACCATCAGCCCAGGAGGCAATCCACCACACCACACACTGGAGTAGGGTATTACACCACAACGGTGGCCCGAACCAGTATAAATCCTGTGTCTCTTGTGTTGTTCTTTTCATAGCTTAGATCTTAGCGAGGCGGAGGGGTGCAGGTAGGTAGGAGGCGAAATCTCCACGCGCACCCCAGTGTTCGAACCTCAAGGGTCTGCCGGAACCCGAAATCCGACACGGTAATCCTGTTCTGGAGGTCATGTTACTTGACCATGACGATCCTACGAACTATGAGGAAGCGATGATGAGCCTAGATTCCACGAAATGGCTTGAGGCCATGAAATCTGAGATGAGATCCATATAGGAGAACAAAGTATGGACTTTGATTGACTTGCCCAATGATCGGCAAGCCATTGAGATTAAATGGATCTTCAAGAGGAAGATGGACGCTGATAGTAGTGTTACTATCTATAAAGCTAGAATTGTCGCAAAAAGGTTTTCGACAAGTGCAAGGTGTTGACTATGATGAGAGTTTCTCACTCGTATCTATGCTTAAGTCTGTCCGAATCATGTTAGAAATTGCCGCATTTTATGAAATCTGGCAAATGGATAAACAAAACTGCATTCCTTAATGGATTTATTAAAGAAGATTTGTATATGATGCAACCAGAAGGTTTTGTCCATCCTAAAGGTGCTAACAAAATACGCAAGCTCCAGCAATCCATCTATGGACTGGTGCAAGCATCTCAGAGTTGGAATATACGCTTTGATAAGTTGATCAAAACATATAGTTTTATACAGACTTGTGGTGAAGCCTGTATTTACAAGAAAGTGAGTGAGAGCACTACAACATTTCTGATAAGTATATGTGAATGACATATTGTTGATCAGAGATAATGTAGAATTATTCTGCAAAGCATAAAGGAGTGTTTGAAAGGAGTTTTTGAAAGAAATACCTCGGTGAAGCTGCTTACATATTGAGCATCAAGATCTATAGAGATAGATCAAGACGCTTGATAAGTTTTTCAATAAGTACATACCTTGACAAGATTTTGAAGTAGTTCAAAATGGAACAGTCAAAGAAGGAGTTCTTGCCTATGTTACAAAGGTGTGAAAGTGAGTAAGACTCAAAGCCCGACCACGGTAGAAGATAGAAAGAGAATGAAAGTCATTCCCTATGCCTCAGCCATAGGTTCTATAAAGTATGCCATGCTGTGTACCAGATCTATTGTATACCCTACACTATTTTTTTGGCAAGGGAGTACAATCGTGATCTAGGAGTAGATCACTAGACATTGGTCAAAATCATCCTTAGTGGAATAAGGATATGTTTCTTGATTATGGAGATGACAGAAGGTTTGTCGTAAAAGGTTACATCGATGCAAGTTTTGACACTGATCCAGATGACTCAAAGTCTCAATCTGGATACATATTGAAAGTGGGAGCAATTAGCTAGAGTAGCTTAGTGCAGAGCATTGTTGACATAGAAATTTGCAAAATACTTACGGTTCTGAATGTGGCAGACCCGTTGACTAAACTTCTCTCACAAGAAAAACATGATCACACCTTAGTACTCTTTGGGCGTTAATCACATAGAAATGTGAACTAGATAATTGAATCTAGTAATCCCTTTGGGTGTTGGTCACATGAGATGTGAACTAGGGTGTTTATCACATGGTGATGTGAACTATTAATGTTAAATCACATGGCGATGTGAACTAGATTATTGACTCTAGTGCAAGTGGGAGACTGAAGGAAATATGCCCTAGAGGCAATAATAAAGTTATTATTTATTTCCTTATTTCATGATAAATGTTTATTATTCATGCTAGAATTGTATTAACCGGAAACATAATACATGTGTGAATACATAGACAAACAGAGTGTCACTAGTATGCCTCTACTTGACTAGCTCGTTGAATCAAAGATGGTTAAGTTTCCTAGCCATAGACATGAGTTGTCATTTGATTAACGGGATCACATCATTAGAGAATGATGTTATTGACTTGACCCATTCCGTTAGCTTAGCTCTTGATCGTTTAGTTTGTTGCTATTGCTTTCTTCATGACTTATACATGTTCCTATGACTATGAGATTATGCAACTCCCATTTACCAGAGGAACAATTTGTGTGCTACCAAACGTCACAATGTAACTGGGTGATTATAAAGGTTCTCTATAGGTGTCTCCAAAGGTACTTGTTGGGTTGGCGTATTTCAAGATTAGGATTTGTCACTCCGATTGTCGGAGAGGTATCTCTGGGCCCTCTCGGTAATGCACATCACTTAAAGCCTTGCAAGCATTGCAACTACTGAGTTAGTTGTGGGATGATGTATTACAGAACGAGTAAAGAGACTTGTCGGTAACGAGATTGAACTAGGTATTGAGATACCAACAATCGAATCTCGGGCAAGCAACATACCGATGACAAAGGGAACAACGTATGTTGTTATGCGGTTTGACCGATAAAGATCTTCGTAGAATATGTGGGAGCCAATATGAGCATCCAGGTTCCGCTATTGGTTATTGACCGGAGACGTGTCTCGGTCATGTCTACATTATTCTTGAACCCGTAGGGTCCGCATGCTTAAGGTTTCGATGACAGTTATATAATGAGTTTATGAGTTTTGATGTACCGAAGGAGTTCGGAGTCCCGGATGAGATCGGGGACATGACGAGGAGTCTCGAAATGGTCGAGACATAAAGATCGATATATTAGACGACTATATTCGTACATCAGAAAGGTTCCGAGTGATTCGGGTATTTTTCGGAGTACCGGAGAGTTACGGGAATTCGCCGAGGAGTACATGGGCCTTATTGCGCCATACGGGAATAGAGGAGAGAGGCCAAAAGGAAGGAGGCGCGCGCCCCCCCTCTGGTCCGAATTGGACAAGGGGTGCAACCCCCTTTTCCTTGTTCCTCTCTCCCTCTTTCCTTCTCTCCTACTCCAACAAGGGAAGGAGGAGTCTACTCCCGGTGGGAGTAGGACTACCCCCTTGGCGCACCCTCCTCCTAGGCCGTCCGCCTCCCCCCTTGCTCCTTTATATACGGGGGCAGGGGGCACCCCATAGACACAACAATTGATCCCTTGGATCTCTTAGCCGTGTGCGGTGCCCCCCTCCACCATAATCCTCGATAATATTGCAGCGGGGCTTAGGCGAAGCCCTGCGATGGTAGAACATCAAGATTGTCACCACGCCGTCGTGCTGACAGAACTCTTCCCCGACATTCTGCTGGATCGGAGTCCGGGGTTCGTCATCGAGCTGAACGTGTGCTAGAACTCGGAGGTGTCGTAGTTTCGGTGCTTGATCGGTCGGGCTGTGAAGACGTACGACTACATCAACCGCGTTGTTATACCTCCTCCGCTTTTGGTCTACGAGGGTACGTAGACAACACTCTTCCCTCTCGTTGATATTCATCACCATGATCTTGTGTGTGCGTAGGAAAATTTTGAAATTACTATGTTCCCCAATAATTTCCACACCTTCTCACAGTATTTGGTTGACAAATGTGCAGCCCGTGAAACAAATTTTCCACTACCTATCTTAATGATTCCACTGTTGAATAATAAAACACAAAAAATATCAGCATATAGGGACTAGAATTTGCAATGCGTGAAATTGGAGAGAAAAAAGTGTATGTTCTATCTCCAAATAGGTTCATCAATGGGCAGGGAACAATACTGATATGGCTTTGAAGATTCTAAACCAAACAGATTAGAGACTTCTAGATGACAATCCTTTTGTGTTGTCAATCTAGCAGCAACACTTTTAGCACCAGTGAGATTCTGATCACCATCATCATCAACTTCATCGTCATATACTACATATCTTCTCCTTTTGTTTGTTTGACTACAATTATCAGTCCTCTTCATCTTATTAAACTTTTCATCAACGTTTCTTTCTTCCTCCCCGAGGCTAGAGTTCTTATTGTTAAGCTTAGTGGAGATTCCCATTGATTTTGTTATTCTAGCAACCCCACGTGCCTCAAACTTCTCTTCCAATAACGACTTCATCCTCTTACTCTTAGATGTAAGTGCATCTAGTGCCCCTTAGTGATTTTGGTGTATTGAAGACTTATAGGTTAAGAGACTAATGTGTTTTTGAGTGTACACAGGTCTATAAGTCTGAGAGGAGTTTGATATTTATAGAGAAAGTCAACCCCTAAAAATGAAGTTCTTCGACTGAAGACTTTGGACTTCTGAACACCTTCTGAAGACTTTGAAAGTGAATAAATTGGTGCAATCCTGAAGACTTGGTATTCATTCGAGGAACATGAAGCATGAAGACTTTTGTTTTTATAGTTTCATTTTCTCTTTCTTGAGTCGTAGGAAACACCGTACTGCTCAGCCGACTGAAGAACATGCCAGCACCGCTGATGAAAATCAGGCTGCTGAAGAAAATGTGAGTTCCAGGGCTGATGACTGCATTCCAGCCGCTGATGAAATTGCCAGGGCATCCACTAGTGGTGCACCGGAAGAAAATGAAGAAGTCAGGACAACTGCATCAGTTGTACCTGAAGAAATTCAACCCAATTCCTCTGCTCCTCCTGCACCTACACCAACTCCAATCCTTCCATCTGCATCAGATGTGAATAAGACTAAGGTTGTAGAGCGTGCAGCAGTGAAGAAAAGGAAGGCATCAACTTCATCAGACTCTTCATCCCCGAAGAAGATGAAGCCACTGACAAGCTTGTTTGCAAACCCAATTGATATTGTTCCTATCTCAACCATGCCATCAAAGGACCTTGTTCCTTTTGATGAAGAATATGTGATTCCAAGTGAATCTGATGAAGGGAATCCCTCTGCTGCTTCGTCAGAGCAGATGGATGAAGAAATTGAAGTGGATACAATCCCTTCAACACCAGTTGTCTCCTTGCATATGCTTCAGTTTACTGCTGAAGAGGCCGGCGTTGAAGAAATGGAAGATGAAGATGTGGACATTGGTTGTACCACACCTGTGCTAAGTGATGAATTTTGGGAAAGTCAGCACCCCAACTCTCCACTCTTCACACCATTGCAACAAATTCCTCAGTCCCCAGAAACTATTGTACAAATGGGATCTGATGAACCACATGCCACACCGTCTGTCCATGAAGAAATTCCAGCCACTGGTGCTGAAGATCATGTAAATGAAGAATTGAAGTCCCAGGCTGCCACTGAAGCAGCACCTGAAATTCCTCAGCTTGTGGAACCTGAGATCGAGATCCCGGAGGTTGTGATGCAATTGACTGTCACTCCTCACCCCAAGCCAAAGGATCCATTCTCAAAGAAGCAGAAATTCAAGGCTGATGATTTCTTCGGCGAGCATGTGTTCTTCACTTACTATAATCCTTATGACTCTGCTCGTCTAAGGAGGAAGCATTTCTGGACTGCAATCCAGGCCAACTTCTATTCTTCACTGCTTTTCAAGAAAAACAAAATCTTCTACCATGAGCATATTCCACACATGGATATGGAATCGTTACCTTGCTTCTATCCTGTGCTCAGTGTTCTTCATGATGCAGGCATCCTCGACTTTTGCTCTGACATTGTCGATTGGAATGAAGAGCTTATTCTTCAGTTCTACGCTACATTGCATATCACAAGTGATCCTGAAGATATCAACACCTGGGTCTTGGACTGATGACCGAAAACACTCACTATAAGGCACCGGCCTCTGAATTGCTTCACGCCCTACCCATCAGTCCACCTAGTGAAGGAGCTTGCTGCCTGTATCATGAACCAAAACTCACAGCTCATTACATGCAAGTGTTAGTGAAGCCTTTGAAGCCCGGTCAAGCCCCAAGGACCAAATTCCTTGTGAAGGATTTACTCTATGTGCCCAGAACTGTCCATCGCATTCTGACGAGGACAATGAGTCCCATCAAAGGCCACGACTCAGCTGATGAGGAAATAGTTGGCATCATGAAGAATCTGCTATTCAACATCATTCATAGCATTCCAATCAACTATCAGGATTTCTTCATGAGGACTCTGGCAAATGCTGCACTTTCTCTGTTTGAGCTGAAACCTTATGCACCTTGGATTATGAGATTCCTTAGGAAAAGGTCTTCACTCAACTACAAGGCTGATTTTCATAATCACCTTAGCTATCTGCCCCCGATTGATGTCCTCAAGCAGGCCTTTACTTCCACTGATGAAAAGGGTAAGGCTCCTGCTGTCATTGATGAAGGCATTCATCCATTGGATGGTCAGTTTCGCAAAGCTGCATCTTATTCCACCAATGATGACTCTGCCACACATGACTCTGCTGCCAATGCACCCAAGTCTACTCCTCAAGCAACTACTCCTCGTGTGATGATTGACCGTGAGCTTCTGCTTAGTCTTCACCAGAAGGTGGTTCGAAACCATAAATGGGTTAAGCGTCAGTTTGGTTCATTTCTTCACAACATGACCGCTACACACAATGCAGTGAAGAAAAACCATTACTACCTCCATGAAGTCTTCGGTCGCACCTGGGCTATTCTATCACATCTGTATGGTGAAGAAGATCTCAAGAAAATGGATCTCAAGGAAGATTTTGACTGGTCTGCGCCTCCACCGAAGAAATACAAGAAGGTCAAGGTTCCTCCTTTGGTGTCCAGCTCATATTCTTCATCGCGCGACACTGATGAGCATGAAGACTTGGACGACACTGCGGCAGGCCCTTCCACGACAAACGACCCCAACAACGATGGCGCTCATTCATCAACTTGATATTCTTCAGGGCCGTTAGTCCTCATTTTCGATCCCTTTGGTCCTTCGATGATAAAGGGGGAGAATTTTGAGTTAGTCTTCAAACGGGTCTGTCTATATGGGTGTTTTTTTGCAAAGTCACAACTCTCGCTCTTCTGAAACTTTATTGGATCGAGTTATAAACTTAAACCCGATGGTGCTCTGATACTTTTGATGTGTTTTTCTGCATGCTTATTCCTCATATATGTTTATGCACGCATGCTGAATTACATCAGTCACCATATTTCATCATGCATTTCAAATTCCTCATTATGATATGTCAAATGCGTATGAATTACAAGATATAGGGGGAGATCTCCATGATTCTACTCTTCAAGTGTGCAATTCTTCAAAAGCAAATTCCTCATCATGCACATCTTCAGGGGGAGTTCTTTTATATATTGCAATCAAATTCCTCAATACCAGTATTTACACTTCATATGTTTATCCCCATTGAAAACTTAACCTATATTGTCATCAATCACCAAAAGGGGGAGATTGTAAGTGCATCTAGTGCCCCTTAGTGATTTTGGTGTATTGAAGACTTATAGGTTAAGGGACTAATGTGTTTTTGAGTGTACACAGGTCTATAAGTCTATGAGGAGTTTGATATTTACAGAGAAAGTCGACCCCTAAAAATGAAGTTCTTCGACTGAAGACTTTGGACTTTTGAAGACCTTCTGAAGACTTTGAAAGTGAAGAAATTGGTGAAATCCTGAAGACTTGGTATTCATTCGAGGAACATGAAGCATAAAGACTTTTGTTTTTATAGTTTCATTTTCTCTTTCTTGAGTCATAGGAAACACCGTACTGTTAAAGGGGGTCGAGGAAATACTAAGGAAAAATTTCCATGTGATGCTCAACTCAAAATCCTACACCTACCAATCCCTTCGAGTGAAGCCATTGGAAATCTCATACAGTTCAGTCATATTCTTCAGTGACAGAGACGAAGTTCTTCTGATCTCTGAGGAATTTGTTCTAACTGAGGAGTTAGGAATTCGCCAGTGCGGATTGCCTACATAGGGACGAACATGATAGCCCTGAGGAATTTGATACTCAAATTTCCGACCGTTGTTATGCTTTGTGCCAGCTGTCCCAAAATATCTACCCACCTAACGGTCATATCATTGAAGGGCATTTATGTCTTATCATGTCGGGCTGCTCCCTAGGCTATAATAGCTGCCCCCCTACAACCACTAGCTGGTTGGCTGCTCCGAGAGAAACTAACACTTGTCATTCAAGAGCATCCCATCCTCCGAGGACTTTGAGCGAAAATCATCAAGTGAGGAAAACCCAAACCCAAACACCTACAAACCCCAAGTTATTGAGCATCACTGAAGAGATTGATCCTGCGTGGACCTGACGCTTGTTACCTTTGAAGACTGTGCTTTTTCCAGACGGTTAGGCGTCAAGGTCTAGAGCATCCAAGAGGAATTGTGGATCGCCGAGTGACCAAGTTTGTGAAGGTTCGGAAGTCACCTGAAGACTTACCAAGAGTGATTGGGCGAGGTCTGTGTGACCTTAGCTCAAGGAGAATACGGTGAGGACTGTGTGTCCGGGACTGTGTGTCCTCGGGTTTAAATACCTAGCCGCTCCAACCAGATGTACAACTGAGACAGTAGTTGGAACTGGTCTACCAAATCATTGTCTTCACCAAGCTCACTGGTTCTATTTCCTCAACTATTTCATTTCCTCATAACTGTGTTGAGTGCATGTTCATATTTGTGTTTGAAGACTTTGACTGAAGACTTTCTCAAATTCCTCAGTTCAATTTCTTCAGTATATTTGTCTTCATCCTGTGTTATCATGTGCTTACGTTATCTGTACTCTGTGCTTGTCTTCAGTTCATCATGATGACTATGCTTGTGTTCTGTTATGTTTATTTTTGAGTACTTATTCCGCTGCTAGTAGTTCTTCGCTAAGGAATTTCCCCACCTGCAAATTCCTCAGTGAAGAATTCATAAAAACACCTATTCACCCGCCTCTAGTCGATATAACGCACTTTTATTAGATTTGTACACATCGGTTCTTCCATCCTTTGAAAGGCTAGTATTGCACTTTCTACTATCAAGTTGAATGCACCGGTCAATTGAGTCGACCATGCATGATGCCTCAGCCATTTGGTGACTCGGAAGGTTCTTACCAGGTAAAGAAACACAATTGATCTCCAAGTTGGGCTGGATATCTTCCATGACTTTTTTACCCTTCAAAGCTAAGTTGGAATTTGAAGCTTCCATCGCCATCCGACGGTCTTCATTCCATGAGTTGCGAAGCATCGAAGAGGGGTATGATTTCTTTGAAATACCAAATATGGAATTTGAATCATCCATCAACACTAAGGAATATTGATCCCTAGTTGAAGAGGGCTTAGACTTCTCTATGGTCCTCGTCAAAGGACCAAACCCACAATTCGACCGAGGAGCCAACATCTCATCGTTGGGCCTTGAGTAAGAGGATACATGCATCTTATTCTCTGACCGAGGAGATTCAATGTTAGGCTCCACATTCTTCACGGGAGAACCCATGCTATTGTTTGGCCTTGAGGTATTACCATTATTCGACATAAAGGAAGAAGGTCTTAACTTGGTAGTATTCTTTTGTAGAGAATCAACGCCACTGTTAGGCATTGCGCGGGATGGATTAGCCTTCTGGGTATTCTTTTGGAGAGCCCTAGAGAAACAGGCTTTGGACTTCTCACCATTTTCCCATGGAGAAGTCATACCTTTGTTTGGCCATGAAGAACGTGAATAGATATTTTGTCGAGTCACTGCCTTAGCATGCCTAGGCTCCTCAAAAGGAAATTGGGGTGGTTTTTTTGTTGCAACATTATTTTGTTGAGGTCTTTTGATAACATTATAATCACCTCTTTCATTAGCATGGTTATACGCTGCCCTAAACGACTGTTGAGTTCTCTACAATTGTTTAAGGCACTTCTTCTTGAGTTTGCCCGGTGCCTTCCTTATGGATGGCTTTCTCAAGATTGGACCAAAGTGGTTGACACTATATTGTTTTCGACTCCCCATTTTTCTTTGAATAGTCACTACAAAAAATTGAAGAAAATGTGTAAAATATACTTTCTAAACACACAAGCAACTAGTTAGCTAAATTTTACCACAAAAGACAACGCTAACTTGTAACACAAAAAGCACTTTTACAATAGTGCCAATCTAATGGCAACATAGTTAAAGTGGTGAAGGGGGATCCATTGTATGAGATTGCCTAAGTTTTGTCACATCAACACATTTTGCACCATGTATATCAAAGTGTGAATCTTTGTAACAATAGGGCCCACTAAAGTTGCACTTATTCACAATAGGATTTTGTGATTGACAAGAAAGAGCCTAGTTTGACAACTTGGATTCATCTATTATTAACCATGAGTTGTCTTAGGTGCTTGTCTTGGGTGCACACATTTTAGGAATGACCTCTATCTAATGTGTTTTTAGTCATTCATTTTGACCCTATTTAAATGGGTGGGGCTTAGCGATGCAAAAAAGTAGAAATTTGATGGCATGAAAGTACCAATACAAGTACAAAAAAACTTTTGTAAGCATATTTTACAAGTACAAATAAGTAACACGAGAACTTTTTTGGGACATAATTGTCCAAAGTTGCATTCTTAGAACATAGATTCTTTTCCCTTCATAGTATCCATATGAATCAAACATTTAGTTTATATCTCGACTAATTTTATAAAGCTCTACTCATGCTAAAGATTAACTATTTAAATTTATTCAAAGTAGTGCCATCCAAATAAAATTTACAATTTATTCAATCTTATATTTCTTTATGGAGGGAGTATTTGCATCCAATAAAATTTATTTGGTTTTGGTTTTTTGCTCCCAATGTATGTAAGGTTCTCGTGCTTGGGAAGGGCACACATAGTTTCCTAAGGCCCCTCCAAGCTAGCAAATCACTTACACAAGTGCCTCTTCGCTGCTTTCTACGTCGTCCTTTAGTAGAATACTTAACTACCTTTACCTCCACCCTTGTCATTAATTTTGACACATTACCCTTGTTTTTATGACCCCGCCCACTACTACACAACCACGAATCAACCTATAGATCACACGCCACCCACTGTTGCCATAAACCTAGCCTCTCGTGCATGAGTAGGGCACAATATGACAACGAATTACATGCAAAGCATCTTGAGTTTTGATTCAAGTGAACGAGAGAGTTTTATGGTCAAGAATGGAAAGATTCTCCTAGCAAAACAATGAATTTCTATGACATATTTTACTTCTTTACTAATACCCAATCTCAGTTGCATGGCAAATTTAGAGGATTTGGAAGAATTGTGCTTAATACAAAATCTACACATAAAAAACGCTAGTGTTATGTCCAACCATAAGTGCTTACTTGTTTGTGCTCCAAAACTTTTGCAACCATCAAGGAACTAAAGTGAATTAATGTATGGAAACCATAATTTTAGCTGCTTGGGCTATTTGGATCATGCAGAACAACAAAATTTTGAAGCATGGTGATCAAACTCTATTTAAAGGCAAGCTTTTTTTCAATGAGCTAAATTTAGACATAAGATCAATAAGAAATTTAGGCCTTTTATTTTTCCTTTTTTGGCTTCACTCAAGCCTTGTAATGACCTTTGTTAATTTTAATTATTGTATAAAAATTGCATTTGGGTTTAACCCTACTATTTTCCTTCTCAAAATAAAATATAACACCTACTCGTAGAGCATAAGACATTAATTAAAAGTAATTCATGTTGAGAGGAGATGTTCAAGACCATGGTCAGTTCGATCTAGTACTGCTCTTTGGATTCAGACCTGGTTAAGATTCAAATTTCTTAGTTTAGCACCTTGTCTTGGAAGCTTGCTCATGAAGGCCTGCGTATGTTCGCCTTCTTGAACGGGATGGACTGACATGCACATATCTTAACGTCGAGCATAGGTTCAGCATCCTACTCAATATTTTGAATTCATGTTTCGCTGGATCAATGGCAAATCAAACTAATCAACATGAAGTTATGCATGCATGGTTGATTCCTTCTTTGCTTTCCTATTTCTAGGGTTAGTTAAATTATATGTGCCTCCCCCATCCAATTATGCCCCATTAAATTGGATCAATTTCCAACAAAAGAGGCAGCACAAAACAGCATGTGTATCACTAGTGCAGAACCGGGCTTTAGCGCCGGTTCGTAAGGGCCTTTAGTGTCGGTTCCACAACCGGCACTAAAGAGTGGGAACTAAAGGTCCCCCGTTTAGTACCGGTTCATCATGAATCGGTGCTAAAGTGCCACCACGTGGCACGAGCCAGGCACGGGTGCGTGTAGGATATTAGTACCGGTTGGTAACACCAACCGGCATTAAATGTTTGGGGTGGTTTTGGTTTTATTTTTTATTTTTCCATTAATTTTGTGTTTTCCATTTAATTCTTTTTTGTTTGCTGGTATTTTACGATACTACATATTGTACATGTTATGCATATATATAAATAGATTTTCTCGTAGAACCGATCATATATATATATATATATATATATATATATATATATATATATATATATATATATATATATCATTGAATGTCTCACAACCACCATTAATTATTCACACATACACATGTATATATATACAATTTCTCCTACATGTTGCCTTGGTGCCTTTGGAGCACGATGACAAGTGGTTCATGGGGGCGGTAGCGGGTAACAGTATTCTCCTTTGGGATCTATGACCTGGTCGAGCAAAAATACCGCTATTTCCTCTTGAAGTGCTAGTATGTGCTCCATTGCTAGGAGCTTCTCCCGCACCTCTTTGAACTGTTAAGAAGGAGATCAATATGCATGTGTATTAGTTGTGTGACTAGATATCGATAATCATGTAAAAATTGTGAATAGTGTTATGGCAAACGTACCCATTCCTGTGTTTGAGATTTGCTCCTTTCGAACGCCATCATGCGAATGTTCTCGCAAACATAGTATGCACACAGATTAGTCCCCGGAGCCTACTTCAGGGCCTTTACGAGAATGGAATTTAATCAAATAATAATTAATCAAGCATGCTAATTAATTAATGGTATTGAAACAAGAATTAAAGAGATGGTAATCTAGCTAGTAATACTTAATTACTTACCTTGGGTCGAAACCAAAGCAGTTTTTGTCGCAATTTGCCTGGAGTCACCTTGATGAACTTTGCCCAAGCCATGCCCGCCAGCAAAGAAAATGAATAAAGGCGTTATTAAATAGTTGATATCAGGAAATGATGAACTAATTAAATAGGCCGAGATATAGTTAATAATGATTGAAATTACCTGCCGACTATCCCCTTCACGATGGCGAAGTCACTTTCTTCCTTAAGTAGTGAGTCCAGTACTTCAATTATTCCTTTATCAAATTTAATGATTAACAAGATCCAGTGGAAACTACATGCGCACACATTTGCATGTCTTAATTAAGCGGGCATGTGCACAACACTAATCAACTAGCCTAAACCCTATACACTTAATTATTAACATCTAGCTAGCTAGTAAGCAAAAACAAAATTTGTAGTACAAGACAGTGTGACTCACAGAAAGTTGTAAGGAAGTAGTATATCTTCATTGCTATTGAGGTGCTTGAAGAACTCTAGCATGCTTTCCTCTAAACTTGCTCGACAACTTGGAATTTACCATGTGTACTTATTAATGGTATTTGGGTCAATGAACCCAATGCCATAGCATCCAGATTTTTTCATTCAATACATCTTCATCCTGCATAATACCACAGAAAAGAATATAGTGAGGATAATTACAGGTAATGATTGATCAAAATGATCACTACAGCTAGCTTGAGACTTAAATTACAGAAAGAAATCACTTACAAACAATAGCAACTAATGAGAGATTTGTCGAGTGCGTCTTGAATGAATAATTGAAACAGTTTTGTATACTCAACAGCCAGAGCTTTCTCATGGAAGTAATGCTCCTCCTTGACATTCACCATGAGGGACTCTCGATTGGAAATCTTGGTAATGCTCATGTACCATTGATGCAATTCATACATTCTCGTCGGGAGGTTCTTGACCTCCTCGGGCTCGACCAAAGGTTGTCCGTGGACATATTTCCATTTTATTTCCTCCTCTCTAAGCAGAGACATGGGCTCGTTGTCGAGGAGTTATCCAACACTGATACCGAGCATTTTAGCATTCCTTATATGCTCCTCGGCTATTACCAAATTGTTCAGTTGGGGAACGATTTGCCCACAAAAATATAGGGCGCACGTACTCTCATGTGTTGTTGGCACAACAAGCGGGGGGATCGATTGTGTCGCTTGTTCTCCCAGCTGGGGAACGGTTTTCCTGCATTTTTTGGCAGCTGCTTGTTGGCTCGAGCTCGAGCTCGCTTCCTTCTGTAGTCGTGCTCGATGTGCCTTCCTGATTTGGCACTCATAGTCTAAGTCAACAGGCTTGGGAGCTGGTGGTCTAGCCATACGAATGAAGTGGTCAATCTTTTCCTCAGGCACTTTCTCCCTTGGCGGCGGTGCCGGTTTCGGTCCAAAATGGATTGCCACTTGGGCCTTCACTATGGCTTTGTTTTGCTCCTCGGTCATGTCGTAAGGCCTCTGAGGAAGAGGACCGAGGCTGCTTGGACCATATTTATATCGCTTGCCTCCGCATGTACCTTCTGTACTACCTCGACTCATACCGGTACGCACCATAGTTGCGGCGTGTCTCTTCTGCGATTGGTGAGGTGGCGGAGAAGGCTGACGTGGATGAGTTGGAGCAGAAGTCTGCTCACGCATTGGTGGACATGGAGGAGCGGGAGTCTGCTGACACGGTGGCAAACTTCGAGGAGGAGTCGCCTCACTCGTTCGTGGACTTGGAGGAGCGGGAGTCTGCAGACACGGTGGCGGACTTCGAGGAGGAGTCGGCTCACGCGTTCGTGGACTTGGAGGAGCGGGAGTCCCCTGACTCGGTGGCGGACTTCGAGGAGGAGTCGGCTGACGCGGTGTCGGTGGCCTTTGTAAGATGATGCAATCCTTTCTCCATAGGATGATACGATGTATGGCCTCTCCCAGTGTGTGCTCGTCGTCACCTCTAGGAATGTCAAGCTCTAGCCCCGAATATTGGTCCACCACCTCATCAACCAAGACACAAGCATAGCCCACTAGAATTAGGGTGCAATGGAAGGTTGCTTCTGGGGTATTTGTAAAAGCATGGGCGTCCGCCACCTTCATGGATATGTTCTTCATTTTGAAGTGTAGCTCACAGTTAGTGTTCTCTATGATGTCATCCACAGGGTATGTATCCAGCAGTGTGTCGCCCGGGGCGGAACCAACTCTGCTTCTCGGCATGGATGGGACGGTGCTATCCAATGCTAGATGATCATATGCTTGCTGCTGCCGCTGCTGAGACCCCCTTTCTTGGCTAAGTGAGTCGATCTGTTGCTGCTGCTACTGGAATTTGAGTGCCAAGTCCGCGCGCCTTGCTTCTAGGCCTTGAAGGCGTTCTGCGTCCTTCTTCCTCTGCTCCTCCTCCAGCTTCCTCTTCTTCTCCTCCTCCCTCTTCTTTGTTGCACGGCTCCTGTAGTCATCGTTCCATTCCAAAAAGCCCTCATACCAGGGAATGACGCCCTTGCCTCGTGTTCTTCCCGGGTGTTCAGGATTTCCCAGGGCGCGCGTAAGCTCGTCGTTCTCTATGTTGGGCGTGAACACCCCCTTTTGAGCATCTTCTATTGCGTCAAGTAACTTTTGTTCGGCTGCTTTTAGACTTGCCTTCTTCGAAACCTCGCCTGTCTTCGGGTCCAACGCCCCCCATGCGCATAGAACCAAGTTCTGCACCTGGGGGGCCAGCTCCTAGTAACTGGATTGACCCCTGCATCCTCCATATCTTGCTCGGACTTATCCCACTTAGGCATTCCCATCGCTTAGCCACCTGGCCCCAGCCTATGGAACTACATCTTTTTTGCGGATTGGCCTTGTTTTTTCTCGACCGTTCCTTAGATAATTCTGATTCCTTGAATTCCACGAAAGCGGGCCAGTGTTCTCTTTGCTTCTCCAGTGTTCCCGTGAATTCAGGACTCTTCCTATCTGCAGCGAGGTAGTTGGCACATACAGTTTTCTTGTGGGTGTTGAATGCAATTGCCATCTTCTTAAGAGCAGCGTCCTTGACTTTCTGCACATCTGCATTAGTGAAATAATCTGGTAGGGTGAAATGTTCCATCAGAGATTCCCGAAGATTGTCTTTTGCTCTGCCGTTGACCCAAGTAACATCTGGACGTTTAGTTTTTGGCTCTTTCCATTCTTGAATGGAGATCGGGAGTTAGTCCTTCACAAGAACTCCGCACTGACGAACGAACTTGTTCGCAATGTTCTTAGGCGTGAGGGCTTCGCCACAAACTTTGATGGAATCGATGTTGTACTTTACACCCTCCTTCAACTTTTTGCCCGGGCCTCACTTTCTCCTGCTGTCTGTAGAAGCAGATTTGCTCGATCCGGAGGGCTGAAAGAAGAAAGATCGATTAGTTAATATATCTTCAAATCAAAAAAAAACATGTGATGATCACTAGATGCCTGCTTATATAAATATACCTTGCCGGTAGTCTTTGTTATTTCAAGATCAACATTGTCTGTGTCAGCATAATCATAATTATAATCATAGTTCATGACTTCATCAGCTCGGTCGTCCTGATCGAATATCTTATCATCACCCTCCCGGTATTGTTCAGATATTGGGAGCCGTCATCTGCTTCATTCAGATCATCTGGCCTGGTAGGGCTGCGTATGATCTCGAACAGGGCCTCTTCTCCCTCTCTGCCAGTATTGTCCGCCATAGCTTTTATTTAACTATTCCGGAAGAAATATAAAACAATTTAGTATTCAAATTACAATGCATGGATGCAATCAATAAGGAAAAACTGAATCATATAGTACATAATATGCATCGTCTCGAATAATACATAATCTTGAATATATCATCTCGAATAATATATAATCTCGAATACATCATCTCGAATAATATATAATCTCGAATACATCATCTTGAATAATCACTGCTAGGTAGCTAATAAATATCGAATACTACAGAAGAATCTAGGCCACTCGCGGTTCCTGGGGCACGGGCGATGGACACCCAAAGAGAAGGAACCATCACAGGATCATATCTCTGGTCATCTTCCTAAAGAACCTGTCAGGTGTTGGAGAACCTGACATCCATAGCAGCCACGTAGCAACGGACGTGCTCGCCCTCCTCCCTGTCACAGCGACGCACAATCTCCAGCGGGGCCGGCTCCCTCTGCACCGAATGTGGCCCACGCGAAGGCCACCAAAGGAGATCAGGGTCGACGACGGGACCCGAGGCCGAGTTCCTCACCAAGCAGCGCGCCCCTGCAGGTAGCACCTCCCAGTGCCAGCCTGGCGGAGCCCAGTCCCGGACATGGGTCAGTCGGATGTCGTCGCGAATGGGTCGACGGCGAGGATGCGGGCCGGGCATCGTCGAGAACAAATACTATACGCCCGCAAAAGTAACATTTTTTAAATGATTAGATTATGATAACTAAAATTCTATATGCAAATTCTAATATATTTTTCTATAACTAAAATTATAAGAAAATAAAAAAACATCGATCATCGTCTAACAATTTTACATTAATCTAATCCATCTAGCTAAAACTAATTCTAAAATTTCTATATAACTAACATTTCTATATAGCTAACATTTCTATATAACTAACATTTCTATATAACTAACATTTCTATATAACTAAAATTTCTAACATTTTTATAACTAAAAAACAGAAAAATTTCTATAACTAAAATTTATATAACTAACCGGCGAGGTGATGTCTACTACACAACCTTCTTCTTGTAGACGTTGTTGGGCCTCCAAGTGCAGAGGTTTGTAGGACAGTAGCAAATTTCCCTCAAGTGGATGACCTAAGGTTTATCAATCCGTAGGAGGCGTAGGATGAAGATGGTCTCTCTCAAGCAACCCTGCAACCAAATAACAAAGAGTCTCCTGTGTCCCCAACACACCCAATACAATGGTAAATTGTATAGGTGCACTAGTTCGGCGAAGAGATGGTGAAACAAGTGGTATATGGATGGTAGATAAAGGTATTTGTAATCTGAAATCATAAAAACAGCAAGGTAGAAAGTGATAAAAGTGAGCGTAAACGGTATTGCAATGTGTGGAAATAAGGCCTAGGGTTCATACTTTCGCTAGTGTAAGTTCCCTCAACAATACTAACATAATTGGATCATAAAACTATCCCTCAACATGCAACAAAGAGTCACTCCAAAGTCACTAATAGTGGAGAACGAACGAAGAGATTAAGGTAGGGTATGAAACCACCTCAAAGTTATTCTTTCCAATCAATCCGTTGGGCTATTCCTATAGGTGTCACAAACAGCCCTAGAGTTCGTACTAGAATAACACCTTAAGACACAAATCAACCAAAACCCTAATGTCACCTAGATACTCCAATGTCACCTCAAGTATCCGTGGGTATGATTATACGATATGCATCACACAATCTCAGATTCATCTATTCAACCAACACATAGAACCTCAAAGAGTGCCCCAAAGTTCTACCGGAGAATCACGACGAAAACGTGTGCCAACCCCTATGCATAGGTTCATGGGCGGAACCCGCAAGTTGATCACCAAAACATACATCAAGTGGATCAATAGAATACCCCATTGTCACCACGGGTATCCCACGCAAGACATACATCAAGTGTTCTCAAATCTATAAAGACTCAATCCGATAAGATTACTTCAAAGGCGAAACTCAATTCATTACAAGAGAGAAGAGGGGGAGGAGAAACATAGGATCCAACTATAATAGCAAAGCTCGCGATACATCAAGATCGTATCACATCAAGAACACGAGAGAGAGAGAGAGAGAGAGAGAGAGAGAGAGAGAGATCAAACACATAGCTACTGGTACATACCCTCAGCCCTGAGGGAGAATTACTCCCTCCTCGTCATGGAGAGCGCCAGGATGATGAAGATGGCCACCAGAGAGGGATTTCCCCCTCCGGCAAGGTGCCGGAACGGGTCTAGATTGGTTTTTGGTGGCTATAGAGGCTTGCGGCGGCGGAACTCCCGATCTAATCTCCGTTCTGAAAGTTTTTGGGTACATGGAGTTATATAGGCGGAAGAAGCACGTCAGGGGAGCCACGGGGGCCCCACGAGGCAGGGGCGCGCCCTAGGGGGGGCGCCCCCCACCCTCGTGGGCAACTCCCGTATCTTCTGACGTGGGGTCCAAGTCCATCAGGTGTGTTTCCTTCCAAAAATAACTTCTCCAGTTGATTTCGTTCCGTTTCGACTCCGTCTGACATTCCTTTTCTTCAAAACACTGAAATAGGCATAAAACAGCAAATCTGGGCTGCGCCTCCGGTTAATAGGTTAGTCCCAAAAATAATATAAAAGTGGATAATAAAGCCCAATATTGCCTAAAACAGTAGATAATATAGCATGGAGCAATCAAAAATTATAGATATGTTGGAGACGTATCAAGCATCCCCAATCTAAATTCCTGCTCGTCCTCGAGTAGGTAAATGATAAAACGGATAATTTTTTATGTGGAATGCTAGTTGGCATAATTTCAATGTAATTCTTCTTACTTGTGATATGAATATTCAGATCCGAAAGATTCAAGACAAAAGTTCATATTGACATAAAAACAATAATACTTCAAGCATACTAACTAAGAAATTATGTCTTCTCAAAATAACATGGCCAAAGAAAGTTCATCCCTACAAAATCATATAGTTTAGTCATGCTCCATTTTCGTCACACAAGAATGCTCTCATCATGCACAACCCCGATGACAAGCCAAGCAATTGTTTCATACTTTAGTAATCTCAAACTCATAAACTTTCACGCAATACATGAGCGCGAGCCATGGATATAGCACTATGGGTGGAATAGAATATAATGGGGGGATCATGTGGAGAATACAAAAAGGAGAAAGTCTCACATCAACGAGGCTAATCAATGGGCTATGGAGATGCCCACCGATTGATGTTAATGCAAGGAGTAGGGATTGCCATGCAACGGATGCACTAGAGCTATAAATGTATGAAAGCTCAACAAAAGAAATTAGTGGGTGTGCATCCAACTTGCTTGCTCACGAAGACCTAGGGCACTTGAGGAGGCCCATTGTTGGAATATACAAGCCAAGTTCTATAATGAAAATTCCCACTAGTATATGAAAGTGATAACTCAAGAGACTCTCTACATGAAGAACATGGTGCTATTTTGAAGCACAAGTGTGGAAAAAAGGAATAGTAGCATTGCCCCTTTTTATTTTATTTTTATTTGGCCTTTCTGTTTTTTTTCCTTTTTTTGGCCTTTCGTTTTTTGGCCTTCCTATTTTTGGGACAATGCTCTATTAATGATGATCATCACACTTCTATTTTTTTTACAACTCAATGATTACAACTCGATACTAGAACAAAGTATGACTCTATATGAATGCCTCCGGCTGTGTACCGGGATATGCAATGAATCAAGAGTGACAAGTATGAAAAATTATGAATGGTGGCTTTGCCACAAATACTATGTCAACTACATGATCATGCTAAGCAATATGACAATGATGAATGTGTCATGATAAACGGAATGGTGGAAAGTCGCATGACAATATATCTCGGAATGGCTATAGAAATGCCATAATAGGTAGGTATGGTGGCTGTTTTGCGGAAGATATAAGGAGGTTTATGTGTGAAAGAGCGTATCATATCACGGGGTTTGGATGCACCGGCGAAGTTTGCGCCAACTCTCAATGTGAGAAAGGGCAATGCACGGTACCGAAGAGGCTAGCAAGGATGGAAGGGTGAGAGTGCGTATAATCCATGGACTCAACATTAGTCATAAAGAACTCATATACTTATTGCAAAAATCTACAAGTCATCAAAAACCTCGGCACTATGCGCATGCTCCTAGGGGGATAGATTGGTAGCAAAAGACCATCGCTCGTCCCCAACCGCCACTCATAAGGAAGACAATCAAATAACACCTCATGTTTCAAATTTGTTACATAACGTTTACCATACGTGCATGCTACGGGACTTGCAAACTTCAACAAAAGCATTTTTCAATTTCACAACTACTCAACTAGCACGATTTTGATATTATTACCTCCATATCTCAAAACAATCATCAAGCATCAAACTTCTCTTAGTATTCAACACACTCATAAGAGAATTTTATTATTCTTGAATACCTAGCATATTAGGATTTTAAGAAAATTACCATGCTATTTAAGACTCTCAAAATAATATAAGTGAAGCATGAGAGTTCATCTATTTCTTCAAAATAAAAATACCACCATGCTCTAAAAAGTATAAGTGAAGCACTAGAGCAAACAACAAACTACTCCGAAAGATATACGTGAAGATCAATGAGTAGTTGAATAATTATGCAACTATGTGAAGACTCTCTAACATTTAATAATTTCAGATCTTTGTATTTTATCCAAACAGCAGGAAAAACTAAATAAAATAAAATGACGCTCCAAGCAAAACACATATCATGTGGTAAATAAAAATATAGCTCCAAGTAAAGTTACCGATGAACGAAGACGAAAGAGGGGATGCCTTCCGGGGCATCCCCAAGCTTAGGCTCTTGGCTATCCTTGAATATTACCTTGGTGTGCCTTGGGCATCCCCAAGCTTAGGCTCTTACCACTCCTTATTCCATAGTCCATCGAATCCTTACCCAAAACTTGAAAACTTCACAACACAAAACTTAACAGAAAACTCGTAAGCTCCGTTAGTATAAGAAAATAAATCACCACTTCAAGGTACTGTAATGGACTCATTCTTTATTTACATTGGTGTTAAACCTAATGTATTCCAACTTCTCTATGGATTATAAACTATTTTACTAGCCATATATTCATCAAAATAAGCAAACAACACACGAAAAACAGAATCTGTCAAAAACAGAACAGTCTGAAGTAATCTAGATCAAATGTATACTTCTGGATCTCATAAAATTCTAAAATAAATTTCTGGACCTGAGGAATTTATCTATTAATCATCTTAAAAAATAATTAACTAACTAGAACTCTCCAAATAAAAATGGAAGCAATTCTCGTGAGCGCTAAAGTTTCTGTTTTTTACAGCATGATCACAAAGACTTCCCCCAAGTCTTCCCAAAGGTTCTACTTGGCACACACACTAATTAAAGACATAAAACCACATCTAAACAGAGGCTAGATGAATTATTTATTACTAAACAGAAACAAAAAGCAAGGAATAAAAATAAAGTTGGGTTGCCTCCCAACAAGCGCTATCGTTTAACGCCCCTAGCTAGCCATGATGATTTCAATGATGCTCACATAAAAGATAAGAATTGTAACATAAAGAGAGCATCTTGAAGAATATTACTAGCACATTTATGTCTAACCCACTTCCTATGCATAGGGATTTTGTGAGCAAACATCTTATGGGAACAATAATAAACTAGCATAGGAAGGCAAAACAAGCATAACTTTAAAACTTTAAGCACATAGAGAGGAAACATGATATTATTGCAATTCCTACAAGCATATGTTCCTCCCTCATAATAATTTTCAGTAGCATCATGAATGATTTCAACAATATAACCAGCACCTAAAGAATTCTTTTCATGATCTACAAGCATAGAAAATTTACTACTCTCCACACAAGCAAAATTCTTCTCTTGAATAATAGTGGGAGCAAACTCAACAAAATAACTATCATGTGATTGAAAATTAAGATCAAGATGACAAGTTTCATGGTTATCATTATTCTTTAAAGCATACGTGTCATCACAATAATCATCATAGATAGGAGGCATGCTTTCATCATAATAAATTTGCTCATCAAAGCTTGGGGGACAAAAAATATCATCTTCATCAAACATAGCTTCCCCAAGCTTGTGGCTTTGCATATCATTAGCATCATGGATATTCAAGGAATTCATACTAACAACATTGCAATCATGATCATCATTCAAATATTTAGTGCCAAACATTTTATAGATTTCTTCTTCTAGCACTTGAGCACAATTATCCTTTCCATCATACTCATGAAAGATATTAAAAAGGTGAAGCGTATGAGACAAACTCAATTCCATTTTTTTTTAATTTTCTTTTATAAACTAAACTAGTGATAAAATAAGAAACTAAAAGACACGATTGCAAGATATAAAGATATGCCTTCAAGCACTCACCTACCCGGCAACGGCGCCAGAAAAGAGCTTGATGTCTACTACACAACCTTCTTCTTGTAGACGTTGTTGGGCCTCCAAGTGCAGAGGTTTGTAGGACAGTAGCAAATTTCCCTCAAGTGGATGACCTAAGGTTTATCAATCCGTAGGAGGCGTAGGATGAAGATGGTCTCTCTCAAGCAGCCCTGCAACCAAATAACAAAGAGTCTCTTGTGTCCCCAACACACCCAATACAATGGTAAATTGTATAGGTGCACTAGTTCGGCGAAGAGATGGTGAAACAAGTGGTATATGGATGGTAGATAAAGGTATTTGTAATCTGAAATTATAAAAACAGCAAGGTAGCAAGTGAGCGTAAACGGTATTGCAATGTGTGGAAATAAGGCCTAGGGTTCATACTTTCGCTAGTGTAAGTTCCCTCAACAATACTAACATAATTGGATCATAAAACTATCCCTCAACATGCAATAAAGAGTCACTCCAAAGTCACTAATAGTGGAGAACGAATGAAGAGATTATGGTAGGGTACGAAACCACCTCAAAGTTATTCTTTCCAATCAATCCGTTGGGCTATTCCTATAGGTGTCACAAACAGCCCTAGAGTTCGTACTAGAATAACACCTTAAGACACAAATCAACCAAAACACTAATGTCACCTAGATACTCCAATGTCACCTCAAGTATCCGTGGGTATGATTATACGATATGCATCACACAATCTCAGGTTCATCTATTCAACCAACACATAGAACCTCAAAGAGTGCCCCAAAGTTCTACTGGAGAATCACGACGAAAACGTGTGCCAACCCCTATGCATAGGGTCATGGGCGGAACCCGCAAGTTGATCACCAAAACATACATCAAGTGGATCAATAGAATACCCCATTGTCACCACGGGTATCCCACGCAAGACATACATCAAGTGTTCTCAAATCTATAAATACTCAATCCGATAAGATTACTTCAAAGGGGAAACTCAATTCATTACAAGAGAGAAGAGGGGGAGGAGAAACATAGGATCCAACTATAATAGCAAAGCTCGCGATACATCAAGATCGTACCACCTCAAGAACACGAGAGAGAGAGAGAGAGAGAGAGAGAGAGAGATCAAACACATAGCTACTGGTGCATACCCTCATCCCCGAGGGAGAACTACTCCCTCCTCGTCATGGAGAGCGCCGGGATGATGAAGATGGCCACCAGAGAGGGATTGCCCCCTCCGGCAGGGTGCCGAAACGGGTCTAGATTGGTTTTTGGTGGCTGAGGGAGTCATGGATTAGGGGGTGTCCGGATGGCCGGACTATACCTTCAGCTGGACTCCTGTACTATGAAGATACAAGATTGAAGACTTTGTCCCGTGTCCGGGAGGGACTTTCCTTGGCGTGGAAGGCAAGCTTGGCGATACGGATATGTGGATCTCCTACCATTGTAACCGACTTTGTGTAACCCTAACCCTCTCCGATGTCTATATAAACCAGAGGGTTTTAGTCCGTAGGACAACATACAGAACAACAATCATACCATAGGCTAGCTTCTAGGGTTTAGCCTCTCCGATCTCGTGGTAGATCTATTCTTGTACTACCCATATCATCAATATTAATCAAGCAGGACATAGGGTTTTACCTCCATCAAGAGGGCCCGAACCTGGGTAAAACTTCGTGTCCCTTGCCTCCTATTACCATCCAGCCTAGACGCACAGTTCGGGACCCCCTACCCGAGATCCGCCGGTTTTGACACCGACATTGGTGCTTTCATTGAGAGTTCCACTGTGTCGTCGCTGTTAGGCTTGATGGCTCCTACGATTATCAATAGCGATGCAGTCCAGGGTGAGACCTTCCTCCCCGGACAGATCTTCGTCTTCGGCGGCTTCGCACTGCGGGCCAATTCACTTGGCCATCTGGAGCAGATCAAAAGCTATGCCCCTGGCCGTCAGGTCAGATTTGGAAGTTTAAACTACACGACTGACATCCGCGGGGACTTGATCTTCGACAGATTCGAGCCACTGCCGAGCGCGCCGCACTGTCACGATGAACATGATCTAGCTCTGCCGCCGAACAGTGCCCTGGAGGCCGCACCCGCATCGGCTTCGACCCTTAATTCGGAGCCAACTGCACCGATCAAGGATGGGTGGTTGGACGCCGCCTCGGGGGCTGCGATCCCAACGGCGATCGAGCCGAACACCAGCTCCCCACTCCGCGAGACTCGTGAATCCAAGGAGCCGGACTCCTCTCCAGACTCCGAACCCTCCGCACCCCTGCCGATTGAATCTGATTGGGCGCCGATCATGGATTTTACTGCCGCGGACATCTTTCAGCACTCGCCTTTCGGCGATATTCTGAAGACACTAAAGTCTCTCTCTTTATCAGGAGAGCCCTGGCCGGACTACGGTCAGCAAGGTTGGGATACGGACGATGAAGTAATTCAAAGCCCACCCACCACCCACTTTGTAGCCACTATCGACGATTTAACCGACATGCTCGACTTCGATTTCGAAGACATCGACGGTATGGACGCCGATGCAGGAGACGATGAAGAACCAACGCCTATTGGGTCCTGGAAAGCCACCTCATCATATGACATATACATGGTGGACACCCCGAAAGAAGGAGATGGCGATGGAACAGCAGAGGATGACCACTCCAAGAAACAGCCTAAGCGCCGGCGTCAGCGGCGCCGCTCAAAATCCCGCCAAAGCAAATACGGTGATTCCAGCACGGGAGATAATAATACTCTGGAGAGTGCCGAAGAAAATCCCCTCCACCAAGATTCAACACAGGAGGATGGAGAAGCCAGCCCTCATGAGAGAGCGGCGGACAGAGAGGTCGAGGACGATAATTATATGCCTCCCTCCGAAGACGAGGCAAGCCTCGACGACGATGAATTTGTCGTGCCAGAGGATCCCGTCGAGCAAGAGGGTTTCAACGTAGGCTTATGGCCACGGCAAGAAGCCTCAAGAAAAAACAGCAACAGCTTAGAGCCAATCAAGATTTGCTAGTCGACAGATGGACTGAAGTCCTAGCGGCCAAAGAGCATAAACTCGAACGCCCCTCCAAGATCTACCCAAAGTGCAGGTTGCTACCCCGATTAGAGGAGGAAGCACTTAAACCTACATCACCAGCACTTGATACGGCCGACCGGCCACCTCATGGCCGCGACAGAGAGGCCTCTCGGCCCTCCAGTCAAGCCACACCCCGTACCAAGGCACGGGAAAATGCGCCAGACCTGCGAGATATGTTGGAGAACAAGGCAAGGCAAACAAGATCGATCTACATATCACGTGGGCGCCCCACGACTCGAGACGATAACCGTCACGCCGGACACAAATCCGGTAGGGCCGAACACAGTAGACAAAGCATATTGGAGCTACGTCGTGATATAGCCCAGTACAGAGGCACCGCACACCCACTATGCTTCACAGACGAAGTAATTGATCATCAAATCCCCAAGGGTTTCAAACCCATAAACATCGAATCATACGATGGCACAACAGATCCAGCGGTATGGATCGAGGATTATCTCCTTCATATCCACATGGCCCGCGACAATGATCTCCACGCCATAAAATACCTCTCACTCAAGCTTAAAGGACCAGCTCGGCATTGGCTTAACACCTTGCCAGCAGGATCAATCAGTTGTTGGGAGGACCTGGAAGCCGCATTCCTCGACAATTTCTAGGGCACTTATGTGCGACCACCAGACGTCGATGACCTAAGCCACGTAATTCAGCAGCCAGAGGAATCGGCCAGGCAGTTCTGGACATGGTTCCTAACAAAGAAAAATCAAATAGTCGACTGTCCGGACGCAGAGGCCCTAGCAGCCTTCAAGCACAATATCCGTGACGAGTGGCTTGCCCGGCACCTTGGACAGGAAAAGCCGAAATCTATGGCAGCACTCACGACACTCATGACCCGCTTTTGCGCGGGAGAAGACAGCTGGCTTGCTCGTAGCAACAATATGACCAAGAACCCTGGTAATTCGGATATCAGGGATAGTAGTGGCAGGTCGCATCGCAACAAGCAGAAGCACCGCATTAACAGCGACAATGCTGAGGATACGGTAGTTAATGCCGGATTCAGAGGCTATAAATCCGGTCAGTGGAAAAAGCCATTCAAAAGAAATCCTAGGGGGGCATCCAGTTTGGACCGAATACTCGACCACTTGTGCCTGATACATGGCACCCCCCAAAAGCCGGCTAATAACACCAACAGGGATTGTTGGGTGTTCAAGAAGGCAGGCAAGTTATATGCCGAAAATAAAGACAAGGGGTTGCATAGCGATGACGACGGAGAGCCCCGGCCGCCGAACAACAGTGGACAGAAGGGTTTTCCCCCACAAGTGCGGACGATGAACATGATATACGCAACCCACATCCCCAAGAGGAAGCGGAAGCGCGCGTTAAGGGACATATACGCGGTAGAGCCAGTCGCCCCAAAGTTCAACCCATGGTCCTCCTGCCCGATCACCTCTGATCGAAGGGACCATCCCACTAGCACCCGTCATGGCGGATTCGCCACATTGGTTCTAGACCCAATTATTGACAGATTTCATCTCACTAGAGTCCTTATGGACGGCGGCAGTAGCCTGAACCTGCTTTACCAGGATACAGTGCGGAAAATGGGCATAGATCCCTCGAGGATTAAGCCCACCAAAACGACCTTTAAAGGCGTAATACCAGGTGTAGAGGCCAACTGTATAGGCTCAGTCACACTTGAAGTGGTCTTAGGATCTGCAGATAATTTCCAAAGCGAGGAGTTAATCTTCGACATAGTCCCATTCCGCAGTGGCTATCACGCACTTCTCGGGCGAACCGCATTCACCAAGTTCAATGCGGTACCGCACTACGCATACCTTAAGCTCAAGATGCCAGGCCCTCGAGGAGTAATTACGGTCAATGGAAACACCGAACGCTCCCTCCGAACGGAGGAGCACATGGCGGCCCTTGCAGCGGAAGTACAAAGCAGCCTCTCCAGGCAGTTCTCCAGTCCGGCCATTAAACGTCCGGACACCGTCAAGCGCGCCCGGAGTAACCTACAACAAGACCTCCTGGCATGTTCCGAGCAGGCGTAGCAATGCGGACCCAACCCCAGCCCTCACAAAAATGCGACACCAGTGCTTCGCGTGCATAACTATGCTCTAGAAATACCATGGGTATAGGGGGAGGGGCACCATCACGGCACGCCCGAAACACGGCTTAAACCGCACCAGGGGCTGCCGATTTTTTAATTTTCTCTTACTTTCAGGACTCCATTCTTCGGAGGGCCTATTCGGCAGTTCAATTGCCGCACAAACGATGCAAGAACCAAGGAAGCAGACAAGCCATGCCGCATTATGGAACTCCCAGGTGGTCTCTATCACGAGTAGTATACCTGTTTCGCATACCATTCCGCAGCCTGCCCCTGGAACGGACATGTTAAATAGTCCAACCTTTTGCTTATCGCATTATTTGTATCGTTCTGCTTTGATCACAGCCCTTTTTAATAAACAATGCATAGCTTTTGTCTATTTTTGCATTACTCTTTTTTTTACAAATATATGTTCCTTAATGACATGTTGCACTCGTACACTTTGGTACGGCCAAAATACGCTAGGGGCTTTAGTACCCCTCAATATGGTGTGAGAAGTCCGAACACTTTAACAAGTGCGGCACCCTGAACTTATAGCATTATATGCATCGGCTCCGAATCATGTCTTGGGTCAATAGTTGGGTTTGCCCGGCTCCTATGTTTTGGTGCCTTACGTTCCGCTATGTCGGCCAAGGTAGCACTAGGAGAACTACTGCGATTGTGCCCCAGTTGAGCTGGGTCGAGCACCTCAGTAGAGAAAGCTAAAACTGACTGTCATGATGAAGCGAGAGCTGGTCGCTGTTCGAGAGGTTTTTCGAGTCACTAAAGACTTATGCCGCTTAGAGCGAGTCGGCTCTGTCCGGCCAAGGCGTGGATAGCGCCCCGAACTCGGTCTTCCGAATACCAGGGGCTTCGCCGAAATTTAAAATTATAGAATTCTATGGCTAAGTGAGAGTGTTCACGCATTATAGTCCGATTGCCTTGTTCGTTGTGCTGAGCGCCTCCCTCGAAGGACCCAAACATGGGAAAAAGAGCGCTCAGGTTTATCCACGAACACCCCAGCACTAGCTGCACGGGGGCAGAAGCCGACGACTCGCCATCTCTCAGAATTGATAAACAGCCGCACAGAAGGTAATATTTTAAAGTCCAGCAGCATTGCTTAGCGCATATGAACAAGTTTTCAGCGCACAGGACAAAACGAGCGAGTTTTACTCAAAAATTACATCCCTGGAACATTCATCCGCCATAAGGCGGGCACCCTTCAGAACATCCTTATAATAATTCTCGGGCTTGCGATGCTCTTTCCCCGGCAGTGGCCCGTCCTTCACAAGATTCTCAGCATCCAGCTTGCCCCAGTGCACCTTAGCACGGGCAAGGGCCCTACGGGCACCTTCAATGCAGACGGAGCGCTTGATGACTTCGAGCCTTGGACAGGCCCCCACCAGCCGCCGCACCAGCCCGAAATAGCTCCCAGACAGAGCCTCTCCAGGCCACAACCGAACTATGAAGCCCTTCATGGCCTATTCGGCTGGCTTGTGGAGCTCGACCAGTTGCTTCAGCTGGTCGCTCAGGGGCACGGGATGTCCGGCCTCAGCATACTGAGACCAGAACACCTTCTCTGTCGAGCTTCCCTCCTCGGCTCGATAGAACGCGGCCGCATCGGGAAGATCTGCGAATGCTCCTAGAGAGCTCCGGATTCGGGTAAGTAACAAGTAACTCACGTTTATGTGTTTGCTTTGCATAAAGAATGCCTTACCTGCTGCTATCTTTTTCACCGCATCCAACTCCTGGAGGGTCTTCTGGGATTCGGCCTTGGCAGACTTGGCATTTTCAATAGCCACCGCGAGCTCGGACGCTCGCGTCTTTAAGTCAAGCTCCAAACTCTCATGTTTTTTCATGAGAGCCTGGAGCTCTGGCCGCACCTTGCCAACCTAGGCCTCATACATCTCCCGCTCGGTGCACTCCGTGGCCGCCCTCTTCTCGGCCTCGAACAGCGCTTGCTTAAGGGTCGCCACCTCAGACGTGGCCCCTACAATAGCCACAATAATCCTGTCATTTTTTGCAATTGCACTTTTTTATATATATTTAAACAAGGTATTTCTTACCTTCCTTGTCCTCGAGCTGCTTCTTGGCACGCCCGAGCTCTTGCTCGGACTGCTCGAGGTTATGCTTTAGCATGTCCACTTCCGCAGTCAGTGCGGCGGACGCCAGCAGAGAAGCCTGCATACGCATATTGACTCCTTTTTGTTAGACTCCTGCGAATTTTATTTGATCCTCTATTCGGCTTTTCTTCCCGAACGCCAAACAGAGCATCAGGAGCTACTGTCTATGCGGTAATATTATTTACACATTCTTTACTTACCTCAAAGCCTGTTAAAAGGCTAGCACAAGCTTCAGTCAGTCTGCTCTTGGCGGACTGAACCTTCTGGACCACCGCACTCATAATGGTGTGGTGCTCCTCGTCGCAGGAGGCACCTTTGAGCACCTCCAACAGATTGTCCGGCGCCTCCGGTTGGACGGGGGTCACCGGCACGGTGGGCTTGCTCCTCTTGGAAGGAGGTCGCCTGCCGGACTCTAGAACCTTTGAAGGTTCCAGAGCGGTGTCCGGCCTAGAGCCGGACTTGGAGCCCTGGGGAGTTTTATCCCCTTTACTCCTGGAGTCTGGGAGGTCGCCTTGCGGCGCCTCCAGGACCACCTCCTCCTGGCTTGGAACCTGTTGGGACAACACTTCGGCGTCGTCCATAGGGCGGGGAGAGGTAGCCGTCGGAAGCGAATTCACATCCGACGAGTCCAGTGAACCGCTCGACGACGCGTCGAGCCGGTCTTTGGGTGGGCTGCATAATCATATTCGACATAAGGGAAAGCTGTGCAATAAAGGAATACTATGAATTACTCTGGTATCCGGATACTTATGATTTCGCCAGGGGCTTGGCCCTGAGCGGCCACTCCTCTCCGCCGTCGTCGGTATTGGTGGAGTAGTCCCGAGGAAGGGTTTTCCCCTTCTTGGACCCTTCGGCCTCCCCAGTGAGGGTGGCCTTCCTTTTCTTCTCTCCCCCCGCTGGAGGGGAAGAGGTCTCTTCTTCCTCCTCCTTGTCTTCACGGGAGGAATGCGCCTTGGAGCCGTCGGATGATGAACCCGACACCTCCTGGTGCCGGGCACTTTTTCGAGTCCCTGTGGCCTTCTTCGTGGCCTTCTTCTCCGGCACCACATAGGGTGCCGGAACCAGAAGCTTCGCCAAGCGGGCATCGACTGGGTCTTCGGGCAAAGGAGCCAGACAGTCGATCTGTCCGGACTTCGCCTGCCAATCCTGTCAAAGGTAAGTGAGCTTAGATCCCGCATAGAGTTAAACTATGAAAAACTAATACCCTGTAAAAGGTACAACCAACTTACCACGCTAGCGTGATGCTGCGCGCTGAATCCGCGATCCTCAGTAGCGGATGCGGGAGCCTCGGCGCCCTTGAAAAGCACCTTCCAGGCATCTTCATACGTCATGTCGAAGAGCCTGCTCAGAGTTCGGTGCTGCGCCGGGTTGAACTCCCACAGATTGAAGGCCCATTGTTGACACGGGAGGATCCGGCGGATGAGAATAACCTGGACTACATTGACAAGCTTGAGCTGCTTGTTCACCAGGGTTTGGATGCATGTTTGCAGTCTAGTCACCTCTCCTTTGCTGCCCCACGACAGGCCCGTCTCTTTCCAGGACGTGAGCCGCGTTGGGGGTCCGGACCGGAACTCGGGGGCTGCGACCCACTCAGGGTCGCACGGCTCGGTGATGTAAAACCACCCCGATTGCCACCCCTTCAGGGTCTCCACAAAGGAGCCCTCGAGCCATAAGATGTTGGGCATCTTGCCCACCATGGCGCCTCCGCACTCCGCCTGCTTGCTGCGCACCACCTTCGGCTTGACATTGAAAGTCTTGAGCTATAGGCCGAAATGGGGGCGGATGCGGAGGAAATCCTCGCACACGATGATAAACGCCGAGATGTTGAGGATGAAGCTCGGGGCCAGATCATGGAAATCCAAGCCGTAGTAGAAAATGAGTCCCCAGACGAATGGGTGGATAGGAAAGCCCAGTCCGCGGAGGAAGTGGGGAAGGAACACTACCCTCTCATGGGGCCTTGGGGTGGGGAGGAGCTACCCCTCTTCAGGAAGCCAGTACGCGATATCGTTAGACAAGTATCCGGCCTTCCTTAGTTTTTTGATGTGTCCCTCCGTGACGGAGGAGACCATCCACTTGCCTCCCGCTCCGGACATGGCTGGAGAAGGTTGAGGTGGGGAGTGCGGACTTGGGCGCTGGAGCTCGAGTGCGCGAAAATGGATAGGCAAAGGAGGAGGAAGGCGTAGGTGAAAAGGTGGATCATTATCCCCTTATATGGGTGGACGCAACTACGTGTCCCCACCAGCCTGGTAAAACTCGCTTATCTCCAAGCGCCGTAATCAATGGTGCAGTTGGGTTACCCACGCCCGTATTGATGAGAATCCTGGAATAAGGGGACATGATCTTTGCTTCGACGAGATGTGCCAAGGAAACCACCTCACATGACACGCTGAGGTGGGACAATAAAATGATTCGAATAAAGGCTTGGCCGTGGTGCGATGTCACACTACGGAATACGTCAGCAGATTAGATTTGTGTAAATATTATTCTCTCTATGGCAATATGTGGAAACTTATTTTGCAGAGCCGGACACTATCTTTGTGTTCAAAATCTTCTATGAAGTACTTGGAGGAGGAACCCGCCTTGCAATGCCGAAGACAATCTGCGCGCCGGACTCGTCGTCATTGAAGCCTGGCTCAGGGGCTACTGAGGGAGTCCTGGATTAGGGGGTGTCCGGATGGATGGACTATACCTTCAGCCGGACTCCTGGACTATGAAGATACTAGATTGAAGACTTCATCCCATGTCCGGGAGGGACTTTCCTTGGCATGGAAGGCAAGCTTGGCGATACGGATATGTGGATCTCCTACCATTGTAACCGACTTTGTGTAACCCTAACCCTCTCTGGTGTGTGTATAAACCGGAGGGTTTTAGTCCGTAGGACAACATACAGAACAACAATCATACCATAGGCTAGCTTCTAGGGTTTAGCCTCTCCGATCTCGTGGTAGATCTACTCTTGTACTACCCATATCATCAATATTAATCAAGCAGGACGTAGGGTTTTACCTCCATCAAGAGGGCCCGAACCTGGGTAAAACTTCGTGTCCCTTGCCTCCTGTTACCATCCAGCCTAGACGCACAGTTCGGGACCCCCTACCCAAGATCCGCCGGTTTTGACACAGACAGTGGCTACAGAGGCTTGCGGCGGCGGAACTCCCGATCTAATCTCCGTTCTGGAAGTTTTTGGGTACATGGAGTTATATAGGCGGAAGAAGCACGTCAGGGGAGCCACGGGGGCCCCACGTGGTAGGGGGGCGCGCCCTAGGGGGGGTGCCCCCCACCCTCGTGGGCAGCTCGCATATCTTCTGACGTGGGGTCCAAGTCCATCAGGTGTGTTTCCTTCCAAAAATAACTTCTCCAGTTGATTTCTTTCCGTTTCGACTCCGTTTGATATTCCTTTTCTTCAAAACACTAAAATAGGCATAAAACAGCAAATCTGGGCTGGGCCTCCGATTAATAGGTTAGTCCCAAAAATAGTATAAAAGTGGCTAATAAAGCCCAATATTGCCTAAAACAGTAGATAATATAGCATGGAGCAATCAAAAATTATAGATACATTGGAGACGTATCACGAGGCGAGGCGATGGGGAGCGGCGGGGCGGGGCGCGGCGACGGGGATGATACTTCTCCAACGTATCTATAATTTTTGATTGCTCCATGCTATATTATCTACTGTTTTGGACATTATTGGGCTTTATTATCCACTTTTATATTTTTGGGACTAACCTACTAACCGGAGGCCCAGCCCAGAATTGTTCTTTTTTGCCTGTTTTAGGGTTTTGAAGAAAAGGAATATCAAACGGAGTCCAAACGGAATGAAACCTTCGGGAACGTGATTTTCTGAACGAACAAGACCCAGGAGACTTGGACCCTACGTCAAGACACAAAAGAGGAGGCCACGAGGTAGGGGGCGCGCCTACCCCCCCAGGCGCGCCCTCCACCCTCGTGGGCCCCCTGCTGCTCCACCGACGTACTCCTTCCTCCTATATATACCTACGTACCCCCAAACGATCAGATACGGAGCCAAAACCCTAATTCCACCGCCGCAACTTTCTGTATCCATGAGATCCCATCTTGGGGCCCGTTCCGGAGCTCCACCGGAGGGGGCATCGATCACCGAGGGCTTCTATATCAACACCATAGCCCCTCCGATGAAGTGTGAGTAGTTTACCTCAAACCTACGGGTCCATAGTTAGTTGCTAGATGGCTTCTTCTCTCTTTTTGGATCTCAATACAATGTTCTCCCCCTCTCTTGTGGAGATCTATTCGATGTAATCTTCTTTTTGCGGTGTGTTTGTTGAGATTGATGAATTGTGGGTTTATGATCAAGTCTATCTATGAACAATATTTGAATCTTCTCTGAATTCTTTTATGTATGATTGGTTATCTTTGCAAGTCTCTTCGAATTATCAGTTTGGTTTGGCCTACTAGATTGTTCTTTCTTGCAATGGGAGAAGTGCTTAGCTTTGGGTTCAATCTTGCGGTGTCCTTTCCCAGTGACAGTAGGGGCAGCAAGGCATGTATTGTATTGTTGCCATCGAGAATAACAAGATGGGGTTTTCATCATATTGCATGAGTTTATCCCTCTACATCATGTCATCTTGCTTAAGGCGTTACTCTGTTTTCATTAACTTAATACTCTAGATGCATGCTGGATAGCGGTTGATGAGTGGAGTAATAGTAGTAGATGCAGGCAGGAGTCGGTCTACTTGTATCGGACGTGATGCCTATATACATGATCATACCTAGATATTCTCATAACTATGCTCAATTCTGTCAATTGCTCAACAGTAATTTGTTCACCCACTGTAGAATACTTATGCTCTCGAGAGAAGCCACTAGTGAAACCTATGGCCCCCGGGTCTATATTTATCATATTAATCTACCAATACTTAGTTGCTTCCTTTTGCTTTTACTTTGCTTTTATTTTATTTTGCATCTTTATCATAAAAATACCAAAAATATTATCTTATCATATCTATCAGATCTCACTCTCGTAAGTGGCCGTGTAGGGATTGGCAACCCCTTAACGCGTTGGTTGCGAGGATTTATTTGTTTTGTGCAGGTACGAGGGACTCGCGCGTAGCCTCCTACTGGATTGATACCTTGGTTCTCAAAAACTGAGGGAAATACTTATGCTACTTTGCTGCATCATCCCTTCCTCTTCGGGGAAAATCAACACAGTGCTCAAGAGGTAGCAAGAAGGATTTGTTCCTCCATGCTTGAAGTGCATTGAACGTGAATCTGCTAATTCTTCACCTCAATGTTCAAATGCTACTAATGTTTCAAATTCTTCACATGCCTCTGCTATCACTAATTCCTCATCTGAGGACACTGCCAGTATCACTAACGATGCAGGGCTGAAGGAATTGTACATGACAGGCATGTACAAAAGCCTCAAAGGGCATCAGACTCTTTGTGATGTGCTTAAAAAGCATATCCTCGACAGGAACCCTAGGAAAGATGGTATTGCCTTTGAGAGGAAACTCAATGCTGATGGTACATATTGGAAGCCTGAAGCAGTAGCCCAAAACCTCATGGGTTGCTGCAAAGGGACCTCCAGTTGATCCATCTAACTTATCTGGCTTTGCATGTGAATCTCCTTGTTCTGATGATGAGTCATTTGACTCCAACTACAAACTGTTCAAAAATCAGAATGGTGAAATATTTGCTAGATATGTTGGCACTAACTGCAGGAACGGTCCTCCTATGAAGAAAATCTGGGTTCCCAAAAGGTGTCTTGAAAGTCTTCAGGTGAATGTCCTCGGGACATCACCTGTGAAGAAAAGGAACCCCAGATCAGATTCTTCATATGGACCAAATTCCTCAAAAGGATCAAAGTCCTCATATGAATATCATCGTGCTAACAACTCTGTTTCGTAGGGAAGAGCTAAGGGCTATGAATATGAGCATTATTCTTCTAATCATTATGGTCATAAGTCCTCGAAGAATTTGGCTGCTTATTCATATGCCTATCCTAACCCCTCTTATGTGAAACAAAATGGACTAGCTTCTATGCCACCTTTATCGTACGGATCTCGTAGAGTGATGAACTCTTTGCCACTCCTTCAGATGTGGGCGGTGAAGAAAAAGAACTAATCTCTTCTGCAGGGTCAGGTCTCCAGACGTACATAATCGTCTGAAGAATTTGCTGGAGACTTGACTGAAAGGACGCACGCTAATCATGAAGAAATGAACCTTCATTTCTCATGTCCTCATACTGCTTTATCTGTTCTGTTGCTTGATGAAATTGATCTGACGAATTGATGTCATATTCTTCACTGATGAAGTATATGAGTTCGTAAGTTGCACTAATTCATCTGCAGGATGATCAACCCAAAGCCACTGAGTGGGTCCTCGATAGTGGATGTACAAATCACATGACTGGTGACAAGAATCTATTGATGGATGCTCCCCTATCACCATCGCATCTGAAGCATATCATCTTTGCTGACAAAAGGCAAAAGTGAGGTATTGGGTCTAGGTAAGGTTGCAATCACAAAGGATCGACACATGGACAAAGTCATGCTTGTCGAGTCCTTAGGATACAACCTTATGTCTGTCTCAATGCTTTGTGATCTTGATATGGTTGTTGTCTTTGGCAAGTACCATTGTGTTGTGGTTATGGAAGCTGACAATTCCAAAGTCTTCGAAGGCTTTAGGAGAGGAGACATGTATATTATTGATTTCTCTACAAGACCGCAACCAACCGTGTGTCTACTTGCAAAAGCTTCAGAAGGCTGGCTCTGGCATCGACGACTTGGTCATGCAGGCATGAGGAATTTGTACACGCTTGCGAAGAAGAAGCATGTCATTGGCATCGAGAATGTCAAATTCCTCAAGGATCACTTATGCGGAGCCTGTGAAGCTGGGAAGATGACAAAGGCTAAGCATCCAGCGAAGACTATCATGACCACCACTCGTCCATTTGAATTGCTTCACATGGATCTCTTTGGTCCTAACCATTATTATGTAGTCTCAAATGATGCATCTCAATATGGCTTTGTTATTGTTGATGATTACTCTCGATACACATGGGTACACATTGTTACTTACAAACATGAAGTGCGGAAAGTATTCAAACGATTTTCCTCGAGGGCTTCAACCAACTTTGGTGTGAAGATCAAGCACATCAGAAGTGACAATGGAACTGAGTTCAAGAATTCTGACCTTGATGACTATCTTGATGAACTTGGTATTACTCATGAGTTATCTGCTCCTTATACTCCTCAGCAGAATGGCGTCATGGAGCGCAAAAACAGGACTCTTGCTAAGATGGCTCGCACTATGCTTGATGAATACAAAACGCCTCGCCGTTTCTGGATTGAGGCAATCGATACTACGTGCCACATCATCAACAGAGTATATCTTCACAAATTCTTCAAGAAGACTGCCTATGAACTCCTCACTGATAAGAAACCCAATGTAAGTTATTTCAAAGTCTTCGGTGCTAAATGTTGGATTAGAGATCCTCATCCAAACTCAAAATTTGCACCGAAAGCACATGAAGGTTTTATGCTTGGATACGGAAAGGACTCGCACACTTACAGAGTTTTCAATGACGTTCTTCACAAGGTTGTTGAAACTGTAGATGTGCGGTTCGATGAAACTAATGGCTCACAAAGAGAGAACCTACCTTCTGTGATAGATGAACTAGCACCTGAGGAAACTATCAAGTTCAAAGCTACTGAGGATGTCATTCCTACTAAAGAATCTGCTGAAGAATTCATTCCAGAACATGAAGAACATCGAGCTAATGCACCTGAAGAAAATACTGAAGAAAATGGTGCTGAAGAAAATGCTGATCAAATTCCTCGACGACAACCAGCTCATCCTCGCATTGCAAAAGAAGTGCAAGTTGAAAAGATCATCACTGACATTAAAGCGCCAGGTCCTCTCACACTCTCAAAAGCTTCACATTTATCTAACTTTTGTGGGCACTATGCTTTTGTCTCTATCACAGAGCCCACTAAGGTAGATGAAGCATTTCTGGAGCCTGAGTGGATTCAGACCATGCAAGAAGAATTACATCAGCTCGAGCTCAACAATGTCTGGGAACTGGTCAAACGTCCAGATCCTCGCAAGCACAATATCATTGGCACAAAATGGATCTATCGCAACAAGCAAGACGAAAATGGCCTTGTGGTAAGGAATAAGGCACGGCTTGTAGCTCAAGGCTACACACAGGTTGAAGGAATTGACTTCGATGAAACTTTTGCACCTGTTGCTAGACTTGAGGCTATTCACATATTACTTGCTTATGCTAACCATCATCATATCACTCTATATCAAATGGATGTGAAAAGTGCATTCCTTAATGGTAAGCTTGAGGAAGAAGTATATGTTGCTCAACCCCCAGATTTTGAAGATCCAAAGCATCCTGACAAAGTCTTCAGACTCAATAAGGCCCTCTATGGCCTCAAGCAGGCCCCACGGGCGTGATCTTCAAATTCGTCAAGAACGCAATGGCATATTCATATCTCAGGAGAAATACCTCAAGGATGTACTGAGGAAATTCGGCATGCAAGATTGCAAAGGCGTCAAAATTCTTATGCCCAAAAATGGCCATCTGTGCACTGATGAAAATGGTATCGACTTCGATCATAAGGTATACCGTTCCATGATTGGTTCTTTATTATACTTATGTGCATCTAGGCCAGATATTATGCTTAGTGTTTGCATGTGTGCCCGATTTCAAGCTACACCGAAGGAATCACACCATAAGGCTGTGAAGCATATTCTTCGATATCTAGTTCACACACCAACACTTGGATTATGGTACCTCAAGGGCTCGGCTTTTGATCTCATTGGATATTCTGACTCTGACTATGCTGGTGATCGTGTGGACCGCAAGTCAACATTTGGTACATGTCATTTCCTCGGACGATCTTTGGTCTATTGGTCCTCGAAGAAAAGAACTGTGTATCACTATCTACTGCTGAAGCTGAGTACATTGCCGCTGGTTCTTGCTGTGCTCAATTGCTATGGATGAAGCAAACTCTCAAGGACTACGGCGTTAACATGAAGAATGTGCCTCTCTTCTGTGACAATGAGAGTGCCATCAAGATTGCTCACAACCCAGTTTAGCACTCGAAGACAAAGCACATTCAGATTCGTCATCATTTTCTTCATGATCATGTGTTGAAGGGCGACATTTCTATTGAGCATGTGAAGACTAAAGAACAGCTAGCCGATATCTTCACAAAGCCCTTGGATGAGAAGAGATTTAGCAAGTTGCGGTGTGAGCTAAATATCTTAGAATCTTCGAATGTTCTTTGAAAAGGACACTCATCCTAACACTTATGCAAAATTGATGACTCGGGTGTGCAACACATGAAGAAACGTTTTTCTTCAATCAATGAAGAATAACACTCTAAGTGTGAAGAAATTAACGAAGAATTTGATTCTCAGAACCCTACGACAATTGTACGCGGTGTCTGAAATCATCATTCTTATATGGTGGGTCACGCCACCACCAAAAGTTGAAATTCCTCAGTTGTTCAAATTCTTCAACTTTGCATTGTCTTCACTGTTTCCGTCGTTTTTCTTCATTGGCTATATATATATGAGTTTATGTCCTCTACAGCATTCACTTATGGCTATTTCTTCAAGTTGGTTTTTCTGCTAAGTGGATGTGATCGGACCCTTCCCCCTCTATGCTATACTCAACCCAATCTGTTCACAAATTCTTCATGTGCGTTCTATTTGAAACTCGTTCAAAATCTTCACTGTGTCCTTGTCAGCTGAAGAAATTGCGAACGGAACTTTAAAACCTATCTTATCTAAATTTCCGGCTTTGCCGCTCAAACCGTTCCGCACCCCATGATATACGTACCGATTCACCCACGATCGCACACGATCTCCACTTCTCAGTACGTGGGTGACAAATGTCAAGCAAATGAGAAGGGTCAGGGGCACGTTCGTCCAAATTCTTCAGGCGAACAGTTTTTCACCATGGCTATAAATACCCCCCTTCCCCTTTCTTTACTCCGCTCGACCTCTCTCCAGCTCGAGCTTCTCAAACCCTAGCGCCGCCGCTACATCATCATCGCCGGTGAGGAAAAGCTTCACTGCCTTGACCTCATCGCCGTCGTACTCGCGTCGGCCGCGGAAATCTTCACTCCGCCGCTGCCGTAGCTGACTTCCTCCGCCAAGTTAGGGCGTGGAAGATCTCCACTGACGAACTTCACATCTCCACATACCAGTTCGTCGTGTTCTTCGTCCAGGGTAATTAAAAGTCACTTTTACTACCCTCGTTGATTCAAATGATTTCTACAAAATCCTCAAAGGTGTTTTTCTTCATATCTTCACACACTAAAACACCTCACATGTCATATGTTCTTGATTCATTTCTCTAAGCTATGTTTCTCTTCGAGATTCCTCAAATGTGTGGATTTTGATCTATACATCTCTGGAACCTAAGACAAAGAACGCTTAGTGAAATTCTTCAAGACTCATCTAGCCAAATTCCTCAAACTTGTTCTTTATAAAAAAACCTTCTGAGAACGCATATGACCTCTCCAAATTCCTCGCAACTATACTCTGTTCACAGGTACTCATGTCAGCTGCTGAATCACTAGGTTCTCATCAACTTAACTCATTTGCAGCGTTCCTCAAAGAAAAGTTGCATACCTCTTCAGAGAATTCAATTGTTCAAATTCCTCAACTGAAGAAAATGGCTGATGGTAAGAAGCCACAGAAAGGAGGAAAGAGGCCTGAGGTCAACACTGCCTTTGAAATCCCTAAGGACATCTATGCTGGGTACTGCACACCCCCTGAGGAAGATAAAAATTAGCGCAAGGTGCGCATTCAAAAGATTGAGAGGAGATGGGCAAGAGAGTGGAGGGAGTACAGATATGTCACTCCCAAATATATGAAGAAATTTGCACTAAATCCTCCATGCCCAAGACCTTCGTTGGCACATGGCCAAATAGCTGATCCCACCAACCTCAAGCGCGGTGAGGACTATCCTGGCGAATGGGCCAAGCACCAGGCCAAGTTGGCCAAACAAGCAAAAGATGCAGTGAGGAAATTCAACGAAGACTCTGCTGCCGCTGCTGTTGTTGAGGCCTCTGTAAAGCCGAAGAAGGCCATGCCAAAGGAGCCCGCTCACAAGCCCAGTGCTTCACCAGCAATGCCCTCACGGCCAAGTTCCTCAGCTATGCCCTGACGGCCAGATTCCTTAAAGCCCTCACGGCCAATTCCACAAGCTGCTCCTGCTCCTCCAAAATTTGCGGCTGCTCCGACAAAATCCTGAGCACATGTGCATCTCGCCACGTACCAAAGGACCACAGGCATATCTATTGCCTCAGGAGCCTTTGCAAGTTCCTCAGCTGCTCCTCTCTTCTGAAGAAGAAGACTACTGCTGGATGAGGTCCTCGACCAAGTCCTCACAAGAAACAAGTTGCTTTCCAAGTGCCCTCTGATGATGAAGCTGATGATGAAGAACTAGCAGAAATCATCAGAGACAGGCAAGTCAGGGCCGCTAGAGCCAAGGGTACAAGTGTGCCTCTACTTTTGGATCCAAAGTTGATCCTTGAGTACTTTGATGTTTGGCACAAGGACCCCAACACTCCCATGCCTGACTTCAAGCTGACTCCTGGCCAAAGTCATATGTTGACTCACTTCATACAAGAAGAGAAATGGAAGTTTGAGAAGGCCAGGAAGATCAAGAAAGTGCAGTACAAGAAGGAACGCTTTCTGAAGAAAAATGTTATCTCTATGACAACTGAAGAACTTGTCACTATTTAAACTGAGATCAAGAAACTCAGTGATGAATTTGATGCATACCGCGCTGACTGGCTTGGAGCCAAGGTTCGTTTTGCGAAACTTGCTGACAACTTCACCTCAAATGTTGCAGCCCCAACGCAACAGGAAATTCCTCAGGCTGAAGCATCTGCTCAGCTGACTGAAGAACATGCCAGCACCGCTAATGAAAATTAGGTTGCTAAAGAAAATGTGAGTTCCACGGTTGATGACTGCATTCTAGCCGCTGATGAAATTGCCAGGGCATCCACTAGTGGTGCGCCTGAAGAAAATGAAGAAGTCAGGGCAACTGCATCAATTGTACCTGAAGAAATTCAACCCAATTCCTCTGCTCCTTCTGCACCTACACCAACTCCAATCCTTCCATCTGCATCAGATGTGAAGAAGACTAAGGCTGCAGAGCGTGCAGCAGTGAAGAAAAGGAAGGCATCAACTTCATCAGACTCTTCAGCCCCGAAGAAGATGAAGCCACTGAGAAGCTCGTTTGCAAACCCAATTGATGTTGTACCTATCTCAACCATGCCATCAAAGGACCTTGTTCCTTTTGATGAAGAATATGTGATTCCAAGTGAATCTGATGAAGAGAATCCATCTGCTGCTTCGTCAGAGCAGATGGATGAAGAAATTGAAGTGCATACAATCCCTTCAACACCAGTTGTCTCCTCGCCTATGCTTCAGTTTACTGCTGAAGAGGCCGGTGTTGAAGAAATGGAAGATGAAGATGTGGACATTGGCTGTACCACACCTATGCTAAGTGATGAATTTTGGGAAAGTTAGCACCCCAACTCTCCACTCTTCACACCATTGCAACAAATTCCTCAGTCCCCAGAAACTACTGTACAAATGGGATCTGATGAACCATATGCCACACCGTCTGTCCATGAAGAAATTCCAGCCACTAGTGCTAAAGATCATGTAAATGAAGAATTGAAGTCCCAGGCTGCCACTGAAGCAGCACCTAAAATTCCTCAGCCTGTGGAACCTGAGATCGAGATCCCGGAGGTTGTGATGCAATTGACTGACACTCCTCACCCCAAGCCAAAGGATCCATTCTCAAAGAAGCAGAAATTCAAGGCTGATGATTTCTTCGGCGAGCATGTGTTCTTCACTGACTACAATCCTTATGACTCTGCTCGTCTAAGGAGGAAGCGTTTCTGGATTGCAAGCCAGACAAACTTCTATTCTTCACTGCTTTTCAACAAAGACAAAATCTTCTACCATGAGCATATTCCTCACGTGGACATGGAATCATTACCTTGCTTCTCTCATGTGCTCAGTGTTCTTCATGATGCAAGCCTCCTCAACTTTTGCTCTAACATTGTTGATTGGAATGAAGAGCTTATTCTTCAGTTCTACGCTACATTGCATATCACAGGTGATCCTGAAGATATCAACACCTGGGTCTTGGACTGGATGACCGAAAACACTCACTATAAGGCACTGGCCTCTGAATTGCTTCACGCCCTGCCCATCAGTCCACCTAGTGAAGGACCTCGCTGCCTGTATCATGAACCAGAACTCACAGCTCATTACATGCAAGTGTTAATGAAGCCTTTGAAGCCCGGTCAAGCCCCAAGGACCGAATTCCTCGTGAAGGATTTACTCTATGTGCCTAGAACTGTCTATCGCAGTCTGACGAGGACAATGAGTCCCATCAAAGGCCACAACTCAGTTGATGAGGAAATAGTTGGCATCATGAAGAATCTGCTATTCAACATCATTCATAGCATTCCTATCAACTATCAGGATTTCTTCATGAGGACTCTAGCAAATGCTGCACTTTCTTCGTTTGAGCTGAAACCTTATGCACCTTGGATTATGAGATTCCTCAGGACAAGGTCTTCACTCAACTACAAGGCTGATTTTCAGAATCACCTTAGCTATCTGCCCCCGATTGAAGTCCTCAAGCAGGCCTTTACTTCCACTGATGAAAAGGGTAAGGCTCCTGCTGTCATTGATGAAGGCATTCGTCCATTGGATGGTCAGTTTCGCAAAGATGCATCTTATTCCACCAATGATGACTCTGCCACACATGACTCTACTGCCAATGCACCCAAGTCTACTCCTCAAGCAACTGCTCCTCGTGTGATGATTGACCGTGAGCTTCTGCTTAGTCTTCACCAGAAGGTGGATCGAAACCATAAATGGGTTAAGCGTCGGTTTGGTTCATTTCTTCACAACATGACTGCTACACACAATGCAGTGAAGAAAAACCATTACTACCTCCATGAAGTCTTCGGTCGCACCTAGGCTATTCTATCACATCTGTATGGTGAAGAAGATCTCAAGAAAATGGATCTCAAGGAAGATTTTGACTGACCTGCGCCTCCACCGAAGAAATACAAGAAGGTCAAGGCTCCTCCTTTGGTGTCCAGCTCATATTCTTCATCGCGCGACACCGATGAGCATGAAGACTTGGACGACACTGCGGCATGCCCTTCCACAACAAACGACCCCAACAACGCTAGCGCTCCTTCATCAACTTGATATTCTTTAGGGGCATTAGTCCTCATTTTCGATCCTTCTGGTCATTCGATGACAAAGGGGAAGAATTTTGAGTTAGTCTTCAAACGGGTCTGTCTATATGGGCGTTTTTTTGCAAAGTTACAACTCTCGCTCTTCTGGAACTTTATTGGATCGAGTTGTAAACTTAAACCCGATGGTGCTCTGATACTTTTGATGTGTTTTTCTGCATGATTATTCCTCATATATGTTTATGCACGCATGTTGAATTACATCAGTCACCATATTTCATCATGCATTTCAAATTCCTCATTATGATATGTCAAATGCATGTATGAATTACAAGATATAGGGGGAGATCTCCATGATTCTACTCTTCAAGTGTGCAATGCTTCAAAAGCAAATTCCTCATCATGCACATCTTCAGGGGGAGTTATTCTATATCTTGCAATCAAATTCCTCAATATCAGTATTTACACTTCATATGTTTATCCCCGTTGAGAACTTAACCTATATTGTCATCAATCACCAAAAAGGGGGAGATTGTGAGCGCATCTAGTGCCCCTCAGTGATTTTGGTGTATTGAAGACTTATAGGTCAAGGGACTAATGTGTTTTTGAGTTTGATATTTATAGAGAAAGTCGACCCCTAAAAATGAAGTTCTTCAACTGAAGACTTTGGACTTCTGAAGACCTTCTGAAGACTTTGAAAGTGAAGAAATTGGTGCAATCCTGAAGACTTGGTATTCATTCGAGGAACATGAAGCATGAAGACTTTTGTTTTGTTAGTTTCATTTTCTCTTTCTTGAGTCGTAGGAAACACCGTACTGTTAAAGGGGGTCGAGGAAATACTAAGGAAAAATTCCATGTGATGCTCAACTCAAAATCCTACACCTACCAATCCCTTCGAGTGAAGCCATTGGAAATCTCATACAGTTTAGTCATATTCTTCAGTGACAGAGACGAAGTTCTTCTGATCTCTGAGGAATTTGTTCTGCCTGAGGAGTTAGGAATTCACCAGTGTGGATTGCCTACATAGTGAGGAACATGATAGCCCTGAGGAATTTGATACTCAAATTTCCGACCGTTGATGTGCTTTGTGCCAGCTGTCCCAAAATATCTACCCACCTAACGGTCATATCATTGAAGGGCATTTATGTCTTATCATGTTGGGCTGCTCCCTAGGCTATAAATAGCCGCCCCCTACAACCACTAGCTGGTTGGCTGCTCCGAGAGAAACTGACACTTGTCATTTGAGAGCATCCCATCCTCCGAGGACTTTGAGCGAAAATCATCAAGTGAGGAAAACCCAAACCCAAACACCTACAAACCCCAAGTGATTGAGCATCACTTAAGAGATTGATCCTGCGTGGATCCGACGCTTGTTACCTTTGAAGACTGTGCTTCTTCCAGGCGGTTAGGCGTCAAGGTCTAGAGCATCCAAGAGGAATTGTGGATCGCCGAGTGACCAAGTTTGTGAAGGTTCGGAAGTCACCTGAAGACTTACCACGAGTGATTGGGTGAGGTCTGTGTGACCTTAGCTCAAGAAGAATACGGTGAGGACTGTGTGTCCGGGACTGTGTGTCCTCAGGTTTAAATACCTAGCCGCTCCAACCAGATGTACAACTGAGACAGCAGTTGGAACCGGTCTACCAAATCATTGTCTTCACCAAGCTCACTGGTTCTATTTCCTCAACTCTTTCATTTCCTCATAACTGTGTTGAGTGCTTGTTCATATCTTTGTTTGAAGACTTTGACTGAAGACTTTCTCAAATTCCTCAGTTCAATTTCTTCAGTCTGTTTGTCTTCATCCTGTGTTATCCTGTGCTTACGTTTTCTGTACTCTGTGCTTGTCTTCATTTCATCATGATGACTATGCTTGTGTTCTATTATGTTTATTTTTGAGTACTTATTCCGCTGCTAGTAGTTCTTCGCTAAGGAATTTCCTCACCTGCAAATTCCTCAGTGAAGAATTCATAAAAAATGCCTATTCACCCCCCTCTAGTCGATATAACGCACTTTCATTAGATTTGTACACATCGGTTCTTCCATCCTTCGAAAGGCTAGTATTGCACTTTCTACTATCAAGTTGAATGCACCGGTCAATTGAGTCGACCATGCATGATACCTCGGCCGTTTGGTGACTCGGAAGGTTCTTACCAGGTAAAGAAACACAATTGATCTCCAAGTTGGGCTGGATATCTTCCATGACTTTTTTACCCTTCAAAGCTAAGTTGGAATTTGAAGCTTCCATTGCCATCCGACGGTCTTCATTCCATGAGTTGCGAAGCATCAAAGAGGGGTATGATTTCTTTGAAATACCAAATGTGGAATTTGAATCATCCTTCAACACTGAGGAATATTGATACCAAGTTGAAGAGGGCTTAGACTTCTCTATGGTCCTCGTCAAAGGACCAAACCCACAATTCGACCGAGGAGCGACCATCTCATCATTGGGCCTTGAGTAAGAGGATACAAGCATCTTATTCTTTGACCGAGGAGATTCAATGTTAGGCTCCACATTCTTCACGGGAGAACCCATGACATTGTTTGGCCTTGAGGTATTACCATTATTCGACATAAAGGAAGAAGGTCTTAACTTGGTAGTATTCTTTTGCAGAGAATCGACGCCACTGTTAGGCATTGCGCGGGATGGATTAGCCTTCTGGGTATTCTTTTGGAGAGCCCTAGAGAAACAGGCTTTGGACTTCTCACCATTTTCCCATGGAGAAGTCATACCTTTGTTTGTCCATGAAGAACGTGAAGAGACATGTTGTCAAGTCACTGCCTTACACTACAAAAAAAAGACACATCCGTGACATTTTGGGCCGAAAGAAAAAAAATTATGTCATACATATGACACTTCTATGACGATAATTGTGACAAAACCCGGTATCATCATAGATGTGGTGGGCTCCTACTTCTATGACAAAAAATCATGACAGAAAATGGGCTTTTCGTCCTGGGCGGGCGACGCAGGTGCATGACATTCTTTGGGCCGTCCATGACGGAAAAAACCGTGGTAGAAGCGAGGGGGAGGAAAATTTTGGGGAGTTCCCGGTTACGGTGGGAGGTCGGGGGACGAGCAATGCGCGTTTCTCTCGTACACGTACGTGCGTGTGTGCGAGGCGTTGGCTCTAACTGAACCCTAGCGAGGCATTGGGCTCTAACTGAACCCGAGCGATTGCACTGCAGGCTACGCGTTACTGAACCCAAGCGATCGATCGATGGCTGTTAACTGAACCCGATCGAGCGATTCCTTCGCTACTGCTGCTAACTGAAGCCGATCGATGGTATGAACAGTGAGCGTTGCGGGGGGTTTGGATGAACAGTGAGCGGTGGCGTTGCCTCTGGATGAACATGACCCCGTGGTGTGGTGGAGGGCTGGATGAACAGTAGACGGTGGAGGGGTGCCCGTGGAGGGGTGGATGAACAGGACCCCGTGATGTGGAGGGTTGGATGAACAGTAGACGATGGAGGGGTGGTTGAACAGGACCCCGTGGTGTGGAGGGCT
>NC_041392.1:246350189-246388439 GCF_002162155.2 Triticum dicoccoides | reverse complement strand
AACAGTACATGGTGGAGGGGTGCCCGTGGAGGGGTGGTTGAACAGGACCCCGTGGTGTGGAGGGCTAGATGAACAGTACACGGTGGAGGGGTGGTTGAACAGTAGCCGGTGGAGTAGCGCGAGGTGGAGGCTGGATGAACAGGAGCCCGTGGAGGCTGGATGAACAGGAGCCCGTGGAGGCTGGAGGAGGTCGGCGGTGGAGATGAACAGTATCCCTGGAGTCCCATTTTGCGGTACGCCACACCCCTCCTGATGAACAGGACCCCCGTTTCGACCGTAGCGCTCCAACACAAGTCTGTTTCCTCCGTTTTGCGGTACGCCACACCCCTCCCGATCAACAGGACCCCCGTTTCGACCATAGGAGGTCTGTTTCCTCCGTTTTGCGGTACGCCAGACCCCTCCCGATGAACAGGATCCCGTTTCGAATGTGGCCGGTCGAACACAAGGCCGTTTCCTCCGTTCTGCGGTACGCCAGGCCTCGTTTCCATCGCCTGTTCCGTCCAAGCCCTCCCGATGAACACGACGCATTCCGTTGCCTCCCCATGAACACGACGCATTTTGTTGCCTCCCCATGAATACGACGACGATGTTGTTTCTCCGTTCCGACCCAACCATGTACACGAGCCCTGGACGTACGTATGCGCGAGTAGGCGTTCGAGACCCCGCCCGTATGTACACATACGTGGCCGTATTTTCTTTCTTGCACCCTGGCCGCTGTACGTACGTGTAAATGCTAGGTGCGCGCCTCTACTACGACACGTGCGCGCCTCTACATCGACCAGTATGTACGTACATGTTCACGACCAGAATGACAACGCTACGTACGCTTCGACCAGTTGGGTCCCGACTGTCAGGCACTTCCTTGCCTGCGAAGATGTACCTGGTCGGTCCTAGCAGTCAAGGGGTGAATCGTTTTTTTTTGCCCGGACGCACTTCCTTGCATGCGAAGATGTAGCTGGTGGGTCCCAGCAGTCAGGGGGAAACATTTTTTCACGAAATACGGTGGCCCGTCCGGTGGGTCCCGCTATCAGGTGGAGGAATAATTATTTTGCACGTAATAAGGAGGCACTTCCTTGCTGCGGCCGTGGACCCAGCTGTCAGCCTCTCCATGTACAGTCCACGTCCGATGGAAGCCGTTCCTTGACCACGTTGACCACACCGCGCCGAGAGCACCAGGGCGGTGGACGACGGTGAGGCCTAGGAAGGGGACGACGCAGAGTCGGGGAAGATGCGGCAGTGGATGCCCATGCGTAGAGGAGTACGAGGGTTCACTGGTTTGCTGCCGTGTGAGGCTGTCGTCGCTGCAGAATAACAGGGGGTGTGGGTGAGTAGAGGGATGGCCTGGCCAGCGGTGGGAGTAGTAGGGGGCGGTGAGGCCTCCGCCACATCACAGCCGGCCACGGGAGGCAGGAGCACGAGGCACGACCGGCGCTGGTTTGGGCGGCTGGAGCAAGAAGACCAGAGGTTGAAGAAGCACTACGGCCGCTGGATGGACATCGTACGGTCACTAGAGCTAGAATCGTGCATATTGACTAAGTTGACAAAGCCCTCCGTCCTCGTCAACTTAGTAGGCCCACAAGTCAGCCTCCCACCAAGGTGGGTCCCAACTAGCAGGGGGTATTCATTTTTTTAGCGTAATAAGGAGGCACTTCCTTGCGTGCGAAGATATAGCTGGTGGGTCCGAGCTGTCAGCGGCGGTAATGTTTTTTTCGCGAAATACAGAGGCCCTTTTGGTGGGTCCCTGATGTCAGGTGGAGGAATCATTATTTTGCGCGTAATAAGGAGGCATTTCCTTGCGTGTGGCCGTGGACCCAGTTGTCGGCCTCTCCACATACAGTCCACTTCAGATGCATGTCGGTCGTTGACCACGTTGACCAGGCCGCGCCAAGAGCACCAGGGCGGTGGACGACGGCGAGGCCTAGGAAGGGAACGACACAGAGGCAGGGAAGACTCGGCAGTCGTTTCCCACGCGGAGGGGAGTACGACTGTACGAGGGTTTACTAGTTCGTCTGCCGTCGCCGGAGAATAACAGCAGGTGTGGGTGAGTAGAGGGATGGCTAGGCCAGCGATGGGAGTACGATGGGGCGGTGAGGCCTGCGCGACAGCAGAGCCGGCCACGGGGAGGAGGGAGCAGGCAGTCCCACTGGCGCCTGTTTGAGCGGCTGGAGCAGGAGGAGCGGAGATTGAAGAAGCACGACGGCCGTTGGATGGCCATCCAACAGTCACTGCTTGTGCGTCAACCTTTTTTAGGAAAGCCTCAAATCTGTGGAAAACATCATACAGCCCATCTGCCATTATTTCTAATAATTTACAGCCCATTGCTAATTATTAATGTTTTTTTGGAGCCCATATTCTTTTTCTTAGCATTACAGCCCATATTGTGGCCACGGTTAAAAAATTATACGAAATTTTGCATATTTCGGTGCGGTCCGAACTATTTTTAATCCCGAAATTTCCACTCGCATTCAAACTGATTTTAAAAATAAATGTATATCAATATAAAATCCAACAAATTCTCCACGCATAAAAATTAATGTAATTTCAAATCTCGAAATGAAGAAAAGATATTTGAAACTAATTGTCGGTTTGATGTGTTTTAAAAATGTATAGCCCATTTCTCATTACTGATGGGCCATTTTCTCGACCAGCCGAATGAAATCTCTCCTCGTCTTGAAAGATTTGCAGCCCAACATGCCTGACAAAGCGACTTACTTGGAAAATCACAAAAAAACTGGGCTGTGGCCGTGGACCCAGCTGTCAGTCTCTCCATGTACAATACTCTTCTGATGGAATGTCGTTGACCACGTTGACCACGCCGCGCCAAGAGCACCAAGGCGCTGGACGACGGCGAGGCCTAGGAAGGGGACAACACGGAGCCGGGGAAGACGTGGCAGTGGATGCCCACGCGGGGAGGAGTACGAGGGTTCACTGGTTCGGCTGCGGTGTGAGGCTGCCATCGCCGCAGGGCCTGGCTAGCGGTGGGAGTAGTAGGGGCGATGAGGCCTCATCGGCAGCACAGCCGGCCACTGGAGGCAGGAGCAGGCGGTCTCCCCGGCGCTGGTTTGGGCGGCTGGTGCAAGAAGAGCAGTGATTAAAGAAGCAGCAGGACCGTTCGATTCAAATCCAACGGTTACTGCTGCTAGAATCGTTTGTTGACTAAGTTGACAAGCCCTGCGTACGCGTCAACTTAGTAGGCCCACATGTCAGCCTCCCAACCGGTGCGCCCCAGATGTCAGTGGGAGGAATCATTTTTTCGCGTAATAAGGAGGCAGTTGATTGCGTGCGGCCAGGCTAGCGGAGGGAGTAGGGTGGGCCGGGGAAGCCTGCGCGGCATCACAGCAGGCCACAAGAGGAGGGAGCAGGCAGTCCCGCTAGCGCTAGTTTAGGCGGCTGGAGCAGGAAGATCAGATATTGAAGAAGCACGTTGGCCGTGGGATGGACATCCAACACTAACTGCTGCTAGAATCGTGTGTTCACTGACAAAGCCTTGCATAAACAAGTCAGCCTCGAAATCTGTGGCGTGTACAGCCCATTTGCTATTATTTTTATATTTTTACTCATTTCTAATTCATATGGAATTTATTGTAGCCAGTTTTCCATTTTTAGAATTGCTGGCCATTTTCTGGTCAGTACCAGGGTAAAAAAATTAACTAAATATGTGGGAAATTTTGAAGATTCGCAAATTTTTGCTGGGGAACGAAATATTCTTAATCCAAAAATTAATAGCCATACTAAAACAAATTTAAAAATAAATTAGTACTATGTCATGTTAAATCCAATGAAATACGTATAAGATATCAGTGAAGAACAAAAACAAAAAAAGAAACTTATATCCCATTTGCTATAAATTTTTTGGAATTTTCAACCCCTTTTGATATTACTTTTAACAGACATTGACCATACTCTTAAGCCAGGCCGGAATGCATCCCTCCTCGTCTTGAAAGTTTTGCAGCCCAGTAATTTGGAGAAAACAAATAGGACTAGCTTGGGTATTCTTCAAAAAGAAATACTGGGCTACCTATTTTCCCAAAGAACTGGTGCATGAGCATTTAGCTTTATTTATTTATTTACTTATTTATGTTTAGGGGACCATGAGCATGTACCTGGGCCGGATTCATGTGAGAGCCTCCCTTCCAGTTAATTATGGGCTTCTCTATTGGGCCTTCATCAGTAAGCTGCAGGTTATCAACAAGTGGAAAATGTGTTCCGAGTTTTTTAAAAAAATGTGTTCCGTACGATAAATAGTATGCGCTACGTACGGTACGGGGCACTAAAGGATCGAACCATGCAACGACTTTCAAAACATTGTGTTTGTCATTCTAACAACACATTTATTCAACCAACAGACGAAATATACTACTGATTGTACATTCAAAATAGCAGCAGCAGCAACCAGGGCTGGGGGTGCAACAGAAGCAGTAAGCAGGCCAGAAGAGTGAAGATGCAGCTCTCTCTTTCAAACCAAACATCAGCCATCATTACAAAAGGGCTACCAAAAAAGAACAAGTGTATGCATCAAACTAAATAAAGATCCTACTACACCAAGTGTACGCATCTAACTAACTGGCTCAGTTAGACGTTACTATTTATTAAGCTATGGAGATTGGCTGACGGCTTGAACCAGATGGGTGCTTGACAGGGGAAACTCCAGCCAGCAGGTCGAAGTCTGATACTTGCGACCCTCTCTCCTACTTTGGGCTGCAGAGCGTGGCGGCACATATCAGGGTATGGTGCATGCAGAGACGCATGGTATGCTGTGTACACACAGTTTTGCCTGATGAACGAAACCGCGCTGCCATCATGATCCTTGCCATCGGTTATCTCCTGGTTAATCGGATATTTCAGTCCGACAAACAGAGAGCATGTACCAAGGCTACTTACCAGCCTCCAGTCAAAAATTCCTGAAGGCCCAGAGAAGCTGGGATCCTGCTCAAAGACCTTGCAGTGACTGTGATTGTATTCCGCGAAACAACACGTCCGGTACGTGCGAATGATCATCAATCTTTCGTCGTCGTCTGATCGAGCCAGGAACCACCTGCAACTGCCATGCCGCTTTTCTTTGAAAGGTTCTGGGATTAGGAAGGGTAGGGACACCAGGCGGCCTACAACATCATATCAAGTTGGAGTCAAATAAAAAAGGGCTCTTGGTTTAGTCAATCTTAAGAACAGCATGTTATGAGCATGAATATTTTTTCAGCAAATGTTGACAGTAATATAAGCAAGCCATCATGATATCATAGGAAAGTAACATACTGTTGTAACAGCCGTTTGTAGCGATGACTGGAGTAGGCCAGCAATACGTCCAGCCATAGAAGGAGTCAACAGCGTAAATGAAGCCCTTGTGTTCAATGGCATCAGAGAACCATGGAGGATGTATGATCATGCGATGGACATGTAGATTTATCCACTTATCGCAGTGACCTGTCAGATAGGCGAGACCGCGGTTGAAGAACACAATTAGCCTAAAGTCTTTATAATTCGCAGATCTTGTGGGAACTTGGCAAATTACAACCTTGAGCAAATCAAACATGGTATCATGTTGGCTACTGTAAGATTCCGAGTATTCTGGGCCATGGTGCCAAAGCAGTGCAGTGTTAATCGAAGGAAGGGGGATCAATCGCCGGGTGTAGACCTCCACGAGCATCCAGCTGCCGCGACCTTCGACGAGCACCATCCAAGACGTGTTCATGCCGACCCAGTACATCCCGTTAATGTAGTTGAGGCTGACGGGGATCGGATCGCAGTCAAGGAGGTTGATGCTCGCCACCCTATGATCGTTATGCTGCGTGACATGATGTTTCTGAAGATCAGGCGGCATCAACAAGCAAGGAGCTGGCTTAAAAAGCTCTGGCCTGAGGGCTTTGAGTAAACGGTACAGCCCCGACGAGCAAGCGGCGAGCGGCATGGTACTGAGATTGTCCACACGCGAAACAATGAGCTTGATTACCTCTGTGGGGAGCGAATTCCAGCCACTCTTTCGGCGGATGCTGCTCAGTTCTGCCATTGTTAGTGCTTGGGTTTCGGACGAGGGGGGAGGCGCCTTAGCGGGGATGGAAGATTGGACGAGATTATGTGCGGACAAAGATGGAGAAGCGAATGTGTGCTGCGGGAAGTGGACAGGTGATGATGACTATAGCACGCCGCTTGACTTACGAGACACATACCAGCAGCGTAGGGTCATGTCGATGCTAGACAACTTGCTTGAGTGATCACAGTACTGGTACTCCCTACAATGCTATGCCCTAACTTGCTTGAGTAGAGTAGTAGAGTAGGACTCTGCTCTAATACTAGCACCGAAGGAGTAGTATATTCTAATCTAAAATAGTTACAAACTTCAATGCCCGAGCATGGAACGACTATGAACCATGCTCAAAGACCGTGTCTACGTGGTGTTTGGACATGGGCGACAACCTCAACGCCAACGGTGCAGCTCCCGTTACACCGTATGTGTTTCTGTCCTTCCTGTTCGAAATCGTGGTAAAATTCATGTTTCTACTCTGTATCCTACTACTATGCTAGTCCACATGATTGGTTGTGAACGACGACTTCTTCCCCGACCTCGGCAACCTCATCCTCGACGACATGGGCGACAACGTCAACGTCGGCAACCAGTGAGATACAGGGTGTAGGAAGCGGTTTGGGAATTTGCATGCCTTTCCAACCAGTGAGATACTCCGTACAAAGTGCGACAGAGAAATAACCACAGAGAAGGAAGCTAAAAGTAAACAATCAAATGAGCATTTTTGCTTTTGTTTTGCATTGAATCGTTTCACAAGCTTGACTAGTGTTGTTTTTCTACTTTTACAAAAACCGCATCGTAATGTTAAAACGTGCATTTGCACGTACATAAGTAATGGTAGTACTCCCTCCGTCTAGGTGTATAAGTCTTCCCTCCTTCTTGGTCATGGTGCACAACCGAAGATGACTTATTGACCAAGGAGGAGGGGAAAATGAGAGATCTTAATGTTTATAATCAGTACTCCCTCTGTCTAGGTGAGCAAGTCATCTTAGATTGTGCACTGTGACCAAGGAGGAGGGGAAAACGAGAGATCTTAATGTTTATTTGCTAATTAATAGCATTGCATGCAATGAACTAACCATTGCATGTCGTGTTTGGTAGTCTCAAGTCATTAAAAGCATGCACACCCACATCTCCTATTGGTTGATATGTCAAGAAACAAGAAACGAGGTAGAAGTTAATGCACCGCGCCTAAGTGTTTTGGGAGTATTGTAGATATTGATATTTTTAGTATAAATTTGGTCATGGGATTTCATTGATGCCTGTCAAAGCGTTGACAGGTCTGCTATGCGTGACCTGAAGATGGAAGTGTTGAGCATCTCGAAGTTGATCAACAATCTTCAATTGTCAAAGATTAGCCATTCGGCCAATAAGGTGGCACACTTGATCGCTAAGTATAGCTTTGACAATAGATTAGATGGTATTCTTGTAAATAACGTACCGCCCTGTCTGGTGAATATTGTATCGAATGAGTGTACTGGTGTGGCTGGTTAATTAATATAAGGTGGTGTTCAAAAAAAGTATAAATTTGGTCAAGCACTTTGCAAACGGTTGACGGGAGTAAAAAGGACCAGAGGAAGTATCATGCATGCGGAGTAGGCAAAAAAATTGCTTGTCTAAAAAAGGCAAAAAAATTGCTCATTTATAGCCGGTCGAAATCTCAAAGGGCGCGAGTGCGCGAGGGAGGCGAAGGTCGTGGGAGGCGCGACATTTGACGGAATTAAGTGAAGTTAGATCCACGCGCCGACATGGCGTGCGAATAGGTAGAAGCTATACCGTCAGGCCTACGATATGGGTCTAGTAGACATGACATCTAGTGGGTCCCGCATAGTTCTCGAGAACTCTTTGGGGGCTTGTAGCCGTTTATCCACCGGGCAAGCCAGCAACCCCACGCCGTTCGCACGCCCTACTCGTCCCCATCTTCTACCTTACAACAGTTCGCTCCTAGTCGTCCCGTCCTTTCACATTAGTTCGCTCCCAGTTTTTTTTGCGGGGTACAACAGTTCAACTTCTCCTAACCCTCCTCCAAAATCCATGGCCTCCCAAATCTCCATGGTCGCCTCTGAGTACCAGGTTAGAGCCATCACCAGCGATCAGTTCATCGTCATCTACACACGTGGATTCGAGACGGTGAAAGCATGGCTTGCTCGCTTCCTACGCATGTTCAACAGTTCAATGGATGAGTGCGTCGCTGGGCTAGATGTTGAGTACACCACAGTCCTGGGACAAGAGAAGGATCTAAAGGACGGAGAGAGGAAGAAGCCCACCGTGATCCAGGTTTGCGTACATAACGTTTGCTTGGTCTAGCACATATGCCATGCCGACGTTGAGTGCCAGGATTTTAAGAACTTCCTCAAGGACAAAAGAGTGAAATTCGTTATTGTAGGCTTTAAGAACGACAGTGATGTCCTGCGTCGGATAGGTCTTGTTGTAGGTCAGCCCTTCAATCTCCAGAAGGCGAGCCTGGTGTCCTCCTCTCAACCTTCAATGCTGACCCTGGCAGCAGCCATGATTGATCCTTCGTACGCTAAGCTGAAGAAACCTCTCGAAGACATTAGATGAAGATCACATCCTGTACGCAGCAATGGATGCCTACCTTTGTTTAAATATCTACAAGGGTTGGATGAAGAAGCAGAGCCCAGTGTCCGGCTCAAGCAAAGAAGCGTCGGCGAAGAGGAAGAGGAAGAGGGACGAGGACGAATTCGAGGACGTGGACTCGGACTCCAAGTATGTGGCAGCGTCGTCGCTCATGCTGGTTCTACTGCAGTGTCAAGCGGACTAGTTGCTTATTAGTTTATTTTCAAGGGTGTGTTATGTTGAGGCCCCAGCAGAACTATGGGGCTGTTTGGATTGTGACTATCTTTGCCATATGTTGCCACATGATTTTTGCCACGTTTGTCACACTTGCCTTACTTGAGTTGCTCAAATGGTTAGCCATACTTTGGCTTGCCTAAGGGAATCTTGCCACACTTTTTGTGTCTATGACATGTGGGGTTCACTGCTCATAAAAAATTCCTTGTCTCAAGTGTGTCTAGAACCAAACACCTACCTAACTTGGTCAAACTTGCCTAAGGTTAGGTGTGGCAAAGTGTGGCAATGTGTGGCTAGGAACCAAACAGCCCCTATGTTTTCTTTCTCGTTATTTGAACTCTTTAGTACGTACGGTAGTACTAGTACTATGTCTTACTACTGTTCTTCTTGCAGTTGGTACTACTGCTCGTATCTTCGTGTTCCTACTGTACTTAATACGTTCGTACTAGTAGTATAATTTGGGTCAGTCGATTTGCGAAAGAAGTTCGACGGAGCGAAGGAAGAAGACCGCAGAAGAGGTGGAAGAAGCCCTTCTAGCCATCCATGTTGCATCAAACGGCTCACATGAGATGATTGACCCAAATTGCTCCTTCAGATTGCAGGATCCATGTGGCAGTCAAGGTCTCGAAGGTAGATTCTGCGTCTGCACCCGGTTTGCGGGCTCGACGCGCGCCCGACCGGCTTCCACTGCGACAGCCACCATGCGCGCCTCCTCCGCGCGGGTGGAGACGACAATGACACGCTAGTTCCTCCTCGCTGGCGTGCTGGAGCACGCGCTCGTCCTCCTCTTCGTACGCTGTGTGCATAGACGCGGCTCCACCAGCTGCTCGCGTGCTTGGCAGCGCGGCGGCATCGCGAGGAGGGACTGTAGACGATGTGAGCGGGCGAGCCTTCGACTTCATGGCACAGGGATGGCGGCGACACGGCGGTGATGGGCGAGAAATTGTTTGCCGGAGCAGGCGGGCGCCGGCATGCGCAACAGCGGCGGCATATTGATGAGTGCGCGTGTGGGAGCTTACTTTAGTTTTATATATAAGGTTGGTCAAACTTAAAAGAAAACTGTACTAGTACACGTAAACATTAGACTTAGGCAGCGCTTTTATTAGTTACTAGCTTATGTTCTTGCCCATTGTGACCAGCCTTAGTACCACGGCCATGATACGGAATCTTGTACAAGTGCGTGAACCGCGGCCGTGCGGTCGATCGAACGGTGCGTCATCGTGTTGCGCTCGAAGGACATCCACCGAACCTTTTTGTGTGTGTGAAAACAATCCTCGAATATTACTCAACTTTTTTTCCTGTGAAAGTTCTTGAAGCTGCAATATTTCCATATATTTGAATTTAGCTCCAGCTCGTGTTTATTTAGATTTGGACGTTTTAGGTGCGCCCTAGTTTTTTTTAATACTGATTTTGTGTGTGTGACTGAGAGAGAACGTGTGTATGTGTCCATATGTGTGTTGTGGCGGAAGGGCAATGTGGAGACGGTGTGCGTGTGATACAGACATAGAGAGGTGTGAATGTGCAAATGATCGTGCATGAGTGAGACATAGACAGATGTCGATATGTTGTGTATACATGAGAGAACGGTCTTCTAGTTTACTTGTGTGTATGTGTGTGTGAGAGAGAGAGACAGAGAGAGAGACAGAGAGAAGAGCATCTGTAACACAACAACCATCTCTCTCAATTCGTCCGTCCCTCGCACGGTCGCATGCAACACATGCATCAACCGCACATTTTGACACCCTCACCCGGCCCCTGCCCACCTCAAGGCCCGCACAATCTCTTTGTGAATACCCATTTCTCTCCTTAGGTTTGTTTTCTCTCAATATCTCACACACAGAGAGAGAGAGAGACACACGCAGCACAACACACACACACACACTCCCCCGAGCACACAATTCATCCCCATCCAAGGTTATACGGCGACCACTCTCGCTTGTGCTTCTTTGCACCCCCAACATGCACAACACCTCAATCTTCAAAGAGGGCAATGAGCAGATCGAAGACGGTGACCACACCGCGCTAGAGAATGCGGGGTCATTTGGAAGCAGGGTGATGTGACGACGGCTGACTGACTCCTCCCCCACCCTCTCTCTCTCTCTCTCTTGCACAAAATTACCAATCCCTCTCTCCCCCGCACAAAATTGTCAATCCCTCAACCCACGAGATCCTTCCCCTCTCATCCATGTTTTTCCTGCTCTCTCATCAAACATGTTGTCTCTTCTCCTTCCACGTATACAGAATCCAGATGCACACACATCTCATGTATATTACATGTATGCATCTTTCTCACAGACCTAACTTCTTCCTCTCTCCTTCTCTCTCTATCTCACTCTCTCTGTCTCGTTAGGTTTGTCTCCTACTCTCTCGACCACATACATACAATCTTTCCCTCCCTATCTGCTACATCTTGAAAAGCTCTCACTGCACGTTTCATTCACACATTGGGATATGTCAAAATGTTGCTTCTATAATGGCTGATGTAAAGTTATGGTTGTTCTTGTTGCATCCTACAATGTAATAACTATGAAATGCACTTAGATTCTCATTTGACTGGGATTATGTGAGTTTGAGCATGTTGTGAAGTACTATAGACCTTGTATACATCTAGGGATTCGACAATGATTGTAACTATTGAATTATATAGACCATAACATTCGAAGTCAATAGCCTAATATATTTATTTCACAATTTCAACAAATGATTAGTTCACTACAAACTAAGAAAACAAATGTGTACTCCCTCCGTTTTTATTTAAGTCCACATATTAGCATTGGTCAAAGTCAAGTTTTGTAAACTCTCAGAAAGCTTATAACAAAAAATATTAACATATACAATAACAAATAAATACCATTAGATTCATTATTGAATGTACTTTCACATCATACATATTTGTTATGGTAAATGTTTATATTTTTCTATAAACTTGGTCAAACTTCAAGAAGTTTGACTTCGGTCAAACCTAATATGCAGAGTTTACTACTACTACTCGCTAGTTGCTTAGCTGAATCACTCAACACGCCACACGGGGAGTCCAGTGTCACCAAAATTTTGAGGTCGGCGGGAAAATCTCCCGCGACCCTGATTCGAGCAGTGGGAAGTTACCATCATAGCCTTCGGAACAGGCCTACAGATGACGCTTGGTAGGGCGCTGTTTTCGTAACTTCAGGTTCACCCTACCCAGCCAACCCCACCACGGCACCCAGAGTAGTACACCTGAATACTCCCCAATTTCTATCCCCACCGCAAAATAGACTTCTCCACGGCACCGCAGCCTTCGTGCTCCTCCCCTTTACATCGGCGCACTCGTCCACCGCAGCGCATCTGCCTAATCGATGACCTCGTACGCCGCACTGGAGCCGGTCCACCGTCGTCGTCGTACATGGAGCCTCTTCCCTGGCATCGTCTTCCATGGTCTCGTATCTGCTTCCCGGAAGCCGACGCCAAGCGCAGAAGTACCACCGTCGTGGACAATGAACTGACTCCCATTGCCGACCATGACTCACAGAGGCTGCCGCGACCATCGTTCTCCTCCTCGATTGGTAATGTGTGTATTGAATCACTTAGCAGTACATGTGCAGTTCCAATTTTGTTCATACCTACCCTTCAAATTTCCTGGGTGCTATTGTTCCCGTAAAAGTAATTGGTTATAGCCTCCATTGTCCAACAGAATATCAGCTTGTAATTGTGTGTCGCTCCTGTATCGCGTTGTGCTTGGGTAGGTTTTTCATCTGCAACCAGTAGTGTGGCAAATGATAGAAATGTTTTTAGAACTAGCAAAATGCACATGCGTTGCACGCGTCAAGATGCATTTGTATGAGTAGTTTATCTTGTTGGAGATGCTCTAACATGGCAGACGAGTGCTTTAATGTTGCCCACAAGATGCGCGAGTATTACTAGTAGTATATTTTTCTTGCCATGTTGACATTTTAAAACCACGAGTGCGAACATGCAGAGGAGCAATGAAGATCAAACACGGGATATTCGGGACATCTTCAAGGAGCGTGGCAAGTTAAAGAGGAGCTGCACCGAACCTGTAAAATGAGCTTCCGTAAGTAACACCCTTTCAATTACTTCCGTGTAGCCTCGTGTTCTTAGATGTGTATATGTTGTAGTTTCTATTTCTCTTAAGTGTGGTGTTCTTCGATGTGTAATAAGAAGAGTCTTAATCATACTAATGCTTTCGTTTTTAGCTTGATGTAGGAAGTGGGTGTTCTCACCTTGTAGTCTGTTTTTATTTATTTATTCCTTTTGAATTCACTTCTTCGAGTTCTGTTTATCTGGCTTCTACTAAATGGATCTAGGTTGCTCTGAGTATTGATCTAAAAAAGAAGTAACTTCATGTCAGGATGCAGTTCCTGCGAGGAGGGAAGTATGGTCAACCTCGAGATCATGTTTCCAAAATGAGGCTGGATTACACACAAGGTGCCAGTTCCCTAATGATGCTGGATTAGACACAAGGTGCAAATTCCTAGATGATGCTAGATTACACACAAGCCAGGTGGAGTTGTCAGTTGTTCGTGTCCTCGTGGCATTAGTAAAGGCTGAAAGAAAGCGTGCAGCAGCCCTTGAGAATGTAGCTGAGTTCCTGAAGAAGCGAAAAGAGCAATCAGATGCTCTCTTCACCCAAGCCAAAGAAGAGATGGAAGAAGCCAAAAATAAGCTAGCAGAGGCAGAGCAGGCTAGGCGTCTCCTGCTATCTAAAACTGTTGTCAATACAAAATTTCCTTCATAATAGCTAGGTTCAAATGTTTATCCAGTCAGCATGCATGTTGTGATGTCCGTGCATCTACTGATGTGGCACAAAATGTAGTTTTCGGGTCATGTAATAACAGCAATTACTTTCCAAACAATAACAGATGAAGCATTGGACATGGTATAGTTCACGCGCAAGCCCGACATTCCGAGTTCAACTTCCACATCAAACTCATGTTCACAGATATCTGCACATTCATACATAATGTCCACAACCATGATTCACTTCAAAGCCAAAAAAAATGTGAGGAGAGTTATAAATAAAGAAAATCCTGTACTAGTTCCTGCTACCAGTGCGAGCACAACAAGTCAAGACCATGCATAAATTAATTATATTGTAGTCATTTTTTTTGTTCTAAAATGCCTACTGGCTCGCGGAAGGACGTGTTGCCGGCACACGCGCGGACTCAATGAAGGCAGGCGGGGTAGTCTTAAGCTGGTTGCACGTGGCGAGGAGGCGTGCTCAGCCGGTCCTGCAGCGAGTGCGGCCCTCTTGGCCGGTGCGCCGGTTCAATGCCTGCGCTATGAGAGGTCGCGTCCGTGTCAGAGCAATCACTCCCTCCAGTCCTTTTTTGTTTGGGTATAACAAAATCTCGTTTTCCATTCACATTTTAGTGGTAGGAGTTGTGTGTGTGTGTCTGAGAGAGAGAGAGAGAGAGAGAGGAGACGGTAGTTGGGGTTGTCTGATCGGTAAACAAATGAATAATGTCAGTCTGGGATGGAGACGAAAAGGAGACCGCAACAAATGTTGTGTCTACAGGAGAGATAGAGAGAGTAATTTTAGTGGTATGAGTCATATGTAGAGACATATAGGGTGTGTGAGAGAATCCCATAGAGAGAAAGACAAAGTGAAAGACGAGTGGAGACTGTGTCTTTGGCGGTGGAAAAGAAAGCTTAGGTACCGAGTGATACCAGAGAACAGTAGAGACGTGAGAGATAATGAAAACCGTGTAATTTATAATGATAGGGAGAGTGTGACACTTCTCAAGGGAGACGTCGAGAGACCATGTTTGCGAGGATAGGAGCAACATGAAGTGAGTGTGCGGGTGAGCTGGAGAAAAGAGAGTGATAGCTACCTGAAGGAGCATGCATGCGAGAGAGATGGGCGTGAAAGGAGTGAACAAAAAAGGGATTCAAACATTTGAATTCGACATGATGATACATGTAATCCATACTCGAACCAAAATTGATCTATCAAACATGCATATCATATGAATTCACGCACATCTATGTTATTTAATATGTAGATATTACTGATCCATACATTTTAGTAGAACATAATTTGGTTAAAATTTTTCGAATTCAACCTTAAGATTTCGAGATCGTTGTATTTGTAGATCATATTATACATATAAAGGAGCAGAATTCTTTGTTGTGCTTTTGAAATTATATATATATATATATATATATATATATATATATATATATATATATATATATATATATATATATAATGATGTATATAGAATGTAATTCCAATTGAAAATGGATCCCGCCCGAAAAAAATAGAATACAAATGGGATTTGAATTGAGTTAGCACAGTAAACGTGCACTCTGCAAAATTTGAACGAAGCGGGGAAAGTCGTAGTAACCGCCCGAAACCAAAATCTGCGAGATGGAAATCACTACTGCCTATCCCTGCCACGCAAAGCCTATATGCTGGATTTCTATAGGTTTCGATAGGGGTAGGTTTGTAATTTCACCCAAACGTGACGTAACCGCCTCTCACCCGGATTCATACACGGTGGGCACCAAAACACAGTGTGTCCTCGGCCGAAATCGACTCCCTCCCCGATTCATATTCATACACGGTGGGCGCCAAAAACAAACTCTCGTCGGCAAATATTCGGTGTATGCGAGATTACCGTCCTATCCCCGACCGACTAGTGTTGCTGTGATGTAGTAGAAATTTGAAACGGGGGCTAAGTTTGTAAATTTCCTCGCATTTGAGACAAGCGCGCCCTGAATACATGGTTCCCCCTTCCTCTCTACCTCCCTTTTCCCCATTCGTACTCCGTGGGCGCCAAAACACCCTCTCCACCCCACCCTCCTCCGTCCGCCGCCGTCCGCCACCCCATCCACCACCGTCCTCCTCCACCATGCCGGAGCTGATACCCTGACGCCGCCGTCCATTACAAGACATCGACCTCTCTCATCCACGGCTTCGGACTAGGATCCTTGCATCTCGTCCTCTCACTTCATCCCCGCTGTCGTCCACCTTGCCGGCGCCGCTCCTACGACCATCTCGTCCACCGCGCCCCGCCGCCACCGTCTACCCTCCTAGATCTGATTCCACGCCGCCGACAGCCATCACTACCGCAGCACCGTCAAATTCTTAGCAGATGCCTACACGGCGCCGCACCAGAGGCGGTACTCTTTCGTATCTGCTCAACTTATTTATCGCAGCAAGAAAATAGATCGCCACTGCTTTACTCTGATTTCTTGTCTTGGTTGCGAAGTTGCCTTTGTCCGGTTGCACCTTCAGATCCGCCATGGCATGCTCAACACCATACTCGCAATGCTTATGGTTTTCCCCTTTTATATTCCACACTAGTTAAATCATAGTAGACTAAATTTCAAAATTGGGTCAGTCGATTTTTCAGAGCTCGCCGAAGTTCGCCGGTGCGATCGAAGGGGCTCGGGTGGTTGTGGGGCCTCGCCGAACGAAGAAAACTCGACGCGGGTGGGGTTGGGGTGGGGTGGGGGTGGGGTGGCGGAGGAACACATGCGGTGGGGGCCAGTGATCCGGCCGGTGGCCCGTGCGGTGTTCTTTATGGGAAGAATCAGAGACGAGGAAGAAGAAGGGTTAGGAGACGTAGGATCTTCATCCAACCGCCTGAAATGGTCGAGAGACAACTAGGAGTTGCATTCTTAATGCGCTCTGGTTCATCATGTGTGGGCACTACGTAACCAACATTTTATTATCCAAAATCTGCTTGCTCTTCTTTACCATGTTCCTCTTCCGTTCTTCTTTAATATGTACTCTCTCCGTTCCTAAATACAAGTCTTTGTATAGATTCCACCATGGACTACATATGGAGCAAAATGAGTGAATCTACACTCTAAAATGTACCTGGATTGATCCATAGTGGAAATCTCTACCAAGACTTATATTTTGGAACGGAGGGAGTATGATAGTAGTACAGTATGTTCCTTGTACTGAAGATGAGCAGGGACATTTGCAGTGTAGAGGTCTATACGGTCGGTTGTGATGGACACTTTGAGCCTCTTTGATTCATAGGATCTTGTAAACATAGGAATAGGATTTGTAGTGGCCTGCCCACTTGAATCCTATAAGAATAGCAAGGAAATGCGGGGAGCTGTGTCACCTTTGAGAGTTACATTGATATTAACAGTACCGCAACTTCACTTGAAGAGAGCTGGTATCCGAAGCCTTTCTAGTCGTATCGGCAATACTAGCACATATATTCCAGCAAGTTCCACTTTGCTGATTTTACTCTGATGCTTAAGGTTTTCCCGTTATATCTACACTATGATCTGTGTAGCTGCTTTGTGTTGCACTAGCAGCAGTTCACTCTTGAAGCTAAACACTGCAATGACTTACAAAATTGGCACCAAGGCATTGAGTGCCATTCTGGATGCAATGGAACTCATACGCTCCCCACCTGTTGATTCTTGTTCAGAATATCATCCTAATGACTATTCTAACCTCAAGGAGTCAAAGGCAGATGGCTTGTCTTGTTCACCCATCAAGGTGCCTGTTCTAATTTGGCAATGTTTTATTGATCGCGGGTATCTTGCATATGTTGTCTTGCATTTCTTCTACTTTGTTGCACCGCCATCTGCTTAGTTTACTCATCATATATGTCGAGATGCCATGCCCATCCATTATCAATACATATTCCATCTGTCATCATACCATGTTTTTTCACTCAAATGTTGTTCTTGTGCATCGGACATCAAAAAGGAAGAGGGTGATTTCCGAACCTGAAGGAGCACCAGCAAAGTCCTTGAAAAACGTGGTGGTGCCGGAGAAATCAGACAGCACCCCACTTATATTGGTTGTACAACCAGTGACACAAAACGTAGGACCGACTCCAGCAGACTGTACCCATACTTCACTGGCCACACCACTAGCCCCACCACACAGGACCTGCACTCCAGCAAAAGGTATACCGATTTCATTTGCCATAGCACCAGCTGTACCACAGAAAAATCCCACTCCAGCAAAAAGTACAGCAAGTCCACCGGCCGAAGACCTATCCCAACTGCAGAGACGGCCAATTCCTGCAAATTGGAACCCCATTCCATTTATTCCCAATTTAAAAGACAATGCTTTCAATGTTGTTAGGGACTACGTGCATATATTCCCATCGTGGGAAGATTATTGTGAAGACAAACACCATTTTCACATCTTCCTGTCCAACTTACGTGTAAGTGCTATTCTTCATGGTTATTATTTTCCTGTTTTCTGATGATTGAACACATCAATGATTTGCATTACATTGTTGTAACTAGGCGAGGGTCAATCTGGATAGTCACGACGAGCAAAGCTTGCTTGTGCTCTTCAAGGAAGCATTGCAGCAGTATCGGTGTTACCTGAGGAAATCACACTTTGATGGCAAGTCTATAAACGAATTTCCGGTGAAGTCTCTTGTGCTAAATTTAGAAGACATTGAATGGAAAAACCTTGTTATGCACTGGTCTCGTTCCCAGGATGAGGTACTGTCTATGAAATCACATGACAATTTGAACTTCTACTTTTCCGCATGTGCCTTACGGATCTTTTTTGCAGGAAATCTGCTCAAAGAAGAATTCCGGTTTGACAAGAACGACAGGATATCGCAAATATGCTGCCCGTTGCCTTGCTCTTGTTAGTACTTGTTGCCCTATACCACTGTACTTGCATACATACCTGGTTCATTATGTGACAGCAGTATGCATGATAGCTTGCTTATCAATTGTTCGCTCCAAATTATCTGATCTGTATGAATGGTCACATTAGTGTAGAATATATCCAATGCCAATGTTTTTTTAGCTCTGCATTGTTCTTGTAAGTACATGATGTCCTTTATCAGTGTACTTATAATGACAGGCAGTTGCTCATGTATCATCACTCTGCAGCTTATTTTCCTTTGCCCTCCATTTTCTACACATCAGATCTATATTTACTCTTACCGTAAGGTTGGTACTGAAGAAGTTTAGCTGTGCATTGCTCTTAGCTGTGCCTTTTGCCTGTATCGCTGCACTTACATTTATAGCTACTTGGTTATGTAGCATCACTCTTCATCTTATCTTAAATATTCTCCATTTTTTTCGTATATTATCACATCTATATTTACTCTTAACAAAATGTAGAATAAAGGCAATGCTTTTGAAGAAGATTCTGTGGTAAACTTCTTGAATTGCCCCCCCCAATCAGCATGGACACGGCCTTTATAGAGCCTGTCTTCACCAATAATGTAAGTTTGTCCATCTCAAGCCTTCAAACTTTGTTGTATATATTTGGTTAGGCATGACTGCAACAGCTATTTATTTTTGGTGTTTGCATCAAATTGCTTGTTTAAAGTTTATTATATGTAGTTCATAAACAAAAGTTCATCCTTTCTCAATTTAAGTTTTCAGTTGTACAACCAAGTTCCTTCTTCATACCATGTAAATTAAACTATACAGAGCAAGTGATCTTCTTTTGCACTGCATGTATGCTTCTGTTCTTCATCTGTAATCCAGTGGTGTGGTGAACCTACCCACTACAGCACAATGTCATATTCTGCAATGTCTTAACTATGAAAAATGTCATATCATTCTACTATTATTTAAACCGTCTCTTTATTTGCCAATCTGAAATGGTATAAATTGACAGCACACTAACCATTGATACTTATGAGTTCTTGATCTGTAATCCAGTGGTGTTGTGAAGCTGCCAACTCCTTCACAATGCCATTTCCTTCTATGTCTAGACCTGAACAATACCATATTGTGTTAATGCAAATTTAAACTGTGTCACTTTATTCGTCAGTAGGAAATGTGATGAATTGTCAGCACTGATACTTTTATGTGCCAAACCTGTCATCTGTCTGCTTGTTTATCTTTCAGAGTGAGGAAGATATAAGTGTTGAACAAGCGCAGTCTCATCATCTTGCTCAGCTGCTTGCGCTGCAGCTCCCCAGCAGGGATAACCTTTCTTGAACTCTATTGAAGTGATGTCGGTTTTGTATATTATTTTGCCGGCGTGTTTATTTGCACTGGTGGCGGTCTTTGATGCCCAGTGTATGTAATCCGCTGTCTGCTTGTGCTTTATTATCGTAGTGGCGAACTTTGATGCCCAGTGGATGTAATATGCCATAATTTCTTTATTGTATAGTATAGGTTTTTTCCTATTCACGATGATGCAGTTATTTTACTGTATATATATCCTGTCTTCGCAGTAAATCGGCCAAACCGTAAAATTACGGTACATAATCGGGCCGTCATGCAATCACGATGTAGGTTGGGCCTAAAATGTGTCGATTAGCTCACGGGCCGGCAGCAGCCTGAAATGAACCCCGGCCCATGGTTGTGCGAATCAAATCACGGGCTTTAACAGGTCGAAAAATTGTCTCGGTCCTTGTTTGGCCCAATCAGATATCGGCTGCGAGCAGGCCGGATGCAAACCGGGCCGTAGTTAGGCCCAACTATATGACAGGCTTTTAATAGGCTGAAATTAATATAGGGCCGAAATGCTAAACGGGCCCTTAACAGGCCAAAACTAATATCAGACCGAATTACTAAGTGGGCCTTTAGCAAGTGGACCCAAAAGCATAGAGTCCAGTTGACGGGCCGAATCTGATATGGGCCATAATTAGGCCCAAAACCTCTTAAAGGGTCGGACCTGATCCGGGCCGTAATTTGGCCCAGAACGTGGTAGGCTTTTAACGGGCCGGATCTCATATGGGCCACTATTAGGCCCGGAGCGTGGCAGGCCATTAATAGACCATATCAAATATGGGCTGGCATTTGGCCCAAAACATGGCAGCCAGTTAACGGGCTGGCCTACTAGGGTCCTCAAAATCTTGTGGGCCTACAGCAGGGCCGGCCCATTAATGTCGGCGAAATCTCGTGGGCCTTTAGCTGGGCTGGACCATTATGATCCGCAAGAATTTTGTGGGCCTTTACCTGGGCCTGCCTATTATGGCACACAAAAATCTTGTGGGCATGTACCTGGGCCGACCCACTATGGCCCGCGAAATCTTGTGGGCCTTTAGCTGGGCTAGCCCATTATGATCCGCAAAATCTCGTGGGCCTTTAGCTGGGCCGGCCCATTATGGTTCGCAAAATCTTGTGGGCCTTTAGTTGGGCCGGCCCATTTAAACTTGTTGGGCCATGCCACGTGTCGACGTATCATAGGCGCCTTCTGTCCGGTGAGTGGATGACATCTGTCCCGACGATGAGCCGACACGTGTTTCCTCTAGCCAATGATGATTTTACACGTGGAAAATCCCCATTGGTCGGGGCTGTTAACGGGTTATCGGATCCAAAACCCGACCCGATAGCTTAACGGTGTTCTATTACGGTGGATGCCATGTGTCGGTCACCCTTGACAAAAGCACTTCTGTGACACACGATTTATCATCATGGAAGTGGACACTTCCGTGATGATAATTTTGGTAATGTCATGGAACACTTCTACAACAGCATTGGTATGACTATCTTGATTCTGTCATAAATTTGACATGGATGTACATGCATGACAAACAAAGCGACCTACTGTGACAAACACGTATCATCACGGAAGTGTATTTTTTTGTAGTGTTAGCATGCCTAGGCTCCTCAAAAGGAAATTGGGGTGGTTTTTTTGTTGCAACATTATTTTGTTGAGGTCTTTTGATAACATTATCATCACCTCTTTCATTAGCATGGTTATACGCTACCCTAAACGACTGTTGAGTTCTCTGCAATTGTTTAAGGCACTTCTTCTTGAGTTTGCCTGGTGCCTTCCTTATGGATGGCTTTCTCAAGATTGGACCAAAGTGGTTGACACTATATTGTTTTCGACTCCCCATTTTTCTTTGAATAGTCACTACAAAAAATTGAAGAAAATGTGTAAAATATACTATCTAAACACACAAGCAACTTGTTAGCTAAATTTTACCACAAAAGACAACGCTAACTTGTAACACAAAATACACTTTTACAATAGTGCCAATCTAATGGCAACATAGTTAAATTGGTGAAGGGGGCTCCATTATATGAGATTGACCAAGTTTTGTCACATCAACACATTTTGCACCATGTATATCAAAGTGTGAATCTTTGTAACGATAGGGCCCACGAAAGTTGCACTTATTCACAGTAGGATTTTGTGATTGACAAGAAAGAGCCTAGTTTGACAACTTGGATTCATCTATTATTAACCATGAGTTGTCTTAGGTGCTTGTCTTGGGTGCACACATTTGAGGAATGACCTCTATCTAATGTGTTTTTACTCATTCATTTTGACCCTATTTAAATGTGTGGGGCTTAGCCATGCAAAAAAGTAGAAATTTGATGGCATGAAAGTACTAATACAAGTACAAAAAAAACTTTTGTAATCATATTTTACAAGTACAAATAAGTAACACGAGAACTTTTTTGGGACATAATTGTCCAAAGTTGCATTCTTAGAACATAGATTCTTTTCCCTTCATAGTATCCATATGAATCAAACCTTTAGTTTATATCTCGACTAATTTTATAAAGCTCTACTCATGCTAAAGATTAACTATTTAAATTTATTCAAAGTAGTGCCATCCAAATTGAATTTACAATTTATTCACTCTTATATTTCTTTATGGAGGGAGTATTTGCATCCAATAAAATTTATTTGGTTTTGGTTTTTTGCTACCAATGTATGTAAGGTTCTCGTGCTTGGGAAGGGCACACATAGTTTCCTAAGGCCCCTCCAAGCTAGCAAATCACTTACGCAAGTGCCTCCTCACTGCTTACTATGTCCTCCTTCAGAAGAATACTTAACTACCTTTGCCTCCACCCTTGTCATTGATTTTGACACATTACCCTTGTTTTTATGACCCCACCCGCTACTACACAACCACGAATCAACCTATAGATGACACGCCACCGACTGTTGCCATAAACCTAGGCTCCTGTGCATGAGTAGGGCACAATATGACAATGAATTACATGCAAAGCATCTTGAGTTTTGATTCAAGTGATACGAGAGAGTTTTATGGTCAAGAATGGAAAGATTCTCCTAGCAAAACAATGAATTTCTACGACAGATTTTACTTCTTTACTAATGCCCAATCTTAGTTGCATGGCAAATTTAGAGGATTTTGAAGAATTGCGCTTAATACAATATCTACACATAAAAAACGCTAGTGTTAGAACTATGTCCAACCATAAGTGCTTACTTGTTTATGCTCCAAAACTTTTGCAACCATCAAGGAACTAAAGTGAATTAATTTATGGAAACCATAATTTTAGCTGCTTGGGCTATTTGGATCATGCAGAACAACAAAATTTTCAAGCATGGTGATCAAACTCTATTTAAAGGCAAGCTTTTTTCAATGAGCTAAATTTAGACATAAGATCAAGAAGAAATGTAGGCCTTTTATTTTTCCTTTTTTGGCTTCACTCAAGCCTTGTAATGACCTTTGTTAATTTTAATTATTGTATAAAAATTGCATTGGGGTTTAACCCTACTATTTTCCTTCTCAAAATAAAATATAACACCTACTCGTAGAGCATAAGACATTAATTAAAAGTAATTCATGTTGAGAGGAGATGTTCAAGACCATGGTCAGTTCGATCTAGTACTGCTCTTTGGATTCAGGCCTGGTTAAGATTCAAATTTCTTAGTTTAGCACCTTATCTTGGAAGCTTGCTCATGAAGGCCTGCGTATGTTCGCCTTCTTGAACGGGATGGATTGACATGCACATATCTTAGCATCGAGCATAGGTTCAGCATCCTACTCAATATATTGAATTCATGTTTCGCTGGATCAATGGCAAATCAGACTAATCAACATGAAGTTATGCATGCATGGTTGATTCCTTCTTTGATTTACTATTTCTAGGGTTAGTTAAATTATATGCACCGCCCCCATCCAATTATGCCCTGTTAAATTGGATCAATTTCCAACAAAAGAGCAGCACAAAACAACATGTGTATCACTAGTGCAGAACCGGGCTTTAGCGCCGGTTCGTAAGGGCCTTTAGTGCCGGTTCCACAACCGGCACTAAAGAGTGGGGACTAAAGGTCCCCCCTTTAGTACCGGTTCATCATGAACCGGCGCTAAAATGCCACCACGTCGCACGAGCCAGGCCCGGGTGCATGTAGGATATTAGTACCGGTTGGTAACACCAACCGGCACTAAATGTTTGGGGTGGTTTAGGTTTTATTTTTTATTTTTCCATTAATTTTGTGTTTTCCATTTAATTCTTTTTTGTTTGTTGGTATTTTACGATACTACGTATTGTACACGTTATGCATATATATAAATAGATTTTCTCGTAGAACCGATCATATATATATATATATATATATATATATATATATATATATATATATCATTGAATGTCTCACAACCACCATTAATTATTCACACATACACATGTATATATATACAATTTCTCCTACATGTTGCCTTGGTGCCTTCGGAGGACGATGACAAGTGGTTCATGGGGGCGGTAGCGGGTAATAGTTTTCTCCTTTCGGATCTACGACCTGGTCGAGCAAAAATCCCGTTATTTCCTCTTGAAGTGCTAGTATGTGCTCCATTGCTAGGAGCTTCTCCCGCACCTCTTTGAACTGTTAAGAAGGAGATCAGTATGCATGTGTATTAGTTGTGTGACTAGATATTGATAATCATGTAAAAATTGTGAATAGTTTTCTGGCAAACGTACCCATTCCTGTCTTCGAGATTTGCTCCTTTCGGACGCCATCATGCGAATGTTCTCGCAAACGTAGTATGCACACAGATTAGTCCCCAGAACCTGCTTCATGGCCTTTACGAGAATGGAATTTAATCAGATAATAATTAATCAAGCATGCTAATTAATTAATGGTATTGATACAAGAATTAAAGAGATGGTAAGCTAGCTAGTAATACTTAATTACTTACCTTGGGTCGAAACCAAAGCAGCTTTTGTCGCCATTTGCCTGGAGTCACCTTGATGAACTTTTCCCAAGCCCTGCCCGCCAGCAAAGAAAATGAATAAAGGGGTTATTAAATAGTTGATATCAGGAAATGACGAACTGATTAAATAGGCCGAGATATAGTTAATAATTATTGAAATTACCTGCCGACTATCCCCTTCACGATGGCGAAGTCACTTTGTTCCTTAAGTAGTGAGTCCAGTACTTCAACTGTTCCTTTATCAACTTTAATGATTAATAAGATCCAGTGGAAACTGCATGCGCACACGTTTGCATGTCTTAATTAAGCGGGCATGTGCACAACACTAATCAACTAGCCTAAACCCTATACACTTAATTATTAACATCTAGCTAGCTAGTAAGCAAAAACAAAATTTGTAGTACAAGACAGTGTGACTTATTAATGGTATTTGGGTCAATGAACCCAATGCCATAGCGTCCAGATTTTTTCATTCAATACATCTTCATCCTGCATAATACCACAGAAAAGAATATAGTGAGGATAATTACAGGTAATGATTGATCAAAATGATCACTACAGCTAGCTTGAGACTTAAATTACAAAAATAAATCACTAACAAACAATAGCAACTGACGAGAGATTTGTCGAGTGCGTCTTGATTGAATAATTGAAACAGTTCTGTATACTCAATGGCCAGAGCATTCTCATGGAAGTAATGCTCCTCCTTGACATTCACCATGAGGGACTCTCGATTGGAAATCTTGGTAATGTTCAGGTACCATTGATGCAATTCATACATTCTCGTCAGGAGGTTCTTGACCTCCTCGGGCTCGACCAAAGGTTGTCTGCGGACATATTTCCATTTTATTTCCTCCTCTCTAAGCGGAGACATGGGCTCGATGTCGAGGAGTTGTCCAATACTGATACCGAGCATTTTAGCATTCCTTATATGCTCCTCGGCTATTACCAAATTGTTCAGCTAGGGAACGGTTTGCCCACAATAATATAGGGTGTGCGTACTCTCATGTGTTGTTGGCATAACAAGCGGGGGGATTGATTGCGCCGCCTGTTCTCCCAGCTGGGGAACTGTTTTCCCGCATTTTTTGGCAGCAGCTTGTTGGCTCGAGCTCGAGCTCGCTTCCTTTTATAGTCGTGCTCGATGTGCCTTCCTGATTTGGCACTCATAGTCTGAGTCAACATGCTTGGGAGCTGGTGGTCTAGCCATATGAATGAAGTGGTCAATCTTTTCCTCAGGCACTTTCTCCCTTGGCGGCGGTGTCGGTTTCGGTCCAAAATGTGCTGCCACTTGGGCCTTCACTATGGCTTCGTTTTACTCCTCTGTCATGTCATAAGGCCTCTGAGGAAGAGGACCGAGGCTTCTTGGACCATATTTATATCGCTTGCCTCCGCCTGTACCTCCTGTACTACCTCGACACATACCGCTACGCACCATAGCAACGGCGTGTCTCTTCTGCGGTTGCTGAGGCGGCGGAGAAGGTTGACGTGGCTGAGTTGGAGTAGGAGTCTGCTCACGCATTGGTGGACTTGGAGGAGCGGGAGTCTGCTGACACGATGGCGGACTTCGAGGAGGAGTCGGCTCACTCATTCGTGGACTTGGAGGAGTGGGAGTCTGCAGACAGGGTGGCGGACTTCGAGGAGGATTCGGCTCACGCGTTCGTGGACTTGGAGGAGTGGGAGTCCCTTGACTCGGTGGCGGACTTTGAGGAGGAGTCGGCTGACGCGGTGTCGGTGGCCTTCGAAAGATGATGCAATCCTTTCTCCATAGGATGATACGATGTATGGCCTCTCCCAGTGTGTGCTCATCGTCACCTCCAGGAATGTCAAGCTCTAGCCCCGAATATTGGTCCACCACCTCATCAACCAAGACACGAGCATAGCCCGCTGGAATCGGGGTGCAATGGAAGGTTGCTTCGGGGGTATTTGTAAAAGCAAGGGCGTCTGCCACCTTCATGGATATGTTCTTCATTTTGAAGTGTAGCTCACAGTTAGTGTTCTCTATGATGTCATCCACAGGGTATGTATCCAGTAGTGCGTCGCCCGGCGTGGAACCAACGCTGCTTCTCGGCATGGATGGGACGGTGCTATCCAATGCTGGATGATCATCCGCTTGCTGCTGCCGCTGCTGAGACCCCCTTTCCTGGCTAAGTGAGTCGATCTGCTGCTGCTGCTGGAATTTGAGTGCCAAGTCCGCGTGCCTTGCTTCTAGGCCTTGAAGGCATTCTGCGTCCTGCTTCCTCTTCTCCTCCTCCAGCTTCCTCTTCTTCTCCTCCTCCCTCTTCTTTCTTGCACGGCTCCTGTAGTCGTCATTCCATTCCGAAAAGCCCTCATACCAGGGAATAACGCCCTTGCCTCGTGTTCTTCCTGGGTGTTCAGGATTTCCCAGGGTGCGCGTAAGCTCATCGTTCTCTCTGTTGGGCGTGAACACCCCCTTTTGAGCATCTTCTATTGCGTCAAGTAAGTTTCGTTTGGCTCCTTTTAGACTTTCCTTCTTCGAAACCTCGCCTGTCTTCGGGTCCAATGCCCCCCATGCGCATAGAACCAAGTTCTGCACCTGGGGGGGCAGTTCCTGGTAACCGGATTGACCCCTGCATCCTCCATATCTTGCTCAGACTTATCCCACTTAGGCATTCCCGCCGCGTAGCCACCTGGCCCTAGCCTATGGAACTGCGTCTTTTTTTGCGGCACTGGCCTTGTTTTTTCTCGACCGTTCCTTAGATAATTCTGATTCCTTGAATTCCACGAAAGCGGGCCAGTGTTCTCTTTGCTTCTCCAGTGTTCCCGTGAATTCAGGAGTCTTCCTGTCTGCAGCGAGGTAGTTGGCCCGTACAGTTTTCTTGTGGGTGTTGAATGCAATTGCCATCTTCTTAAGAACAGCGTCCTTGACTTTCTGCACATCTGCATCAGTGAAATAATCTGGTAGGGTGAAATGTTCCATGAGAGATTCCCACAGGTTGTCTTTTGCTCTGTCATCGACCCAAGTAACATCTGGACGTTTAGTTTTTGGCTCTTTCCATTCTTGAATGGAGATCGGGAGTTGGTCCTTCACAAGAACTCCGCACTGACGAACGAACTTGTTCACAATGTTCTTAGGCGTGAGGGGTTCGCCACAAGCTTTGATGGAATCGATGTTGTACTTTACAACCTCCTTCAACTTTTTTCCCGGGCCTCGCTTTCTCCTGTTGTCTGTAGAAGCAGATTTGCTCGATCCGGAGGGCTGAAAGAAGAAAGATCGATTCGTTAATATATCTTCAAATCAAAAAAACATGTGATGATCACTAGATGCCTGCTTATATAAATATACCTTGCCGGTAGTCTTTGTTATTTCAAGATCAACATTGTCTGTGTCATTGTCGGTGTCAAAACCGGCGGATCTCGGGTAGGGGGTCCCGAACTGTGCGTCTAGGTTGGATGGTAACAGGAGGCAGGGGACACGATGTTTTACCCAGGTTCGGGCCCTCTTGATGGAGGTAAAACCCTATGTCCTGCTTGATTAATATTGATGATATGGGTAGTACAGGAGTAGATCTACCACGAGATCAGAGAGGCAAAACCCTAGAAGCTAGCCTATGGTATGATTGTTGTTCGTCCTACGGACTAAAACTCTCCGGTTTATATAGACACCGGAGAGGGCTAGGGTTACACATAGTCGGTTACAATGGTAGGAGATCTACATATCCGTATCACCAAGCTTGCCTTCCACGCCAAGGAAAGTCCCTTCCGGACACAGGACGAAGTCTTCAATCTTGTATCTTCATAGTCCAGGAGTCTGGTCGAAGGTATAGTCCGGCCATCCGGACACCCCCTAATCCAGGAGTCCCTCAGTAGCCCCTGAACCAGGCTTCAATGACGACGAGTCCGGCGCGCAGATTGTCTTCGGCATTGCAAGGCGGGTTCCTCCTCCAAGTACTTCATAGAAGATTTTGAACACAAAGGTAGTGCCCGGCTCTGCAAAATAAGTTTCCACATATTGCCATAGAGAGAATAATATTTACACAAATCTAATCTGCTGACGTATTCCGTGGCGTGACATCACACCACGGCCAAGTCTTTATTCGAATCGTTTTATTGTTCTACCTCAGCGCGTTTAGCGAGGCGGTTTCCTTGGCATGTCTTGTTAAAGCAGAGATTGTGTCCCCTTATTCCAGGATTCTCATCAATACGGGCGTGGGTAACCCAACCGCGCCATTGACTACGGCGCTAGGGAGACAAGCGAGTTTTACCAGGCTGGTGGGGGTGCATGGTCGCGTCTGCCCATATAAGGGGATAAGGATCCACCTTTTCATCCACGCCTTCTTCCTCCTTTGCCTATCTATTTCCGCGCACTCGAGCTCCAGCGCCCAAGTCCGCACACCCCACCTCAACCTTCTCCGGCCATGTCCGGAGCGGGAGGCAAGTGGATGGTCTCCTCCATCACGGAGGGACACATCAAAAGACTGAGGAAGGCCGGATACTTGTCTAACGACATTGCGCACCGGCTTCCCGAAGAGGGGCAGCTCATCCCCACCCCTAGGCCCCATGAGAGGGTGGTGTTCCTCCCCCATTTCCTCCGCGGACAGGGCTTCCCTCTCCACCCATTTGTCTGGGGGCTCATGTTCTACTATGGCCTGGATTTCCACGATCTGGCCCCGAATTTTGTCCTCAACATCTCGGCGTTTATCGCCGTGTGCGAGGCTTTCTTCCGCATCCGCCCCCATTTCGGCTATGGCTCAAGACTTTCAATGTCAAGCCGAAGGTGGTGCGCGGCACCCAAGCGGAGTGCGGAGGCGCCATGGTGGGCAAGATGCCCAATGTCCTATGGTTCGAGGGCTCCTTCGTGGAGTCCCTAAAGGGGTGGCAGTCGGGGTGGTTTTACATCACCGAGCCGCGCGACCCTAAATGGGTCGCAGCCCCCAAGTTCTGATCCGGACACCCTACGCGGCTCGCCTCCTGGAAAGAGATGGGTCTGTCGTGGGGTAAAAAGGAGAGCTGACCGGACTCCAAACATGCGTCCAAACCCTGGTGAACAGGAATCTCAAACTTGTCAACGTAGTCCAGGTTATGCTCATCCGTCGGATCCTCCCATGTCAACAACGGGCTTTCAACCTGTGGGAGTTCGACCCGGCGCGGCACCGAACTCTGAGCAGGCTCTTCGACACGACGTATGAAGATGCCTGGAAGGTGCTTTTCAAGGGCGCCGAGGCCCCCGCATCCGCAACCGAGGATCGCGGATTCAGCACGCAGCGTCACGCTTGTGCGGTAAGCTGTTTTCACCTTTTACAGGGTATTAGTTTTTCATAGTTTGACTCCATGTGGGATCTAAGTTCCCTTACCTTTGACAGGATTGGCAGGAGATGTCCGGACAGATCAACTATCCGGCTCCTTTGCCCGAAGGCCCAGCGGACGCTCGCTTGGCGAAGCTGCTAGTTCCGGCACCTTACGTGGTGCCGGAGAAGAAGGCCAAGAAGAAGGCCAAGAAGAAGGCCACGGGGACTCGAAAGAGTGACCGGCGCTAGGAGGTGTTGGATTCACCATCCGATGACTCCAAGGCGCGCTCCTCCCATGAAGACGAGGAGGAGGAAGAAGAGACCTCTCCCCCCCCCCAGCGGGGGGAGGGAAGAAAAGGAAGGCCGCCCCAACCGGGTAGGCTGAAGGGTCCAAGAGGGGGAAGACCCCTCCTCTGGACTACTCCACCAACGCCAACGACGGCAAAGAGGAGTAGCCGCACAGGGCCAAGCCCCTGGCGAAATCGTAAGTATCTGGATACCAGAGTGATTCATAGTATTCCCCCATTGCACAGCTTTTCCTTACGTCGAACATGATTGTGCAGTCCGCCCAAGGCCGGGCTTGACGAGTCATCGAGCGGCTCCCTGGACTCGTCGGATGTGAATTCGCTTCCGACGGCTTCCTCCCCCGACCCTACGGACGGTGCCGAGGTGGCATCCCAACAGGTTCCAAGCCAGGAGGAGGTGGTCCTGGAGGCGCCGCAAGGCAACCTCCCGGACTCCAGGCATAAAGGGGATAGAACCCCCAAGGGCTCCAAGTCCGGCCTTGAGCCAGACACCGCACCGGAACCTTCAACGGTTCCGGACTCCGGTAGGCAGCCTCCTTCCAAGAGGAGCAAGCCTACCGAGCCGGTGACCTCCGTCCAACCGGAGGCACCGGACAATTTGCTGGAGACGCTTAACGGCGCCTCCATCGACGAGGAGCACCGCACTGTTATGAGTGTGGTGATCCAGAAGGTTCGGTCCACCAAGAGCGGACTGACTGAAGCATGTGCCAGCCTTCTAACAGGCTTTGAGGTAAGTAAAGAATATGTAAAAATATTACCGCATAGAAAGTAGCCCCTGATGCTCTGTTCGGCGTTCGAAAAGGAAAGCTGAATAGAGGATCTAATAATCGCAGGAGTCTAACATAATCAAGTCAATATACGTATGCAGGCTTCGCTGCTGGCCTCCGCCGCACTGACTGCGGAGGTGGATACGCTGAAGCAGAACCTCGAGCGGTCCGAGCAAGAGCTCGGCCTAGCCAAGCAGCAGCTCGAGGAGAAGGAAGGTAAGAAATACCTTATTGAAATATGTGAAAGGTGCAATTGCAAAAAGTGATAGGATTAACGCGGCTATTGTAGGGGCCACAACTGAGGTGGTGACCCTTAAGCAAGCGTTGTCCAAGGCCGAAAATAGGGCAGCCATGGAGCGCACCGAGCGGGAGAAGCATGAGACGCAGGTTGGCGAGGTGCAGCAAGAGCTCCAGGCTCTCATAAAAAAACATGAGAGTTTGGAGCTTGACTCGAAGACGCGAGAGTCTGAGCTCGCGGCGGCCATTGAAGATGCCAAGTCTGCCAAGGCCGAAGCCCAGAAGGCCCTCCAGGAGGTTGAGGCAACAAAAAAGATAGCGGCAGGTAAGGCATTCTTTATGCAAAGCAAGCACGTAAAATTGAATTACTTGTCACTTACCCGAATCCGGAGCTCTCCAGGAGCATTCACAGACTTGCCCCATAGCGCCGGGCAACGAGCATCGCAAGCCTGAGATGTATTATGAGGGTGTTCTGAAGGGTGCCTGCCTTGTGGCAGATGAATGTTCCATGAATGTAATTTTTCAGTGAACTCGCTCGTTTTGTCCTGTGCGCTGAAAACTTGTTCATGTGTGCTAAGCAATGCTTGTTGAATTTAAAATATTACCTTCTATGCGACCGTTTATCAAATTTGAGAGATGGCGAGTCGTCGGCTTCTGCCCCCATGGCACGAGTGCTGGGGTGTTTGGGATAAACATGAGCGCTCTTTTTCCCATTCTTGGGTCCTTCGAGGGAGGCACTCAACACAATGAACAAGGCAATCGGACTATAGTGCTTGAACACACTCACTTAGCCATAGAATTCTATAATTTTAAATTTCGGCAAAGCCCCTAGTGTTCGGAAGACCGGGTTCGGGGCGCTATCCACGCCTAGGCCGGACAAAGCCGACTCCTCGCTCTAAGCGGCATAAGTCTTTAGGGACTCGAAAACCTCTCGAACAGCGACCAGCTCTCGCCTCATCATGACGGTCAGTTTTAGCTTTCTCTTCTGAGGTGCTTAGCCCAGCTCAACTGGGGCACAATCGCAGTAGTTCTCCTAGTGCTACCTTAGCCGATATGATGGAACGTAAGGTACCAAAACATAGGAGCCGGGCAAACCCAACTATTTACACAAGACATGATTCGGAGCCGATGCATATAATGCTATAACTTCGGGGTGCCGCACTTGTGAAAGTGTTCGGACTTCTCACACCATGTTGTGGGGTACTTAAGCCCCTGGCGTATTGGCCGTACCAAAGTGTACGGGTGCAACATGTCATTAATGAACATATATTCGTAAAAAAGAGGTAATGCAATAATAGACGGAAGCTACGCATTGTTTATTTTAAAAAGCTGCGATCAAAGTAGAACGATACAAATAGTGCGATAAGCAAAAGATGGGACTATCAAATATGTCCTTTCCAGAGGCGAGCTGCGGAATGTTATGTGAAACAGGTATACTGCTCGTTATAGAGACCACCTTAGAGTTCTGTAGTGTGGCGTAGCTTTCTGCTTCCCTGGTTGTATCATTTGTGCGGCAATTGTACTGTCGGACAAGCCTTCCGAAGAATGGAGTCCTAAAAATAAGAGAAAATTAAGAAATCGGCAGCCCCTAGTGCGGTTTAAGCCGCGTTTCGGGCGTGCCGTGATGGTGCCCCTCCCCCTGTGCCCATGGTATTTCTAGAGCGTAGTTATGTACGCGCAACACTGGTTTCTCAAGTTCACGAGGGCTGGGGTTGGGGCCGCATTGCTATGCTTGCTCGGAACGTGCCAGGCGATCTTGTTGTAGGTTACTCCGGGCGCGCTTGACAGTGTCCGGACGTTTAATGGTCAGACTAGAGAATTGCCTTGAGAGGCTGCTTCGTACTTCCGCTGCGATAGCCGTCGTATGCTCCTCCGTTCGGAGAGAGCGTTCGGTGTTTCCACTGACCGTGATGACGCCTCGAGGGCCTGGCATCTTGAGCTTGAGGTATGCATAGTGCGGCACCGCATTGAACTTGGCAAATGCGGTTCGCTCGAGAAGTGCGTGATAGCCACTGCGGAACGGGACTATGTCGAAGATTAACTCCTCGCTTCGGAAATTATCCGGAGATCCGAAGACCACTTCAAGTGTAACTGAGCCTGTACAGTTGGCTTCTACACCTGGAATGACGCCTTTAAAGGTCGTTCTGGTGGGTTTAATCCTCGAGGGATCGATGCCCATTTTCCGCATTGTATCCTGATAAAGCAGGTTCAGGCTGCTGCCTCCGTCCATAAGGACTCTCGTGAGGTGAAATCCATCAATGATTGGGTCTAGAACCAATGCGGCGAATCCGCCATGACGGATGCTAGTGGGGTGGTCCCTTCGATCAAAGGTGATCGGGCAGGAAGACCATGGGTTGAACTTTGGGGCGACTGGCTCCATCGCGTATACGTCCCTTAGCACACACTTCCGCTCCCTCTTGGGGACGTGGGTTGCGTATATCATGTTCACCATCCGCACTTGTGGGGGAAAACCTTTCTGTCCACTGTTGTTCGGCGGCCGGGGCTCCTCCTCGTCGTCGCTATGCAGCCCCTTGTCTCTGCTTTCGGCATTTAACTTGCCTGCCTACTTGAACACCCAACAATCCTTGTTGGTGTGATTGGCTGGTTTTTCGGGGGTGCCATGTATCTGGCATGAGCGGTCGAGTACTCGGTCCAAACTGGACGGGCCCGGAGTGTTTCTTTTGAATGGCTTTTTCCGCTGACCGGGTTTAGAGCCTTTGAATCCGGCATTAACTGTCGTATCCTCAGTATTGTCGCTGTTAATGCGGTGCTTTTGCTTGTTGCGACGCGACCTGCCACTGCTGTCCTTGGTATCCGAATTACCAGGGCTCTTGGTCATGTTATTGCTGCGAGCTAGCCAGCTGTCTTCTCCCGCGCAAAAGTGGGTCATAAGTGTCGTGAGGACTGCCATAGATTTCGGCTTTTCCTGTCCTAGGTGCCGTGCAAGACACTCGTCGCGGATGTTATGCTTGAAGGCTGCTAGCACCTCTGCGTTCGGACAGTCGATGATTTGATTTTTCTTAGTTAGGAACCGTGTCCAGAATTGTCTGGCCGATTCCTCTGGCTGCTGAATTATGTGGCTTAGGTCATCGGCATCTGGTGGTCGCACATAAGTGCCCTTGAAATTGTCGAGGAATGCGGCTTCCAGGTCCTCCCAACAACCAATTGATTCTGCTGGCAAGCTGTTGAGCCAATGCCGAGCTGGTCCTTTAAGCTTGAGTGGGAGGTATTTGATGGCGTGTAGGTCATCACCGCGGGTCATGTGGATATGAAGGAGATAGTCCTCGATCCATACTGCAGGATCTGTTGTGCCATCGTATGATTCGATGTTCACGGGTTTGAAACCGTCGGGGATTTGATGATCCATTACTTCATCTGTGAAGCATAGTGGGTGTGCGGCGCCTCTGTATTGGGCTACATCACGACGCAGCTCAAACAAGCTTTCTCTACTGTGTTCGGCCCGGCCGGATTTACATATCCGGCGTGACGAGTACCGTCTCGTGCTGTGGGGCACCCACGTGATCTGTAGATCAATCTTGTTTTCCTTGCCTTATCCTCCAATATATCTCGCAGGTCTGGCACATTTTCCCATGCCTTGGTAGTTTTTGAGCGGCGCTGGGGTGCGGCTTGAGTGGAGGGCCGAGAGGCCTCTCTGTCGCGGCCACGGGGTGGCCGGTCGGCCGCATCATGCGCTGGTGATGTAGGTTTAGGTGCTTCCTCCTCTAATTGGGGTAGCAACCTGCGCTTTGGGTAGCTCTTGGAGGGGCGTTTGAGTTCATACTCTTCGGCCGCAAGGACTTCAGTCCATCTGTCGGCTAGCAAATCTTGATCAGCTCTAAGTTGTTGCTGTTTTTTCTTGAGGCTGCTCGTCGTGGCCATAAGCCTGCGTTTGAAACGCTCTTGTTCGACCGGATCCTCCGGCACGACAAATTCGTCGTCGTCGAGGCTTGCCTCGTCTTCGAAGGGAGGCATATAATTATCGTCCTCGACCACTCTGTCTGCCGCTCTCTCATGAGGGTTGGCTTGTCTATCCTCTTGTGCTGAATCTTGCTGGAGGTGGTTGTCTTCGGCACTGTCCGGGGTGTTATTATCCCCCGTGCCGGAATCACCGTTTTTGTTTTGGCGGGATTTAGAGCAGCGCCGCTGACGCCGGCGCTTAGGCTGCTTCTTGGAGGGGTCATCCTCCACTGTTCCATCGCCATTGCCATCTTTTGGGGTGTCCACCATGTATATATCATACGACGAGGTGGCTTTACAGTGCCCTATAGGCCCTGGTTCTTGATCGTCTCCTGCATCGGCGTCCATACCGTCGATGTCTTCGGAGTCGAAGTCGAGCATGTCGGTTAAATCATCGACAGTGGCTATGAAGTGGGTGGTGGGTGGGCTTTGATTTTCTTCATCATCCGCATCCCAACCTTGCCGACCATAGTCCGGCCAGGGCTCTCCTGACAAAGAGAGAGACTTTAGTGAATTCAGAATATCGCTGAAGGGCGAGTGCCGAAAGATGTCTGCGGCGGTGAACTCCATGATCGGCCCCCAATCGGGTTCGATCGGTCGGGGCACAGAGGGCTCGGAGTCCGGAGAGGAGTCCGTCTCCTTGGAGTCACGGGCTTCGCAGAGAATAGGACTGGTGTTCGGCTCGATCGCCGTAGAGATTGCAGCCCCCGAGGTGGTGTCTAACCACCCATCCTCGGTTGGTGTGATCGGCTCCGAGCTAGGGGTCGGAGCGGACACGGGTGCGGCCTCCAGGGCACTGTTCGGCGGCAGAGCTAAATCATGCCCATCGTGACAGTGCGGCACGCTCGCTATGGCATGAATCCGTCGAAGATCAAGTCTCCGCGGATGTCGGCTGTGTAGTTCAAACTTCCAAATCTGACCTGATGTTTAGGGGACGTAGCTTACGATCTGCTCCAGATGACCAAGCGAATTGGCCCGCAGTGCAAAGCTGCCGAATACGAAGATCTGTCCAGGGAGAAAAGTCTCACCCTGGATCGCATCGCTGTTGATGATCGGAGAAGCCATCGGGCCTAAAAGTGATGACTCGGAGGAACTCTCAACGAAAGCACCAATGTTGGTGTCAAAACCGGCGGATCTCGGGTAGGGGGTCCCGAACTGTGCCTCTAGGTCGGATGGTAACAGGAGGCAGGGGACATGATGTTTTACCCAGGTTCGGGCCCTCTTGATGGAGGTAAAACCCTACGTCCTGCTTGATTAATATTGATGATATGGGTAGTACAAGAGTAGATCAACCACGAGATCAGAGAGGCTAAACCCTAGAAGCTAGCCTATGGTATGATTGTTGTTCGTCCTACGGACTAAAACTCTCCGGTTTATATAGACACCGGAGAGGGCTAGGGTTACACAGAGTCGATTACAATGGTAGGAGATCTACATATCCGTATCGCCAAGCTTGCCTTCCACGTCAAGGAAAGTCCCTTCCGGACACGGGACGAAGTCTTCAATCTTGTATCTTCATAGTCCAGGAGTCCGATCGAAGGTATAGTCCAGCCATCCGGACACCCCCTAATCTAGGACTCCCTCAGTCATCATAATCATAATTGTAATCATAGTTCATGACTTCATCAGCTCGGTCGTCCTGATCGAATATCTTATCATCACCCTCCCCGGTATTGTTCAGATATTGGGAGCCGTCATCTGCTTCATTCAGATCATCTGGCCTGGTAGGGCTGTGTATGATCTCAACCAGGGCCTCTTCTCCCTCTCTGCCGATATTGTCCGCCATAGCTTTTATTTAACTAATCCGAAAGAAATATAAAACAATTTAGTATTCAAATTACAATGCATGGATGCAATACATAATATGCATCGTCTTGAATAATACATAATCTCGAATACATCGTCTCGAATAATATATAATCTCGAATACATCATCTCGAATAATATATAATCTCGAATACATTGTCTCAAATAATCACTGGCTAGGTAGCTAATAAATATCGAATACTACAGAAGAATCTAGGCCACTCGCGGTTCCTGGGGCGCGGGCGGTGGACACCCAAAGAGAAGGAACCATCACAGGATCATATCTCTGGTCATCTGCCCAAAGAACCTGCCAGGTGTTGGAGAACCTGACGTCCATAGCAGCCATGTAGCGACGGACGTGCTCGTCCTCCTCCCTAACACGGCGACGCACCATCTCCGGCAGGGCCGGCTCCCTCTGCACCGAATGTGGCCCACGCGAACGCCACCAAGGGAGATCAGGGTCGACGACGGGACCCGAGGCCGGGTTCCTCACCAAGCGGCGCGCCCCTGCAGGTAGCACCTCCCAGTGCCAGCCCGGCGGAGCCCAGTCCCGGACATGGGACAGCCGGACGTCATCGCGAACGGGTCAACGGCGAGGATGCGGGCCGGGCATCGTCGAGAACAAATACTATATGCCCGCAAAAAGTAACATTTTTTAAATGATTGGATTGTGATAACTAGAATTCTATATGCAAATTCTAAATTTTTCTATAACTAAAATTATAAGAAACTAAAAAAACATCGATCATCGTCTAACAATTTGACATTAATCTAATCATCTAGCTAAAACTAATTCCAAAATTTCTATGTAACTAACATTTCTATATAACTAACATTTCTATAACATTTCTATATAACTAAAATTTCTAATATTTCTATAACTAAAAAACAGAAAAAAAAATTATAACTAAAATTTATATAACTAACTGGCGAGGCGAGGCGAGGCGACGGGGGGCGGCGGGGCGGGGCGAGGCGACGAGGATGATACGTATCCAACGTATCTATAATTTTTTATTGCTCCATGCTATATTATCTACTGTTTTGGATATTATTGGGCTTTATTATCCACTTTTATATTTTTGGGACTAACCTATTAACCGGAGGCCCAGCCCAGAATTGTTGTTTTTTGCTTGTTTTAGGGTTTCGAAGAAAAGGAATATCAAACGGAGTCCAAATGGAATGAAACCATCAGGAACGTGATTTTCTCAACGAACAAGACCCAGGAGACTTGGACCCTACACCAAGACACAAAAGAGGAGGCCACGAGGT
>NC_041392.1:246333039-246349904 GCF_002162155.2 Triticum dicoccoides | reverse complement strand
GACATACTCCTTCCTCCTATATATACCTACGTACCCCCAAACGATTAGATACGGAGCCAAAACCCTAATTCCACCGCCGCAACTTTCTGTATCCACGAGATCCCATCTTGAGGCCTGTTCTGGAGCTCCACCGGAGGGGGCATCGATCACGGAGGGCTTCTACATCAACACCATAGCCCCTCCTATGAAGTGTGAGTAGTTTACCTCAGACCTACGGGTCCATAGTTAGTATCTAGATGGCTTCTTCTCTCTTTTTGGATCTCAATACAATGTTCTCCCCCTCTCTTGTGGAGATGTATTCGATGTAATCTTCTTTTTGCGGTGTGTTTGTTGAGATCGATGAATTGTGGGTTTATGATCAAGTCTATCTATGAACAATATTTGAATCTTCTCTGAATTATTTTATGTATGATTGGTTATCTTTGCAAGTCTCTTTGAATTATCAGTTTGGTTTGGCCTACTAGATTGATCTTTTTTGCAATGGGAGAAGTGCTTAGCTTTGGGTTCAATCTTGCGGTGTCCTTTCCCAGTGACAGTAGGGGCAGCAAGGCACGTATTGTATTGTTGCCATCGAGGATAACAAGATGGGGTTTTCATCATATTGCATGAGTTTATCCCTCTACATCATGTCATCTTGCTTAAGGCGTTACTCTGTTTCATTAACTTAATACTCTAGATGCATGTTGGATAGCGGTCGATGAGTGGAGTAATAGTAGTAGATGCAGGTAGGAGTCGGTCTACTTGTCTCGGACGTGATGCCTATATACATGATCATACCTAGATATTCTCATAACTATGCTCAATTCTGTCAATTGCTCAACAGTAATTTGTTCACCCACTGTAGAATACTTATGCTCTCGAGAGAAGCCACTAGTGAAACCTATGGCCCGCGGGTCTATCTTTATCATATTAATATACCAATACTTAGTTATTTCCTTTTGCTTTTACTTTGCTTTTATTTCATTTTGCATCTTTATCATAAAAATACCAATTTGCTTAAAATCCTAATATGGTAGGTACTCAAGATTAGTAAAATTTTCTTATGAGTGATTTGAATACTAAGAGAAGTTTGATGCTTGATGATTGTTTTGAGATATGCAGGTAATAATATCAAAGTCGTGCTAGTTGGGTAGTTGTGAAATTTAGAAATACTTGTGTTGAAGTTTGCAAGTCTCGTAGCATGCACGTATGGTAAACGTTATGTAACAAATTTGAAACATGAGGTGTTATTTGATTGTCTTCCTTATGAGTGGCGGTCGGGGACGAGCGATGGTCTTTTCCTACCAATCTATCCCCCTAGGAGCATGGGCGTAGTGCCGAGGTTTTTGATGACTTGTAAATTTTTGCGCTAGCTACAGATTACTACACACAGTTCTGTTTTTGACAAATTCTATTTTTCGTGTGTTGTTTGCTTATTTTGATGAATCTATGGCTAGTAAAATAGTTTATAAACCATAGAGAAGTCGGAATACAGTAGGTTTAACACCATTATAAGTAAAGAATGAGTTCATTACAGTACCTTGAAGTGGTCTTTTGTTTTCTTTCGCTAACAGAGCTCACGAGATTTTCTACTTTGAGTTTTGTGTTGTGAAGTTTTCAAGTTTTGGGTAAAGATTTGATGGATTATGGAACAAGGAGTGGCAAGAGCCTAAGCTTGGGGATGCCCATGGCACCCCCAAGATAATCTAAGTACACCTAAAATCCAAAGCTTGGGGATGCCCCGGAAGGCATCCCCTCTTTCGTCTACTTCTATCGGTAACTTTACTTGGAGCTATATTTTCATTCACCATATGATATGTTTTTTTGCTTGGAGCATCTTGTATTATTTGAGTCGTTGCTTTTTAGTTTACCACAATCATCCTTGCTGTACACACCTTTTAAGAGAGCCATACATGGCTTGGAATTTGTTAGAATACTCTATGTGCTTCGCTTATATCTTTTGAGTTATATAGTTTTGCTCTAGTACTTCACTTATATCTTTTAGAGCACGGTGGTGGATTTGTTTTATAGAAACTATTGATCTATCATGCTTCACTTAGATTATTTTGAGAGTCTTAAATAGCATGGTAATTTGCTTAAAATCCTAATATGCTAGGTATTCAAGATTAGTAAAATTTTCTTATGAGTGATTTGAATACTAAGAGAAGTTTAATGCTTGATGATTGTTTTGAGATATGGAGGTAACAATATCAAAGTCGTGCTAGTTGTGTAGTTGTGAAATTTAGAAATACTTGTGTTGAAGTTTGCAAGTCCCGTAGCATGCACGTATGGTAAACGTTATGTAACAAATTTGAAACATGAGGTGTTATTTGATTGTCTTCCTTATGAGTGGTGGTCGGGGACGAGCGATGGTATTTTCCTACCAATCTATCCCCCTAGGAGCATGCGCGTAGTGCCGAGGTTTTTGATGACTTGTAAATTTTTGCAATAAGTATGTGAGTTCTTTATGACTAATGTTGAGTCCATGGATTATACGCACTCTCACCCTTCCATCCTTGCTAGCCTCTTCGATACCGTGCATTGCCCTTTCTCACATTGAGAGTTGGCGCAAACTTCGCCGGTGCATCCAAACCCCGTGATATGATACGCTCTTTCACACATAAACCTCCTTATATCTTCCGCAAAGCAGCCACCATACCTACCTATTATGGCATTTCTATAGCCATTCCGAGATATATTGTCATGCGACTTTCCACCATTCCGTTTATCTTGACACATTCATCATTGTCATATTGCTTAGCATGATCATGTAGTTGACATAGTATTTGTGGCAAAGCCACCGTTCATAATTCTTTCATACATGTCACTCTTGGTCCATTGCATATCCCGGTACACCGCCGGAGGCATTCATATAGAGTCATCTTTTGTTCTAGTATCGGGTTGTAATCATTGAGTTGTAAATAAATAGAAGTGTGATGATCATCATTTTCTAGAGCATTGTCCCAAGTGAGGAATTATTAAAAAAAAAGGAGAGAAAGTCCATATAAAAAAGAGAAAGGCAAAATAAAAAAAATGAGAGAAAAAGAGAGAAGGGACAATGTTACTATCCTTTGCCACACTTGTGCTTCAAAGTAGCACCGTAATCTTCATGATAGAGAGTCTCTTGTTTTGTCACTTTCATATACTAGTGGGAATTTTTCATTATAGAACTTGGCTTGTATATTCCAACAATGGGCCTCCTCAAGTGCCCTAGGTCTTCGTGAGCAAGCAAGTTGGATGCACATCCACTTAGTTTTTTTTGTTGAGCTTTCATACATTTATACCTCTAGTGCATCCGTTGCATGGCAATCCCTACTCCTTGCATTAACATCAATCGATGGGCATCTCCATAGCCCATTGATTAGCCTCGTTGATGTGAGACTTTCTCCTTTTTTGTCTTCTCCACATAACCCCCCTCATTATATTCTATTCCACCCATAGTGCTATGTCCATGGCTCGCGCTCATATATTGTGTGAAAGTTTATAGGTTTGAGATTACTAAAGTATGAAACAATTGCTTGGCTTGTCATCGGGGTTGTGCATGATGAGAGCATTCTTGTGTGACGAAAATGGAGCATGACTAAACTATATGATTTTGTAGGGATGAACTTTCTTTGGCCATGTTATTTTGAGAAGACATAATTGCTTAGTTAGTATGCTTGAAGTATTATTATTTTTATGTCAATGTGAACTTTTGTCTTGAATCTTTTGGATCTGAATATTCATACCACAATTAAGAAGAATTACATCAAAATTATGCCAAGTAGCACTCCGCATGAAAAATTCTGTTTTTATCATTTACCTACTCGAGGGCGAGCATGAATTAAGTTTGGGGATGCTTGATACATCTCCAACGTATCTGTAATTTTTGATTGCTCCATGCTATATTATCTACTGTTTTGGACATTATTGGGCTTTATTATCCACTTTTATATTATTTTGGGGACTAACCTATTAACAGGAGCCCAGCCCAAAATTGTTGTTTTTTGCCTGTTTTAGGGTTTCGAAGAAAAGTAATATCAAAAGGAGTCCAAACGGAATGAAACCTTCGGGAGCGTGATTTTCTCAACGAACAAGACCCACGAGACTTGGACCCTACGTCAAGACACAAAAGAGGAGGCCACGAGGTAGGGGCGCGCCTCCCCTCCCCCCCCCCCCGCCAGGCGCGCCCTCCACCCTCGTGGGCCCCCTGTTGCTCCACCAACGTACTCCTTCCTCCTATATATACCTACGTACCCCCAAACGATCAGATACGGAGCCAACACCCTAATTCCACCGCTGCAACTTTCTATATCCACGAGATCCCATCTTGGGGCCTGTTCTGGAGCTCCGCCGGAGGGGGCATCGATCACGGAGGGCTTCTACATCAACACCATAGCCCCTCTGATGAAGTATGAGTAGTTTACCTCAGACCTACGGGTCCATAGTTAGTAGCTAGATGGCTTCTTCTCTCTTTTTGAATCTCAATACAATGTTCTCCCCCTCTCTTGTGGAGATCTATTCGTTGTAATCTTCTTTTTGTGGTGTGTTTGTTGAGACCAATGAATTGTGGGTTTATGATCAAGTCTATCTATGAACAATATTTGAATCTTCTCTGAATTATTTTATGTATGATTGGCTATCTTTGCAAGTCTCTTCCAATTATCAGTTTGGTTTGGCCTACTAGACTGATCTTTCTTTCAATGGGAGAAGTGCTTAGCTTTGGATTCAATCTTGCGGTGTCCTTTCCCAGTGACAGTAGGGGCAGCAAGGCACGTATTGTATTGTTGCCATCAAGGATAACAAGATGGGGTTTTCATCATATTGAATGAGTTTATCCCTCTACATCATGTCATCTTTCTTAAGGCATTACTCTGTTTTCATTAACTTAATACTCTAGATGCATGCTGGATAGCGGTCGATGAGTGGAGTAATAGTAGTAGATGCAGGCAGGAGTCGGTCTGCTTGTCTTAGATGTGATGCCTATATACGTGATCATACCTAGATATTCTCATAACTATGCTCAATTCTGTCAATTACTCAACAGTAATTTGTTCACCCACCGTAGAATACTTATGCTCTCGAGAGAAGCCACTAGTGAAACCTTTGGCCCCTGGGTCTATATTTATCATATTAATCTACCAATACTTAGTTATTTCCTTTTGCTTTTATTTTGCTTTTATTTTACTTTGCATCTTTATCATAAAAGTACCAAAAATATTATCTTATCATATCTATCAGATCTCACTCTCGTAAGTGGTCGTGTAGGGATTGACAACCCCTTAACGTGTTGGTTGCGAGGATTTTATTTGTTTTGTGCAGGTACGAGGGACTCGCGCGTAGCCTCCTACTGGATTGATACCTTGGTTCTCAAAAATTATGGGAAATACTTACGCTACTTTGCTGCATCATCCCTTCCTCTTCGGGGAAAACCAACGCAGTGCTCAAGAGGTAGCAAGAAGGATTTCTGATGCCGTTGCCAGGGAGGTCTACGCAAAAGTCAACATACCAAGTACCCATCACATACCCTTATCTCCCGCATTACATTATTTGTCATTTGCCTCTTGTTTTCCTCTCCCCACTTCACCCTTGCCGTTTTATTCACCCTCTCTCTCTCTCTATCCTCCTTCTCTTTCCCGTTTGCCTCTTTTTGCCCGCTTGCTTTTTGTTTGCTTGTGTGTTAGTTCGTTTGCTTATCGTTATGACTAGTCCCTTACCTTCTGCCACTATGTCTGAAATTGGAGAAATTATTGTCGACATGGACAATAATAATATCATGAAAAATTCTGATGCTCCTACTAAAGAACCCACCATCTTACATACAAAAAAAAATATGTGTTGGTAGTGGTAATATTATTGGAAAAGGAGTTATTCAAGATTTCTTTACTTGTGTCGGTGCTTTACCTTCTATGGGTAGTTCTATCCTGCATAGAACTAGTAGTCTTGCGGACTCTATTGCCATGCTTGTAGTTGAACTTGAACGACAATTCATGCACATGCATCCTTGCATACAAAGGATTTTCCTAAAATTTTCTAATATTGAGCATTCTTCTGTTAAGTGTGCCGCTACTATCTTTTTGGCTCATGATTTTAGATTCATAATAGAAGAGGCCAAAGAAATCTTTGCACATTATAGGGTGGATGCTTGACGTCCTCCCATAGAGGCCATCCTCTTTGATCAAGAAGAAATAATGCGTTTTCAATCTCTAGACTATGTTGCTTTCAATGAAAATCTTAGAAAAAGGGTTCCTACCAATGTTTTAGTTGATCGAATTTCTGAACTTAATGATGATTTGGCTATTCGAAATAATGAACTAGGATATTCTCTTGAATATAGGCTCACAAAGTTCTGTCAAAAGAATGCTTATAATGATGAATTGGTTGTGCAATATGAAGGACCAAAGGAGGAACCTATACCTCCCAAGGTTGATCTTGGGGACTTATGTCCCATTAAATTTAGCCCTTTTGATTACTTTTGCTTGCCTCAAAGAAAACTTGCTGCTGAGCTTAGAGAATATGAAATGAGTTTTAATAATCTATCTTACTATTATTGCAATACCTAGATCTATCATTGCTTCTTATGCCTAGCTAGGGGCGTTAAACGATAGCGCTTGTTGGGATGCAACCCAATTTTATTTTTATTCCTTGCTTGTTGCTCCTGTTTAGTAATAAATAATTTATCTAGACTCTGTTTTGGTTGTGTTTTTTGTGTTTAATTAGTGTTTGTGCCAAGTAGAACCGTTGGGAAGACTTGGGGAAAGTCTTGTTAAACTTGCTGTAAAAAACAGAAACTTTAGCGCTCACAAGAACTGCTGTCATTTTTATTTGGAAATTGCTATTTAGTTAATTCTTTTTGCAGATGATTAATAGATAAATTCCGCACGTCCAGCAATTTATTTTAGAATTTTTGGGTTTCCAGATCTTGCGCTAGCTACAGATTACTATACACAGTTCTGTTTTTGACAGATTCTATTTTTCGTGTGTTGTTTGCTTATTTTGATGAATCTATGGCTAGTAAAATAGTTTATAAATCATAGAGAAGTCGGAATACAGTAGGTTTAACACCATTATAAGTAAAGAATGAGTTCATTACAGTACCTTGAAGTGGTCTTTTGTTTTCTTTCGCTAACAGAGCTCACGAGATTTTCTACTTTGAGTTTTGTGTTGTGAAGTTTTCAAGTTTTGGGTAAAGATTTGATGGATTATGGAACAAGGAGTGGCAAGAGCCTAAGCTTGGGGATGCCCATGGCAACCCCAAGATAATCTAAGAACACCTAAAAGCCAAAGCTTGGGGATGCCCCGGAAGGCATCCCCTCTTTCGTCTACTTCTATCGGTAACTTTACTTGGAGCTATATTTTTATTCACCATATGATATGTGTTTTGCTTGGAGCATCTTGTATTATTTGAGTCGTTGCTTTTTAGTTTACCACAATCATCCTTGCTGTACACACCTTTTGAGAGAGCCATACATGACTTGGAATTTGTTAGAATACTCTATGTGCTTCGCTTATATCTTTTGAGTTATATAGTTTTGCTCTAGTACTTCACTTATATCTTTTAAAGCACGGTGGTGGATTTGCTTTATAGAAACTATTGATCTATCATGCTTCACTTAGATTATTTTGAGAGTCTTAAATAGCATGGTAATTTGCTTAAAATCCTAATATGCTAGGTATTCAAGATTAGTAAAATTTTCTTATGAGTGATTTGAATACTAAGAGAAGTTTAATGCTTGATGATTGTTTTGAGATATGGAGGTAATAATATCAAAGTCGTGCTATTTGCGTAGTTGTGAAATTTAGAAATACTTGTGTTGAAGTTTGGAAGTCCCGTAGCATGCACGTATGGTAAACGTTATGTAACAAATTTGAAACATGAGGTGTTATTTGATTGTCTTCCTTATGAATGGCGGTCGGGGACGAGCGATGGTCTTTTCCTACCAATCTATCCCCCTAGGAGTATGCGCGTAGTGACGAGGTTTTTGATGACTTGTAAATTTTTGCAATAAGTATGTGAGTTCTTTATGACTAATGTTGAGTCCATGGATTATACGCACTCTCACCCTTCCATCCTTGCTAGCCTCTTCGATACCGTGCATTGCCCTTTCTCACATTGAGAGTTGGCGCAAACTTCGCCGGTGCATCCAAACCCCGTGATATGATACGCTCTTTCACACATAAACCTCCTTATATCTTCCGCAAAACAGCCACCATACCTACCTATTATGGCATTTCTATAGCCATTCCGAGATATATTGTCATGCGACTTTCCACCATTCCGTTTATCATGACACATTCATCATTGTCATATTGCTTAGCATGATCATGTAGTTGACATAGTATTTGTGGCAAAGCCACCGTTCATAATTCTTTCATACATGTCACTCTTGGTCCATTGCATATCCCGGTACACCGCCGGAGGCATTCATATAGAGTCATCTTTTGTTCTAGTATCGGGTTGTAATCATTGAGTTGTAAATAAATAGAAGTGTGATGATCATCATTTTCTAGAGCATTGTCCCAAGTGAGGAATTATTAAAAAAAAGGAGAGAAAGTCCATATAAAAAAGAGAAAGGCAAAATAAAAAAAATGAGAGAAAAAGAGAGAAGGGACAATGTTACTATCCTTTGCCACACTTGTGCTTCAAAGTAGCACCGTAATCTTCATGATAGAGAGTCTCTTGTTTTGTCACTTTCATATACTAGTGGGAATTTTTCATTATAGAACTTGGCTTGTATATTCCAACAATGGGCCTCCTCAAGTGCCCTAGGTCTTCGTGAGCAAGCAAGTTGGATGCACATCCACTTAGTTTCTTTTGTTGAGCTTTCATACATTTATACCTCTAGTGCATCCGTTGCATGGCAATCCCTACTCCTTGCATTAACATCAATCGATGGGCATCTCCATAGCCCATTGATTAGCCTCGTTGATGTGAGACTTTCTCCTTTTTTGTCTTCTCCACATAACCCCCCTCATTATATTCTATTCCACCCATAGTGCTATGTCCATGGCTCGCGCTCATATATTGTGTGAAAGTTTATAGGTTTGAGATTACTAAAGTATGAAACAAATTGCTTGGCTTGTCATCGGGGTTGTGCATGATGAGAGCATTCTTGTGTGACGAAAATGGAGCATGACTAAACTATATGATTTTGTAGGGATGAACTTTCTTTGGCCATGTTATTTTGAGAAGACATAATTGCTTAGTTAGTATGCTTGAAGTATTATTATTTTTATGTCAATATGAACTTTTGTCTTGAATCTTTTGGATCTGAATATTCATACCACAATTAAGAAGAATTACATCAAAATTATGCCAAGTAGCACTCCGCATGAAAAATTCTGTTTTTATCATTTACCTACTCGAGGGCGAGCATGAATTAAGTTTGGGGATGCTTGATACATCTCCAACGTATCTGTAATTTTTGATTGCTCCATGTTATATTATCTACTGTTTTGGACATTATTGGGCTTTATTATCCACTTTTATATTATTTTGGGGACTAACCTATTAACAGGAGGCCCAGCCCAAAATTGTTGTTTTTTGCCTGTTTTAGGGTTTCGAATAAAAGTAATATCAAACGGAGTCCAAACGGAATGAAACCTTCGGGAGCGTGATTTTCTCAACGAACAAGACCCACGAGACTTGGACCCTACGTCAAGACACAAAAGAGGAGGCCACGAGGTAGGGGCGTGCCTCCCCTCCCCCCCTTCCAGGCGCGCCCTCCACCCTCATGGGCCCCGTGTTGCTCCATCAACGTACTCTTTCCTCCTATATATACCTACGTACCCCCAAACGATCAGATACGAAGCCAACACCCTAAGTCCACCGCTGCAACTTTATGTATCCACGAGATCCCATCTTGGGGCCTGTTCCGGAGCTCCACCGGAGGGGGCATCGATCACGGAGGGCTTTTACATCAACACCATAGCCCCTCTGATGAAGTGTGAGTAGTTTACCTCAGACCTACGGGTCCATAGTTAGTAGCTAGATGGCTTCTTCTCTCTTTTTGAATCTCAATACAATGTTCTCCCCCTCTCTTGTGGAGATCTATTCGTTGTAATCTTCTTTTTGTGGTGTGTTTGTTGAGACCAATGAATTGTGAGTTTATGATCAAGTCTATCTATGAACAATATTTGAATCTTCTCTGAATTATTTTATGTATGATTGGCTATCTTTGCAAGTCTCTTCGAATTATCAGTTTGGTTTGGCCTACTAGACTGATCTTTCTTTCAATGGGAGAAGTGCTTAGCTTTGGGTTCAATCTTGTGGTGTCCTTTTCCAGTGACAGTAGGGGCAGCAAGGCACGTATTGTATTGTTGCCATCAAGGATAACAAGATGGGGTTTTCATCATATTGCATGAGTTTATCCCTCTACATCATGTCGTCTTTCTTAAGGCGTTACTCTGTTTTCATTAACTTAATACTCTAGATGCATGCTGGATAGCGGTCAATGAGTGGAGTAATAGTAGTAGATGCAGGCAGGAGTCGGTCTGTTTCTCTTAGATGTGATGCCTATATACATGATCATACCTAGATATTCTCATAACTATGCTTAATTCTGTCAATTACTCAACAGTAATTTGTTCTCCCACCGTAGAATACTTATGCTCTCGAGAGAAGCCACTAGTGAAACCTATGGCCCCTGGGTCTAAATTTATCATATTAATCTACCAATACTTAGTTATTTTCTTTTACTTTTACTTTGCTTTTATTTTACTTTGCATCTTTATCATAAAAATACCAAAAATATTATCTTATCATATCTATCAGATCTCACTCTCGTAAGTGGTCGTGTAGGGATTGACAACCCCTTAACGCGTTGGTTGCGAGGATTTATTTGTTTTGTGCAGGTACGAGGGACTCGCGCGTAGCCTCCTACTGGATTGATACCTTGGTTCTCAAAAACTAAGGGAAATACTTACGCTACTTTGCTGCATCATCCCTTCCTCTTCGGGGGAAAACCAACGGAGTGCTCAAGAGGTAGCAGGGGACGACGGCGGGGACGGGGACGGGCGGGGACGATGGGGGGACGACGGGCCGGGGCGCGGCGATGGGGACGGGGACGGACGGGGCACGACGACGGGGACGACGGGGATGGCGACGGCGATGGACGGCGACGGGGACGGCGACAGGGGCGGCGAAGAGGGGTGGCGGCGATGGGGCAGAGGAGAAGAAACAGAGGGAGAGATGAGAAACTAAATTTTTTTGAAGTGTTTTCTTATATAGAACTCACCTTTAATACCGTTGGAGTCACCAACCGATACTAAAGATCTGTTTTGGCTAGGCGAAGCGGCGGGAACCGCACCCCCTTTAGTACCGGGTGGTGGCACCAGTACTAAAGACCCACCCTTTAGTACCGGTTGGAGCTACGACCCGGTACTAAATGGGGTGCGGTGGCGCAGGTGCGGTGCGGCAAGTTTAGTCCCACCTCGCTAGCCGAGGGGCGTCCGCACTGGTTTATAAGCCCCAGTGTGCCAGCTCCCTCGAGCTCCTCTCCAAAGTAGGCCTATTGGGCCTATCTGTTCTCTGCTGCCCTGTGTGCCTATTAGGCCTTTTCGGGCCTGCATCCTGGCCTAATAACACGTTGGATTTCTAGTCGTATGCAGGCCGCTCTGGCCCAGTAGGCGGGCTTTTTTATTTTCTTATTTTTTTTGCTTTATTTATTTTTGAGTTGTTTTTTTGCTATATTTAGAGTTTCTTTGTGAATATTTTTGCTTTAGGTACTAAAAATTACTAACTTTCTGTTAGTGCTGGTAGTTTTCAAATTTGAATAGTTTAAATTTTGAATTATTTGAAATTTGTGTGAATCACTAGTTTGTGAATAACTTAACTTTGAAAATAGATTTTTCAGTGATTCTTTGTACTTATGTTTAATATTAGTGTGTTTTATTATTATATTCAATTTGGTAATGCTTAGGTTATTTAAAAAATGAAATGCCTTTGTAACAGATGAGTTTTTGTGTGAAACCCTGATACTTCGAAAGAGATTGTCCATTTTATACACGAAGTGCATCCAATTTTTGCCATAACCCTCTCTACTTTTTTGCACATGCTATGTGGGTGAAATTATGATACCATGCCAACTTTCAAGCTTTTCGGAGTTCATTTGAAGTGTTTTTCAATTTTAGAGTCCTTTAGCTGGAAAAAATCAGTAAATGCATGAAAAAATTTGTTTGCACATAAAATTTCTTCGCGTTTCAAATATCAAAACACATAACTACCATGTGTCCCTTTGATAGTGAAGCCGATCACATCCCAGATCTTTGGGTGTGAAACTTTTTCTTCGCGTGTGTCCCTTTGCGCCGTAGCCATGGAAAATCTTCATCATTGAACGGGATGCTCGGGTCAATATTCATTGTGAATGGAACAATTTTATCAAACTTTTCATAATTTTCTGGCATGTCTGTCTTGTCATCCACTCCCACGATGTTTCTCTTTCCAGAAAGAATTATGTGGCACTTTGGCTCATCGTATGATGCATTCGCTTCCTTATCTTTTCTTTTTCTGGGCTTGGTAGACATGTCATTGACATAGAAAACCTGTGCCACATCATTGGCTAGGACGAATGGTTCGTCTGCATACGCAAGATTGCTGAGATCCATTGTTGTCATTCCGTACTGAGGGTCTTTCGTTACCCCGCCTCGTGTCATATTGACCCATTTGCACCGAAACAAAGGGACCTTCAAACCACGTCCATAGTCAAGTTCCCATATGTCCTCTATGTAACCATAATATGTTTCCTTTCCCGTCTTGGTTGTTGCATCAAAGCGGACACCATTGTTTTGGTTGGTGCTCTTTTTATCTTGGGCGATCGTGTAAAATGTATTACCATTTATCTTGTACCCTTTGAAAGTCATTATATTAGAAGATGATAACTGGGAAAGCGAGTACAGGTCATCTTCAATAAAGGCGTCATGCATGGTACGTGTCTGCAACCAGCCGACGAAACTCCTGGTTTGTTCACGTGTAATCCAATCATCAGACCGCTCCGGGTGTTTGAAGCATAGAAAATTCTTGTGTTCGTCCATATACGGAGCCACCAAGGCGGAATTCTATAAAACTGTGTAGTGTGCTTCAGTGAGAGAATTTCCGTCCATACATATTATTTGATTCCCTCCTAGCATGCCTTTTCCATCCAGTCTGCCCTTATGCCACGATTCAGGAACATCAATCGGCTTAAGGTCAGGAATAAAGTCAATACAAAACTCAATGACCTCCTCATTTTCATGGCCCTTGGAGATGCTTCCTTCTGGCCTAGCACGATTATGAACATATTTCTTTAAGACTCCCATGAATCTCTCAAAGGGGAACATATTATGTAGAAATACAGAACCCAAAATGTTAATCTCTTCGCATAGGTGAACTAGGACGTGCGTCATGATGTTGAAGAAGGATGATGGAAACACCAACTCGAAACTGACAAGACATTGCACCAAATCATTCTCTAACCTTGGTATGATTTCTGCATCGATTACCTTCTGAGAGATTGCATTGAGGAATGCACATAGCTTCACAATGACTAATCGAACGTTATCCGGTAGAAGCCCCCCTCAATGCAACCGGAAGTAGTTGCCTCATAATCACGTGGCAGTCATGAGACTTTAGGTTCTAAAACTTTTTCTCTGCCATGTTTATTATTCCCTTTATATTCGACGAGAAGCCAGACGGTACCCTAATACTGAGCAGGCATTCAAAGAAGATTTCCTTCTCTTCTTTGGTAAGAGCGTAGCTGGCATGACCCTGATGTATGCCATCTTTTCCGTGCATACGTTGCTGGTCCTCCCGTGCCTCAGGTGTATCTTTTGTCTTCCCATCCACGCCCAAGAAGCCAAGCAGGGTCACGCAAATATTCTTCGTCACGTGCATCACGTCGATTGTGGAGCGGACCTCTAGGTCTTTCCAATAGGGCAGGTCCCAGAATATAGATTTCTTCTTCCACATGGGTGCGCGTCCGTCAGCGTCATTCGGAACAGGTTGTCCGCCAGAACCCTTTCCAAAGATTACCTTCAAATCCTTGACCATATCATGTACATCAGCACCAGTACGGTGGCGAGGCTTCGTCCGGTGATCCGCCTCACCTTTGAAATGCTTGCCTTTCTTTCTTACGGGATGCCTGCTCGGAAAAAATCGACGATGTCCCATGTACACATTCTTTATACAATTATCCAAATATATATTGTCGGTATCATCCAAATAGTGTGTGCATGCGTGGTACCCCTTGTTTGTCTGTCCCAAAAGGTTACTAAGAGCAGGCCAATCATCGATGGTCATGAACAGCAACGCCTTTAGGTCAAATTCTTCCCTCATGTGCTCATCTCATGCACGTACACCTGTTTCATTCCACAGCTGTAAGAGTTCTTCAACTAATGGCCTTAGGTACACATCAATGTCGTTGCCGGGTTGCTTAGGGCCTTGGATGAGCACTGGCATCATAATGAACTTCCGCTTCATGCACAACCAAGGTGGAAGGTTATACAAACATAGAGTCACAGGCCAGGTGCTATGGTTGCTGCTCTGCTCCCCAAAAGGATTAATGCCATTTACGCTTAGACCAAACCATACTTTCCTTGCGTCACCTGCAAACTCCTTCCTGTACTTTCTCTCGATTTTTCTCCACTGTGACCCGTCAACGGGTACTCTCAACTTTCCGTCTTTCTTACGGTCTTCTCTGTGCCATCGCATCGCCTTGGCATGCTCTTTGTTTTGGAACAAACGTTTCAACCGTGGTATTATAGGAGCATACCACATCACCTTGATAGGAATCTTCTTCCTGGGCGCTCGTCGTCGACATCACCAGGGTCATCGCGGCTGATCTTATAGCGCAATGCACCGCATACCGGACAAGCGTTCAAATCCTCGTACTGATCACCGCGGTAGAGGATGCAGTCATTAGGACATGCATGTATCTTCTACACCTCTAACCCTAGAGGGCAGACAGCCTTCTTTGCTTCGTATGTACTCTCGGGCAATTCGTTGTCCTTTGGAAGCATATTCTTTATCATTACCAGCAACTTTCCAAATCCTTTGTCAGATACACCATTCTCTGTCTTCCATTGTAGCAATTCCAGTGTGGTGCCTATTTTTTTCTTGTCAGCTTCGCAATTCGGGTACAACAATTTCTTGTGATCCTCTAACATGCGCTGCAACTTCTTCTTCTCCAAATCACTTGCACAGTTTCTCTTTGCATCGGCAATGGCCCGACCTAGATCATCAGCGGGCTCATCTGATGCCTCTTCTTTAGCTTTTTCCCGCATTGCCAGCTCAGCTTCTTCCCCCATTGCTGTATCATCGTATTCAGGGAACCCATCATGGCCAGGATAGCTGTCGTCGTCCTCTTCTTCTTCATTGTCTTCCATCATAACCCCTCTTTCTCCGTGTTTGGTCCAAACATTATAGTGGGGCATGAAACCAGACTCAAACAGGTGGACGTGAATGATTCTTGACTTAGAGTAATTGTTATCATTCTTACAGCCAGCACATGGACAAGGCATAAAACCATCCGTCCGCTTGTTTGCCTCAGCTGCAAGCAGAAAAGTTTGCATGCCATTAATGAACTCGGGACATTATTGGTCATCGTACATCCATTGTCGGCTCATCTTCATTACACAACACCGAAAATACCAAATTAATACAAGTTCATACATAAAGTTCATACAACACTTAAATGCAACAAACAAATAACTCTCTAGCTAAAGAATTTAAATGCAACAACAAATGCGATCAAGATCGCAACTAAGGTAACAATTGATCCAACAGCATAATGATATCAAGCCTCACTATGAATGATATATTTTCTAATCTTTCTAATCTAAGCGCATTTTCTCCATCTTAATCTTGTGATCATCGATGACATCGGCAACATGCAACTCCAATACCATCTTCTCCCCCTCAATTCTTTTCAATTTTTCTTTCAAATCCTCATTTTCTCTTAACTAAATTTAACCTCTCGACAATAGGGTCGATTGGAATTTCCAGTTCAACTATCTCCTACATACAAATATCTATGTCAACTTGATGGGCATAATTTATCATAAACACGAAATGCAACAAATAGTTTTAAAAGAAAATATACCACATCCAAATCATAACCTGAACAAGGGCCGACTGGGACGGATATCAAAACCATGGCACTATGTATAACAAACTATGTATGGGTAAGATAATTATACGAGTAACTATATATCCAAATCACACAAACATCAATTTTTTATATAAAACATTCATGAACAAGAGGCTCACCACAAGGTGGTGCCGGCGACGGGACGTTGCGGGCGATCGACGATTGTTATGACTGAGATTTAGAAGGCACTAAGTAAACCACACCTAAATATGCAAACTGTGTTATTTTTGACCTCAAATTGCATATAAATCAAATACTAACACATATATTTAATTCCTCCAAAATTACTAAACTCACAAATCAATCACTATATAAAGCATTGCAAGAGCTAATCTAGCAATGAGAGATGAAAGGACAAAATTGCTAATCTTTGTGATCATTTGAATGGATGAGGGCCTTCAAATCTTGACAAATTTTGGGCAAAATGTGTGATGAGCTTGAGAGGAAGAGGGGAAGAACAGAGAGGAGAGGGGAAAGGGGAAGAACAGAGCGAGCTCGGGTGGATGAAGGGTTTATGTAGGACGACCTTTAATACCGATTAGTGATACGAACCGGTACTAAAGTTGCTGGAAGGGCCCCAGAATAACAACATCCTGCCACCACTAACTTTAGTACCGGTTTGTGGCACGAACCGGTGCTAAAGGTTCGCCATGAACCGGTACTAATGAGAGCGGCCGGCTAGCCATTGAAACCGGCACTAATGCACACACTAGTGCCGGCTCAAAATCAAACCGACACTAATGTGCTTCACATTTGACCCATTTTCTACTAGTGTATGCAGCT